>NC_057710.1:24178165-24187588 GCF_004010195.1 Chiloscyllium plagiosum | reverse complement strand
CCCCCATTCCGGCCTATCACCCTCACCTTATCACCCTCACCTTAACCTCCTTCCACCTATCGCATTTCCAATGCCCCTCCCCCCAGTCCCTCCTCCCTACCTTTTATCTTAGCCTGCTTGGCACACTTTCCTCATTCCTGAAGAAGGGCTCATGCCTGAAACGTCGATTCTCCTGCTCCTTGGATGCTGCCTGACCTGCTGCCTTTCAATGAGTTGATCTGATAATCCTCAACTCCAATTTCCTGCCTTTTCACTATAACCCTCAATTTCCTCACTGATTAAAAATCTATCTTGGCCTTGAATATATTTAATGACCTAGCCTTGATAGCCTTTTGCAGCAAACAATTCCACAGATTCACTACCCTCAGAAAAGTAATTCCTCCTTATCTCTGTCTTAAATGTGTGACCCCCTTGTTCTGAGATCATGCCCTTCTAGACTCTTCCACAAGGGCAAATAACCTCTCCTACCAAGTCCCCAAAGAACCTTGCATGTATCGATAAGGTTACCTCTCATTCTGCTAAATTTCAGTCAGTACAGGCTCAATGTTCTCAACCTCTCCTCATTATACAGTCCCTACATGCCTAAGATCCACCTAGTTAGCCTCTTCCCCAATAACAAACATTAAGTTAACTGGCCTATAGTTACCTGTATTTTTTTATGCTTTCTTCTGTTTAAATAAAGGCACTGCATTGGCAGTTTTCCGATCCTTAGGATCTTTTCCAGAATCTAAGGATTACCCTTGTAGGACTACCCTTGTAGCTACTTCTTTTAATATCCTAGATGCATCCCGTCAGGTCAAGGGGACTGATTGGTAGTTTTCTGAGCACTTTTACCCTAGCGATATTCCCTAGTGATATTTGTTTCTTCTCCTTCTTTTGCCCCTTGATATTTAGTAGTCCACAGGAAGGATTGCTTATAGATCTCTCAACATTAGCAAACTGCAACAGTACTTAATTTAAGCCTTTAAGGATATTTATAAAAGGAGTTGATTTCTTCACTGCTAATGCTGCTCCATTTTATTCTGTCATCAATCTACAATTTCAAATGATTGGATTTGAAAATGTACACTTTTGTGTCCTAACGCTGGTGATTCCACATTTTGTGTTTCAGATAAATATTTATATCTGGTTCACACACTTAGATTAGATTACTTACAGTGTGGAAACAGGCCCTTCAGCCCAACAAGTCCACACTGCCCTGCCGAAGCGCAACCCACCCATACCCCTACATCTACCCCTTCCAGGTTTAGATTACTTACAGTGTGCTTATTGACATTTTAAGCAAGTGGGCCCGGGTAAATCTACATCATTAATGGCATTTGTACAACTAAATGTTTAGTTCTTCAGGTATATTCAATGTGGTAATTACAACAATCCAGTATCTAAACAAAAATTGAGAAGTTGAGACATCAATGTCATCAATGCAAACCTCTGTGACCTCATGGTAACCTAGACTTCATGACCCTGCATGTCCTCCTTGCGAACCTGCGCCATTCTACTCATCGACCACAGCCTTTATGGCCTCCATGCTAATACATCCCTCTTTAACCAGTCATGCCCCTTACATCTAACTAGCCAACTCAGCTACTATACACCAAGGGATCTTCACATGTAAAGATGAGATGAAATAAATTTCAAAGTGTGTATTGAAAACAAAACATTATTAATAAAAGCATTTACTACATTTCATTCAATTGAATAAAGCCTTACAACAAATATCTCAACCAAGTACAAAATACTTTATCACAACAAACACTGGGATCTATAATTCCATATTACAGATTCAATAACCACTGCTAGTTGTGAAGCTATGAAACAGAAGGCAACTGATTGTGATAATGGAAGAGTGAAATTAGTCATGCAGCAGCAATTCAGTACAACAGCTATCAGGGTGAAAAAAACAAGCAATGTTCTTTTTAAACATGGTAGACAAAAGTTTTCAAAGATTTAAAAGGTAGGATTTTTAAATGTTTTGATCCAATGAGCCTGGAGAAAGTGAGGACTGCAGATGCTGGAGATCAGAGTCAAGTGTGTGGTGCTGGCACAGCAGGTCAGGCAGCATCCAAGGAGCAAGGGATAGACGTTTCTGGCATAAGCCAGCGACTTGGGATTTTCTAAGGTGGAATTGGTCATCCTGGGAACAGATGTGGCAGAGGTGGAGGAATTGGGAATAAGGGATGGCATTTTTACAGGAGGTAGGGTGGGAGGAGGTGTAGTCTAGATAGTTGTGGGAGTCAGTAGGTTTGTTGTGGCTGTCTGTGGTTAGTCGGTTGCCCGAGAATTCCTCTGACTCCACTGCATCTGTTCCCAAGACCAGTTCCACCTTAGAAAATCCCAAATGGCCTCCTTCTTCAAAGATCGCAATTTCCCCTTCCACATGTTTGATGATGCCCTCCAGCGCATCTCCTCCACTTCCTGCACCTCTGCCCTTGAACTCCAACCCTCCCAATGCAACAAGGACAGAAACTCCCTCCCCCCCCACCCCCCCCATAGTCCTCACCTTCCACCCCACAAACCTCTGCATACAAAGGAATCCCGATTATCCAAACGAGATGGGCGGGTACTATTTTGTTCGGATAATTGATTATTCGGTTAATTGATTTCCTCTGGGGCTCTGACTTTTCTGTGAAGTCTGCTCCCCCCTTTTCAGGAGACAAGGCAAAGGCACACTGTGTGCGAGGCCCCGCCTCCCCATCCACCTCCAAACCCATCACCCCCAACCCTGTCCGCTCCCACCCCGCCAACGTCCATACCCACCCTAAGACTCCACCCACTCCCACAATCTTGCACATCCCCGTCCGTTTCCCCGCCCGCCACTTCCGGGGCAGCTGGACTGGACACCAACAGTAAGACTGCTGCTGCTGCCTTTGTGGCTAAGTTTCCAAATAACACGTGCGCACACACAACGTTTTGACGGTTCCACCTCCGCCCTGTACAGGTCAATGTTGGAGACATTATCTGGGGAGGGGGGGGGGGGGGTTTAGGGTACTGTATCCATTGCACCTGATGTAGTCTCCTCTACATCAGAAGACTGGACGCCAACTTGTGGATCGTTTCAGTGAACATCTCTGGGACACCTGCACCAACCAACCCCACTGCCCCCTGGCTGAATACTTCAACTCCCCCTCCCACTCTGCCAAGAACATGCAGGCCCTGGATCTCCTCCATCGCCAAACCACCCTACATCTGGAGGAAGAACGCTTCATCTTCCACCTTGGGACTCTGCAACCTCATGGGATCAATGTGGATTTCACCAGTTTCCTCATTTCCCATCCCTCCACATTATCCCAGTTCCAAGCCCTCGTGACATGTCCATCACCTTTCTCATCTATCCACTGCACTCTCCTCTCCAACCTATCACCTTTCCCCCCCAACCTTCATCTACCTATTGCATTTTCAGCTACCTTCCCATTTATCTCTCAGCCCCAGCCCACAAGCCTCATTCCTGATGAAGGGCTTGTGCTTGAAATGTCTATTCTCCTGCTCCTCAGAGCTGCCTGACCTGCTGCACAATGAGGCTGACACTAATGGGTTATTGGTAATTTACAAACCATTCACAACCAACCTTTCACAATCTCAAAGCATAGCTGACTGCCCCTAAAGAGGTCTTGGGATCCGAACCAAAGAGGTATCCTGTGTATCTAAGGAGCTGGACTAAGTTCATGATTACTCTCACAGAGTCTAACCTACACACCTTGGGTATGAAGATAAACAGAAATCTATAAAAAGTGGAGGCAGCGGGTGACTTATACAGCTGGTTACCTTTGCAAAACAGATGCATATGAAACATGCCCTTTCCCCATGAAAAAGAAAAGGTCCTGTTCAGAGACAGATGTTACAATTTGAGCAGTATTATTATTTTAACCACTATGGAGAGACTCTCTGGTGGGAATAACATTTGTACCCAAGTACCACATAAGAAACAGGCACAGGGGTAAGCTGTACAGCCCCCTGAGGCCGAGTCCACTATTCAATAAGATCATGGCTGTTCCGAATGTGGCTTTAAATCCATTTTTCTACTGATCCCCTGTAGTCTTAGACTAACGCAGATTAAAAAAAACCTGTTTAACTGGAGCCTTAAATTTATTCAATAAAATGCTTGCTGCTGCTCTCTGAGGTAGAGAACTCCAAAGATTACCCACCTAAAGAAAAAAAATTCCTCATCACCTTCTCAAATGGAGACTTCTTATTCTGAAACTATGAACCGTGGTTCCAAACACCTTTAAAAGGGGAAAAGTCTCCTTGAGCATTTACTCTCTCAGTCCTACTGAAAACATTCTTGATATCAAAAACATCACGTTTTATTCTTCTAAATTCCAATGTGTACAAGCCCAAGAAAGAACCCTGCATTACTTGACTGCAAAGATCTTAAAACCAATTTCTCCCTCTACATTCTTGCTGTGACTGAATCCATAACTCAGAAAATCTCCAATATATTTTATTTTATTAGAAAGGAAATTGGGTCAAATTAAGATAACGATTGTTCCCACTCTCCCACCTAGTGCGTCACTCAGTACCCCCTACTCTCCCACCTACGTCACTCAGTGCCCCCCATTCTCCCACCTACTGCTCACTCAGTGCCCCTCGCTCTCCCACCTACTGTCACTCAGTGCCCCCCACCTACTGCGTCACTCAGTGCCCATTGCTCTCCCACCTACTGCATCACTCAGTGCCCCCCCGCTCTCCCACCTACTGTGTCACTCAGTGCCCCCCTGCTCTCCCACCTATTGTGTCACTCAGTGCCCCCCACTCTCCCACCTATTGCATCACTTAGCACCCCACACTCAATATATAAGATCCTGGAATGACTCAGCTGCATGGTTGTTCAAAGGAGGAAAATAATCCTCAGAGCATCTGCAATTTCCCCCCTGACCTCCTTCAATATCCTAAGGAATAATCCAGCTGGCCTTAGTGACTTATCCACTTCCAATTCCTCTAACACTTTCTCTCTGGTTATAATTAATTTGTCCAATATTTCACACTTTTCTCTTGGGTTACTACATCTTTTCTCTCTGTGAATTTGGAGACAAAACATTTATTTAAAAGTCTTCCCATATCTTCTGCATCTTCACATAAGTTGGTTCAAATGTTACTTGCAACTTGTCAGCCCAAACCTGGATATTGTCCTGATCCTACTACATTCCTGTGGATTGGAAGGTAACAATATATCCCAATATTTTAAAGTGGAATGATCGACTTATTGGTAGTGGGGAAAATGTTATTATAACAGATAATTATTACAAAATTGTTTTTTATATTTTTGGTTAATAATTATAAAAGATAAATGCTATTACAGAAGATTAAACAGCAGAGCACTTGGAAATAGTGACAGGATTCAACACCATGGATTTATACAAGGGAAATGCTTGACAAATCTACAGGAATATTCCAAAGATATAAATAGCAGAGGTGATAAGGGGATCAAGTCGATGTGCTTTACTTGGACTTTCTGAAGGCTTTTGATGAGGTCACACACAAGAGATCAGCATGCAAAATTAAACTGCGTGGGATTTAGGAGTTGTGTACTGACTTGGACAGAGATCTGTCTGGTAGACAGGAAACAAAGAGTAGGAATAAATGAGTCTTTTTCAGAGTGGCAGACAGTGACAGGTGGGATACCACAGGGATTAATGCTTAAATCACACCTATTCACAACATATATTAATGATTTATATGAGGGAATTAAATGTAATATCTCTAGGTTCACAGATCAGCACAAAGCTGGGTGGGAAGATGAACTGTGAGAAGGATGTGGAAATTCTTCGATATGATTTGGACAAGTTGTGCGAGTTGACAATTGCATAGCAAATTAAGAATAATGTGGATAAATGTGAGATTACCCACTTTGGTAGCAAAAAAAAAAGCAAGTCAGATTATTATCTGAATAGTGACAGATTGGGAAACTGGGGAAGTTAAAGATCTCAGTCTGTTTGTATACCAGTTGCTGAAAGTAAGCATTCAGGTGCAGCATGCCATGAGGCAGCAAATGATTATGAAAGGCCAGCATGAGTCAGCCAGCCCAGTATTGATGCTATGGAGCTGCTTTTGATGACTGACATCAGAGATCCCTCACGTACAATCCATGTCTTTGTCACCTTCGTGTGTCATTCAAATAGTACAAGATTCAAGACGTCACTGTGCCCACATGAAGTTACTTACTCAAGTTAAAATGGAAACTAAACAAAGAGCATAAAATGCTTTTGCGTGTTAACAAGATCTTTCTTACCGAGCATGGTTGCATGTTTTAAGAACTTATAGCTGGTTTCAAAGGTCATCTGCTGAAGGGGCGAGGAGCTTGACTGCATGCCAATTCGATTAAATGGTTTGTATGAACCATCAAAACACATGTAATCTGCCACAAGAGAAAGATGGCGAGGATCCACTTGAATGCCTGGGTAAACAACAGTGAGACAGAGAGAGAGAAGAGAGATAGGCAGGGGACAAAGAAAATATGTTTCAACTAATTAAAAATACTGAATATGATCAATGAACCTAAGCATCCAGTTCAGTGTTAGGACAGCATCACAATACTGGATCATCGGACAACAGAACTATTTGGACATCATGACGAGCAACAGCATTCCTGAATTTTAGGCAACACGTTGTTACCTTTTGAACAATACTTGAAGTCCACCCAAGTGAAAGGAAAGCTGTTCCAAAAATAGTTGATGACTCAGCACACCATCAGACCAAGAAGGTGATTAAGGATATGAACCAAATCAGTGGGCTGCATTTATCTGCACTAATGCACAACAGACAAACTCCTTCAAAATCCCACCTCCTTTGCTAAGCTGTTGTTAATCAGGATTTGATTTCTGTGAATGAGCACGATTTACTGACCGGTCTGGGAGTCTGCAACAAATATCTTCTCGGGATCTGGCCACATGTTTATTAACGACCTGAAGTAAATGCTAATTTGAAAAAGCTGGTGCAATATGCTGTACACAAAAAATGCCCAGTGACCCAGGCTGTTTACAAAGAACTGAATGCTGCATTTGCAAAACCCAGCTTCTGGCAAACACTAAAAAGGGAGGCAATGGGTTTGTGGTCTTATTGTGGGACTGTTAACTGAGACACCCAGATAATGTTCTGGGGACACAGGTTCAAATCCTACCATGGCAGATAGTGAAATTGCAGTTCAATAAAAATTTGGAATTAAGAGTCTAATGATGACCACAAATCCCTTGCTGATTGTCATGAAAAACCTATCTGCTTCACTAATGTCCTTTAGAGAAGAGAACTGCCTTACTTAATCTGACCTTACATGACTTCACACCCACAGCAATGTGGTTGACTTTAAATGAGAGCCAGAGAGCGACAGAGAGTCAGTGAGTGAGAGAGAGAGGCAGACAGCGACAGAGAGACACACACACACACACACAGGAAGAGGAAGGCTTATGTGAGGAGGTGGTGGTGTGAAGGCTCAGTTAGGGGGGGCCAGAAAATCTAAATAGAGGGCTAAGAGGAGCCAGGAGGGGACATGAGAAGCTGTTGGTGGATAGGATCAAGGAAAACCCCAAAGTCTTCTATAGGTTTATCAGAAATAAAAGAATGACTAGACTAAGATTAGGGCTAAAGATAGTAATGGAAAGTAGTATCGGAGGACATAAGGGAGGCACTTAATGAATACTTTTTGTCAGTATTCACACTGGAAAAGGGCAATGTTAGTGAGAATATGGAGATACAGGCTACTGGATTACAAGGGTTGACAATGAGGTGGTTTTAGCAATTTTGGAAGATCTGAAAATAGACAAGACCACTGGGCCAGATGAGATTTATCCTCAGATTCTCCAGGAAGCCAAGGAGGAGAATACAGAGCCTTTGGCTTCAATCTTTATGACGTCGTTGTCAACAGGAGTAGTGCCAGAAGACCAGAGGATATCAAATGTTGCTTCCTTGCTTAAGAAGGGGAGTAGAGACTATCCTGGTAACTATAGGCCAGTGAGTCTTACTTCGGTTGTGGGTAAGGTGTTGGAAAAGGTTATTAGAGATAGGATTTATAATCACCTGAAAAGGAATAATTTGATTAGAGGTAGTCAACACGGTTTTGTGAAGGGTAGGTCATGCCTAACTAACCTTACTGAGTTCTTCGAGAAGGTGACAAAACAGGTGCATGAAGGTAAAGCAGTTGATATGGACTTTAGTAAGGCATTTGATAAGATTCCACACGGTAGGCTGTTGCACAAAATACGGAGTATTGGGATTGAAGATGATTTAGCGAATTGGATAATAAATTGGCTAGTTGAAAGATGACAGAGGGTGGTGGCTGATGGGAAATGTTCATCTTGGAGTACGGTTACCAGTGGTATGCCGCAAGGATCTGTTTTAGGGCCTCTGCTGTTGGTCATTAATATAAATGATCTGGATGTGTGCACAGAAGGATGGGGTAGTCAATATATGGATGACACGAAGGTAGGCAGAGTTGTGGATAGTGCCGAAGGATGTTGCGAGTTACAGAGGGACATAGATAAGCTGCAGAGCTGGGCTGAGAAGTGGCAAATGGAGCTTAATGTAGAAAAGTGTGAGGTAGTTCACTTTGGAAGTAACAGGAATGCAGAGTACTGGGCTAATGGTACAATTCTTGGCAGTGTAGATGAAGAGAGACCTCGGTGTCCAGGTGAATAAATCCCTGAAAGTTACCACCCAGGTTGATAGGGTTGTTAAGAAGGCATATGGTGTGTTGGTGTTTATTGGTAGGGCAATTGCGTTTCGGAGCCACAAGGTCATGCTTCAGCTGCACAAGACACTGGTAAGGCCGCAACTAGAGTATCGTGTACAGTTCTAGTCACCATGTTATAGGAAGGATGTGGAAGCTTTGGAAAGGGTTCAAAGGAGATATACTAGGAGGAGGTTGCCTGGTATGGAAGGAAGGTCTTACGAGGAAAGGCTGAGGGAACTGAGGCTGTTTTCGTTGGAGAGAAGAAGAATGAGAGGTGACTTAATTGAGACGTACAAGATAATTAGAGAGTTAAATAGGGTGGACAGTGAAAGCCCTTTTCCTTGGATGGCTAACAGGAGGGGACATAGCTTTAAGTTGAGGGGTGATAGATTTAGGACAGATATCTGGGTAGTTTCTTTACTCAGAGTAGTAGGGGAATTGAATGGCCTGCCTGCAATAGTAGTAGACTCGCCGACATTAAAGGCATTGGACATACATATGGATAATAATGGAATGGCGTAGGTTAGATGGGCATCAGATCAATTTCATAGGTCAGCGCAACATCAAAGACTAAAGGGCCTGTACTGTGCTGTAAAATTTTACATTTTATGTTCAAGAGAGAGAAAGAAAGGAAGAGAGCGCGCGAGAGAGAGAGAGCGCGTGAGAGAGAGAGAGCGCGCGAGAGAGAGAGCGCGCGCGAGAGAGAGAGCGCGAGAGAGAGAGAGAGCGCGAGAGAGAGAGAGCGCGAGAGAGAGTGAGAGCGA
>NC_057710.1:24168945-24177638 GCF_004010195.1 Chiloscyllium plagiosum | reverse complement strand
GAGAGACACACACACACAGACCCATACAGAGACAGGAAAGAGACAGACAGACACACAGGCACAAAGA
Source organism: Chiloscyllium plagiosum (assembly GCF_004010195.1). Classification (NCBI taxonomy): domain Eukaryota; kingdom Metazoa; phylum Chordata; class Chondrichthyes; order Orectolobiformes; family Hemiscylliidae; genus Chiloscyllium; species Chiloscyllium plagiosum. Next base: position 24,177,571 of record NC_057710.1, on the reverse strand, counting down.
AAGAGAGAGAGCCACACAAGCAGACACAGAGCGAGACACACACACAAACACAGATAGAGAGAAAGAGACACAACACACGCACGCACACAGACACAGACACACACAGAGATACAGACACACACAGAGATACAGTGGGAGAGTGCGTGTGCACGTGCACCACCACTAATTGCATCATCCTCATGCCCCATCTAATCGCAACTGATCACCTTAAATCCGTGTCTTCTGGTAACAGAGGCTTCCGCAGTGGGAAACCTCTTTAACCTGTTCACTCTATTAAGCTCTTGTTATGTTATATGATTAAGCTCACCCTCAGCCTCCTCTGTTCAATGGAAACAATTCTAGATTACCAATCTTTCATCAAATTTGCAATTTGTAGGCATTAGGAACATAGCAACTCCATAATGTAATATTTGGGAATGTAGTGACCAGAACTGTACATAAAACTCCAGTTGCAACTGGACACTTCAACAAGCTAAGTCCATAACCCATATACCATATCATTATTGGTTCCATATCCACAGGTGCTTCATGTGCCAGTTTGATTGGCACCAAATCCACAAAATTTCCCTTCCCCGCCGACACTTAGTAGCATCAGTGAGTATCATCTACAAGATGCATTGCTAAGATTTACAAAGGCCCAGCCATTCATGCCCAAATCACATGAATGTATTAAAGAGAAAGCCTGCCCAATATCTGTGGCAAAGCATTTTAAAGTTTCGATGCACTTAAATAACAAGTCACCTTGTCAGCTGTTTTGGAAATAGGCCTTTTACTTGGGGAAAATTTGTCTTAGGAAAACAAAGTTATTTCCATTCAAGTCAATTAAAATGTCAATTTGTAAATTATATTGATCCAAAACATAAAATCTGATTAGCCACTTGAGGTATAATATGTTATATAAAATCTGATTAGCCACTTGAGGTATATGTTATATAATATGTTATATAATATGTTATATAATTCACTGCACATCAACGCAGAACAGAGTGGGCAATATCCAACATCCCTTTGGCTTTCAAAAGGAGACATTAAACCCAGACTTATCTGGTCACTCAGAGGTAAAGGTTCCCGTTTCAAAGAATAGGGAATTATCGCTTGTCAATATTTATCAATCAACTAAACTCACTAAAGCAGACTGAGTAATCATTAAATTTTGTTTATGGAAGTTTGCTGTATGCATATCCATGATTACATTTTCCACTACACAATAGATGCACGTGAAAAATTCTTCATTAACTGGAAAGTATTTTGGGAGAACTTGAGGGTGGAAGAGGTGCTATATAGGTGCAAGTCTTTTCTCTCTCAATGGCAGTACTATTGCTTGATCATTACTCATCAATTGGACTCGTTCTTATAAATGTTCCCTAAAGACACAGTATCAGGAGGTGCTAATTGCAGAACTTTACCTGTTGTAGAACCTCAATAGGTAACACTATTTTTCAGTGACAACTCTGCTGCATTTATTTCTCTTGAACTATTGAGTGTGCCAGAAATATATAGGCCACTATTGATAGTGCACCCAAGAGACTCTGGATGTTTCCAGTAAATTCTCCAAAGGTAACTGCTGCACCTTCAAGGGTGTGTGGAACAATTACCAGGAAGAATCCATTAACAGTAGAAGCTACATCGTAAATATTATCTATTATTGTCATCTTTCAAATGATGTAGACAAGCAGGAAACTCGAAGAACACAACAAGCCAGGCAGCATCAGGAGGTGGAGAAGTCAACGTTTCAGGTGTAACCCTTCTTTTTCCACCCCCTGAAGCTGCCTGGCTTGCTGTGTTCTTCCAGCCTCCTGCTTGTCTACCTTGGATTACAACATCTAACCATCTTTCAAATGTGTATGTCTGTCTGTGTGTGTGAGTGTCTCTCTCTCTCTCTCAAGGTTTGATCAGAGACAGTTGATTTTGTCAGAAGGTGGTCATGGGAGTCTCATAATGAAGGCAAAAACACTCCATATCCAGGGCAGTTTAGTAAGATGAATCCAAAAGTAGCTTAGTGGTATGAAACAGAGGGTGGTAGTAGAAGGCTGTTTACATGAGTGGATACAGGAACCCTCAACCTTTAAAAAGTATGTGGATGAGCACTTGAAATGATATAACAATCAAAGCTGCAGAGCAAGTGCTAAAAAGTGGGATTAGCATAGGTTGGTTGGTGCAGACTTAATGGGCCAAAGGACCTCTTCTGTGCTGTGTGACTCTATAACTCCAGAATCTTTTTTGTCAAGTGTGGGATATGGAAAAAAGGCAAACAATGCTGAGTACAGTGTCACTATGATCTACCTAAACAGCAGAATAAGCTAGAAGGGCTGAATGGCTGTCAAGGAGTGATGCCATTTGTCAGGATATCTTAAGTTCAGGGTGACATAATTTCATCAAAGACCTTTTTGGTAAATATCACCCATGAATGGCATTCAACAACAGTGAATTCTGTTCAATGTAATAATAGTTTTGTATATCAATTTTACTGTTACAAACAAATTTTGATAACAGATCAGTTGAATTGCAGCATTATTCCAAACCAATAAACCATTAGCTGAAGACCCATTCTCGGGCAAAGCTGCCCAATCGACAATCAAACATTCACTTTCTTAATAGTTAACTCCCTCCATCACTGCTGCGCAATAGCAGCGGTTTATACCATCTATATGGGAATTGCAGCAACTTACCAACATCACCTTCCAAACCCACAACCTCTATCATATAGAAAGGTAAGGGCATCAAGTGCACAGTGACACCAAAACCTGTAGGTCACACACCATCCTGACTTGGAAATGCATTGCCATTCCTTTATCATCACCAGACCAAATTATGGAAATCCTGCACTAACAGCACAACTAGATGAGAAAAAGTAGGCTTACCATATACAGAAAAGACATCTTTTATTTCTTTCTCTATGACTCTTAGAGCAGCTTCAATACCATATGTGTTGGCAAAGGCATGGATGTCGTTTGAATATAAACGATTGAGATCCAAAGTCTAAAGGGACAGAAACAAAGGGAGTCAGATAAAATGGTTGCAAGCTCAGAAACCTGTCAAAATGTTAAACCACATTTATTTGGTTATGTTTATTGGATGTGGGGAAGACTGGAAAAGCCACAATTATTGTTTCTAATTTCCGTATTTGTATTGCTAGGTCAGATTAACAAACCCTCTGAATGCATCCTCCATCTCTTTCCCTCTGATTCCATTCCAGTCTTGTTGTGTATTCACCATACCCACTGACCTTCCATTCTCTGATGCCAATTAGTGGTCAGCTAAGGACCCTGTTTTATCCTTTACACCTTCATCTCAATGAATTTTGGGCATGGCATGACATTCATCTTCATCTATGCCCAATTCCACGGTCAGATCTCTCTCCCTTTCAACTGGACCTCTCCTTGCCCTCTTACCTACATTTGATCTCTTCAGCAGGAACTGTCAACGATATTACCTGCTTTCATTTTTCTGTTCTCCTTACCTACCTAACTTGCTTCTCTCTGAAACTGCTTCACTCCATTCTCTCAGGTCGAACCCCAACTTTGTTGTCAAACCATCAATAAGGATGGTGTTGTTGTCACATGGCATGCCAACCTCCACCTTGCAGAGGTTAACCATCAACTGCAAAAACGTCTCCTATCTTCCCCTGGACCATGAGCCTATCACTAACCATTAAGTTGTGTTTCTAGGATTGTCACTGACCTTATCTCCTCTGGAGACTTCCCCTCCACAGTTTCCCAACGAATAGACCCCTCACCCCTCACACTACCTTCTTCCCAAAGTCCACTAAAGTATTGCTCAGGAATAGCTATTGTTTCAGCTTGTTCCTTCTTGACTGAGCTTATTTCTTACTAACCTTACTGTATTTTCCCACCTTGTTCAGTCTATGTCCACTTACTTTTGCTTTACATTGGTTCCACGGTTTCCATTTCCCTGACCCAATCATCACCTTCTCACCATGAACAGGAAATCACTCTAGACCTACTGCCATCAGGATAGATTGAAGTCTCAGCACTTATTCCCTGAAAATAGGCCTGAACAGTTCCCAATCACTATCACCTTTCCTTTTTTATCTGACTGAATTTGTCCTCACTTTGATCAATTTCTTTTTCTCATTTTACTTTGTCTATGAACATGTACGGGCCCCAGTTATACCCATCTCTTTGTGATTATGAGAAACGTTCCTTTTTTCAGTCCTACTTGGGTCCCAACCCACAACTTTCATGAGTATATTGATGATATTACTGGGGCTGTTTCTTGTTCCCACCTAGAATTGGAAAAATTAATCTGTTTTACTTCCAATTTCCATCTTTATCTCACCTTTACCTGGTTCATCTCTTCCCTTCCTTTCCTTGACTTCTCCATTGCTATTTCTGGAAGTTAGGGTGTCCATTAACATCCAATACAAACCCATCAATCTCACAATTGCTTTGATTACATCTCTTCACAAAATGCTTCTTGTAAATACTTCAATCCATTCACCCAGTCTCTTGACTCTCCATAGTATCTGTTTCAAGATGGAACTATCCAGGGGGTGTTTTTGACATGTCTTCCTTTCGCCCTAACTAAGGAATTACTCCCCCATCACAGTTGACAGCACCCTCAGCTGTATCTGACTTTATTCAGATACTTCTGTCCTCACCCTTCCCCCCCCTCCCTCCCTGAAAAATGATACAGGTCTCTTGGTCTTCACTTTTCACCCCACGAGTCTCTACATTCGAAGGATCATCCTCTGCAACCTCTAAAGGGTCCCACAACAAAGCACATCATCTTCTCCTCCTCTCCCTTGTCAACATTCCTCTGTGATACTACAATCAATTCCTCTATCACTCCTCACACATCGACATCTTCCCATTCAATCACAAAAGACGTAACACTTGTCCTTTTACCTTCTCATCATTATATGCTTCAAACACAGTTTGGCTGAAGTAGAAATTTACTTATACTTCCTGTCTTCTGTATCACTGCTTTTAATTAGGCCTCCTGTACACTAGTAAGACTAAACACAGACTGAAGACTGCATTGTGGACAACTACCACACTGTCTGTGAGAATGACCTCAACCTCCAGTTGCTTGCCATTTCAATACACCATCTTGCTAACATTTCTGTTCAAGGCCTACCAAAGTGCTCCACCAAAGTACAACTCATTTCCACTTGGATACATTACAGCCTTCAAGACTCAACTGTTAGAGTGCAGCAAAAAGTCCATCATGTCTGCACTGGCTCTCTGACTCAACACTGAATTCAACAACTGCTAGCCATGAGTGCTGTGCTCCATTTTGATGACATCCCTCTCACATGATGTCTTGTTTACATGGGTTGGCTCTCAGATGAGCTGATCTATTTCAAATTACTCTTACCTACTTGTATCTACTGCATATCTCTCAGTTATCATGAGCACCTTCGCTCTGGTCACTTGCATTAGCTGCTCCACTTGCTTCCCCTCCCCTTTGTCAACAATTTTGAATTTCTAACCCTCTTCAGTTCTGAGTGTTACATTGGACTCAAACCACTAACTGTTTTTCCACAGAGGCAGCCGAGCTTCTCCATTACTTGATGATTTTATTTGTTAGGAGGAGAAAGTGAGGTCTGCAGATGCTGGAGATCAAAGTTGAAACTTTATTGCTGGAACAGCACAGCAGGTCAGGCAGCATCCAGGGAACAGGAGATTCGACGTTTCGGGCACAGGCCCTTCCTCAGGAATTCCTGAGGAAGGGCCTGTGCCCGAAACGTCGAATCTCCTGTTCCCTGGATGCTGCCTGACCTGCTGTGCTGTTCCAGCAATAAAGTTTCGATTTTATTTGTTAGCCTTTTGCAAGGATGTGCAGATTCTTCTGTACTGCAGCATTCTGCAGTCTTTCTCCAAGTGTTTACTAACGAGGATATTGTAATAGGACATAAAAACAAAACAGTACTTTTCTGAAAATAATGACAGTCTATTAGCATTACAGAATTGAACAACTGTAATGTATTGGGAGAATGTCACAGCAAGAACGAGTAAAACAAAACACTAAAACAGTAGTTATCAACCACAAGATCACTTAGTCACTGGGGACATATTAAAAATTAGAAAGTAAAGAATAAAAAGCTATTTTTGAAAAGGTCAAAGCACTGTATAACAGTACGTTATCAGAGAGGACCATTACAGTTAATCATTGAAATAGTTTCTGAACTGTATAAGGGTGATCCAGCATACAAATGTCCTATTCATCTTAATGTGGTTGTTCCATTATTTCCATGTCAGGCTATGGAAAGATAACACCCCTTTAAGCTCAAATACAAGACCGTGGTACCTACAGCAACAAAATAGGCCACTCAGCCCATCGTGCACTTTGAAAGAGCAAGTACATATCCAATTCTTTGTCGATACGGTTCTCTTCTGCATTTACCTCCGCGGGAAAAGATCTGCTAACGCGACAACCTCCCACCAGATTAATGCTAATACATTTTTGACCTGAGGAGGTCCACAACTGTGACAGAGTCAGCATTCACGTATAAGAAAGGATACATAATTGACAAAGGTGCAAACCACATTGCTGGTTGTACCAATTGCAGCAAGGTGATTAACAGACACATCCATGATCACTTTAGCACAATCTCTGCCCAGTCAGTCAATCGGTTGTCGAGGTTCTGAGGCTCAAAGGCTCAAAAGATAACAGGCTGGTATCTAAACTTCAAACAGTGCAACACATCAGGGAGAGGGAAAGAGGGAGTGGGACAGTTACCCAGATGCTGGCTTTCAGCAAGCAATCACACACCTTAGATTAACTCCCTCAAAATTTGGTCAATGGTCAGGGACCGGAAGATCTGACTACAAGTTAGGTAGATAGAGGGTTCCAGAAGGTAGCACTGCAGGATTCTCAGCCCTTGTCCTTGTCCAACAAATTCGAAACTCTTGATCTGTTGTTGTTGAGAGCAGGGTGTGTAGGGAGGATGAACAAACTGACCATAGCACTGTGGTACAGAGTGATATTCAAGTGGGGGGAGAAAGGAGAAATGCCGTCATAATTTAGGAGAGTACAGTTAGGAGAATAGACACTGTTTTCTGTAGCCAGTGGATGCATTGATAACTAGATTCCAAAATTCCCTGGATTCTGAAAAGGTTCCAGTGGATTGGAAAAATACTAATGTAAATCCCGGTGTTCAAAAAGGGAGAGAGGCAAAAACCAACAGTTAGTTTAAAATCTGTCCTTGGGAAATTGGTGGAATCGGTGGAATCCATTATTCAAGAAATAGTAAAAGGACATTTAGAAACAGATTCCATCAGTCAGCGTGGCTTTATGAAGGTTGGATCATGCTTGATTAATTCGCTAGAGTTCTTTGAGGAGGAGATTTACAGATTTTTAAAAAATAAGGAATGGGTCAAAGGTGGGAAAGTGGAGTTGAGGCAGAGATGAGGCCCGAGTAGAATGGACTTGGAGAAGGTGTTTCTGGGAGTCAGAGAAACTAGGATCCAAAGCAACATCCTCAAAATGAAGGGACAACCTTTTAAAACTGAGATAAGATGAAATTTCTTCAGCCAGAGGGTGGTGAATTTGTGGAACTCATTGCCACAGAATGCTGTGGGGGCCATGCCACTGAACATATTTAAGACAGAGGAGGATGGGTTCTTGATTAGTAAGGAGATTAAAGGTTGTGGGGAGAAGGAAAAACAATGGGGTGAGAAACCCATCAGTCATAATCGAATGGTGGAGCAGACTCAATGGACAAAATGGCCTAATTCTGATCCTACATCGAATGGTCTTAAGGTAATGAGCCACAATCACATTAAATTGTGAGCAGATTTAAAGGGCTGAATTGCCTGCTCCTGCTCAGAGTTCTTATTTCTTTTAAAAACGTGGGTAAACAGCTATCTATTTTCATTAGGAACGGGCAGAAGTCGATTGCTTTCCTGAAGAGGTTTTGCAAGTTTACTATGAAAAAAACACATTTTATTGAAGTTTTTCTTCTTGAAGAATATAAATTTAAAGGAGAACCAACTTTAAACTGCATAAAAGAGTTGATTGGTTAACAGGTGAAGTCTGATTGATAAAAGTGTAACCACAATTAGTTGGGCTCACGAAGTGGTGCACTTGCAAACATTGAAAACCAAATATTTGATTACAGAGAGCTCTTTGAAGAAAGAAACACATTTCAACTAGCAAAATAGGTGATAGCTGTTCATTTTATTTCTCAATGCAATGCCCTCATTAAGGGTTAACCTGCCTGGATTAAATTTAATGAAGCCTGGTTGTTAGTTATCAATGAGCATTTGTGGGTGCATTCTTTATGGCAATGACACTGCAGAGTACACTTGCCAACCAATCAGCAATCTCCACTCATGCAGCTTGCACATTGTCTTCCCCTTGAATTTGTATTCTTGTAAGACATCATGAGGAGTGCAAGACAAATAGCTTGAAAAAAAGTGACATTTTCAGTAAATCCATGATAAATATTACCAAACGACCATTTTTCTGGTTTGTATTTCAGTATTAACACTGTTTATACTAAAAATGACAAAATCAAACCAATTTGAAGACCTCAGTTTAGCACCACCACCAAGAACTGAAATATCATTCAAATGTAAACATAATGGTTGAAATAGCCTGCCCTTATATAGGTTTCTTGCAAAGCTAACTCTAGGAGAAAGTGAGGACTGCAGATGCT
>NC_057710.1:24156771-24168445 GCF_004010195.1 Chiloscyllium plagiosum | reverse complement strand
GTAGAGCTTTCCACCAATGAGTTGAGAACAATTCCTATAACTCCAACCCAACAAAATTCAAACACAACTTATAAAAATCACAGTCAATAGTGATACCTGGGTTTGCAAACTGAAATGTGATTGTAGCTTTAATATATAGGCATTAGATAATGGAGATAGAATCATAGAGTTGTACAGCATGGAAACAGACCTTTTGGTCCAATCTGTCCATGCCAACCAGATACCCTAAATTAATCTGGTTAAAAATCACAACACCATGTTATAGTCCAACACGTTTATTTGGAAGCACTGGCTTTCACAGCACCGATCCTTCTTCAGGTGGCTGTGGAGTAGGACCATAAGACACAGAATTTATAGCAAAAGATTACAGTGTCATGCAAATAACATGATACATTAAACAAACTCGATTGGTGCCAAGTCTTTCATCTTTTAGAGTGGGTTTCAGGTTTCGGTTTATTAATATGTAAATCCCAGAACTTATTTTCATATCTCGTATTGGATGAACAGAAAGCTCCTCCAAGTAAGCTTTGGGAAGACCAAATTACTGTGTTTAGCTCCCACCACAAACTCCATTCTCTACCTGTGAATTCTATGATCTCACTGGCTGAAATTGAATTCGACATACATTACCAAGATGGTCTTTTTCCACCTTTTTAATATCGCCTGACTCTGCTCCTGAAATGCTCATTATTTCTAAACTTGACTGTTCCAGGTATATTCCTACTGGCCTGCCAACTATTACCCTCCATAAGCATGAAGTCATCCAAAACTCTACTGCCCATAACCTAATGGTGTGTTCCACTATTACCTGTGGCCACTGACCTCCACTGGTTACCAGTCAGGTAAAGTCTTGATATTAATATTTCCATCCTTTCAAATCCCTCCATAGGCTTCATCCTTCTTATCTCAATCTCCTGCAGTCCAAAAGCCTTTAAGTTACCAGTGGCTCCCCTATCTGGTGTCTTGAGCATTCCAGATGTTAGTCCATCCACTTTTGTAGGCTCTGGAATACCCTTCCTATATCTCTATCTTACCACTCCTCTTTCTTCCTGAAAGATGTATCTTAAATTAAGTTTTTCTGATCAAGGTTTTGGCTATCTACTTTAAAAATTCCTTACATGACTTGGTGTCAGAATCAGTTTTACAATGCTGCCGTGAAGTGATTTAAGATGTTTTATTTTACTGAACACACTATGAACACAACTTATTGTTGCTTTACTGAACAAATACAGTGCCATTGCAGATGCCAAACCAGTGATAACAACAGTACATGGTGGTCATTGTTAAAATAATTTCCAGTCTACTAATCTTGATTTCATCACCTTCTCCCACCCACAATCGCTTATAACCGTAGTCACTGTTGACTGAAGACTGACTACAAACAAAAAAAAGTCTTTGAATTAAATTTACTTTTCATAAAAAAAAGTAGAATTCTTGCATTTTCTATAGAGCCAGAGATAGGTACAGCAAGAAACAGACCCTGTGATCCAACTTGTCCATGCTGACCAGACATCCTAAATTAATCTAGTCCCATTTGCCAGCATTTGGCCCATATCACTTCAAACCCTTCCTATTCATGTATGATCCAGATACCTTTTAAAATGGTGCAATTGTACTCACCTGCACCATTTCCTCTGGCAGCTCATTCCATACACACAACACCCTCTGCCTGAAAATGTTGCCCCTTTGGTCCCTTTTAAACCTTTCCCCTCTCATCTTAGACATATACCCTCTAGTTTTGGACTCCCTCACCCTGGAAAAATGACCTTGGATATCGACTCTATCCATGTCCCTCAGGTATTCATGTAGGAGCTTCACATCTTACCTCACACCAAAGACTGTCAGCTACATCATATTTATAATCTTCAATAGCAGAATGTAAATTCAAAACTGCATTCACTCTCAGCTCATCCATGGTCTCTGTGATAGTTTGCTTTCTTCTCCTCTTTTCTTTGGTGACCTTGGTGAAATTATAGGGACATTCCAAAAGGTTTTGGTCTGTGACTTCATTTTGCTCACTAGATGGAAAATCATCATCTTCTTTCTCTTCTGGTTCATCTGCATTATCTCCAGCCTCTTCTCCTTCGCTGTCATAATCAATCTAAAATACACCCATAAACAGGAAAATAAATAAATCATCAGCTCGTACATATGAAGCAGTGGGAGTGTTCATCACCTATCTGTATTACTGAGCCATACATGGCAAGGGTGACTCAGGCTTATAACTCTCCCCTTACCTTTTCATTCAAATTTTTTCCAACCTTTATTGAAGTTTAGGTTCAGATCAAATTTGATCTTACTTTTAAAAGTGAATACCCAGACGGGAGGAATATTATTGACTCAAAACATATGTGGTCAACTTAATTTGCACTAGGAGTTCCTAGTCAGATGAAAACTAGATCTGTAAAGCCGATTCAGGCAATTGGGGTTCCTTACAGGGTCCCAGACTGGGGTGGGTGGTGGTCTCTCATTCAAACGCATTCAGGCCCTGATCAGGAAATCCAGCATGGAGGCAGCAGGGTACTGATTGAAATCCTGCTCATGTGAATACACCAATGGCTAATGAGCCTCACCCCACAACCCCATTCTGGCCATCTATTGCCTGTGGCATGGGATCCACCAATGATGCTAAACCTCGGCTGGGTGTCTTAATGGCTGGAGCTGCAATTTAGCATATCCACAGTCTCCATTTGGTCAGCGTCTCTTGGCAGGAAGAGCTTCCACTCTTGGAGCTCTGTCTAGTTAAATATCCAAGAGGCAAACTTTGCTCTCCAGTCTGCCTGATTGAGACACTGCCCAAAGAGTGGAATATCAAATTCTAGCCCAAAAATAAAAAACGCTCTAAGAAATGTCAAAAACAACAGACTTTCCAAGGTTAATCCTGAACATAGGATTGCTTTTACTGAGATGTAAAGGACTAGCCTTGACACTGAGGCAGTACTTCATCAGAAGTGGCATCAAGAGGCCCAAACAAAACTGAAGACAATGGGAGCTGAAAATGTGTTGCTGGAAAAGCGCAGCAGGTCAGGCAGTATCCAGGGACAGGAGAATCCTGCTGCGCTTTTCCAGCAACACATTTTCAGCTCTGATCTCCAGCATCTGCAGACCTCACTTTCTCCTTGAAGACAATGGGAAACAGGGAGAAAACTCTCCACTGTTTGAAAGGCACAAAGGAAGACAACTGCACATATAGAAGGCGAATCACCTCAACCCCAAGATATCTCTGCAAGAGTTCCTCAGGCTGGTGTTCTAGATCCAACTGTTTTCACCCGCTTCATCAATGACCTCACCATCATAACATCAGAAGTGGGGAAAGTTGCTAATGAATGCACAAGGTTCAGCACCATTCGCAAATCCTCAGATAACTAAGCAGTCCTTGTCCATATGCAGAAACACTGGGACAATACATAGACTTGAGTAACAAGTAACATTTCACCACACATGTTCCAGGCAATTAATATCTCCAGCAAGAGCAAATCTAACCACAACTCCTTGAGATTCAATGGCATTACTATCACTAAATCACCTATTAGCAACATCATGGGGATTTACCATTGACTATAAACTATGCAAATAGTGTGATGACAAGAGCTGGTTAGAGGGTAGAAACTCTAAAGCAGGTAACTTATTTTTTCTCCTCCAATGTCTTTCCACCAAGGTACAATTCAGGAATTTGACAAATACATCCTACTTTCCTGGATGAGTGCATCTTCAACAACAATAAAGAAGCTTGAATTATCCAGGACAGGGTTGCCCACTTAATTGGAGTCTTATCCACCACCTTCAAAATTCAATCCCATCACCATCAAATGACAGTGGTAGCAAGTGAATACCATCATCAAAATGCACCACAGCAAGTCATTAAGACACTGTCTTCCTCAACCCCTTCCAGTCATACATCATCTTTCCTTCACTGTCACTAGGTCAAAATCTGCAACATATGTTCGGCAGTAGTTCAAGAAGGTATCATACCATTATCTTCTCTAAGGCAATGAGGAATGTGCAATAGATTCTGAGCTAGCCAACAATCCCTTGAAGAATACTTTTTTTTAAAAATGCAGTTTGCAGCAGGTGGAGAAAGGTGACAGAACTTTAACAGGAATATTGAAAACAATTTAGTTCACAAAACCCTCAATTCCATGAAATGAAAACCAACCTGACCTAATTGTCTTTACACAGCATAATAATTATGCTCAGATTGTATTGTAAAATACTGACCTCAGGGACTGCAAATAAACATTGGAGTACAGTAACAGTTTAACATTATATGATAGTTAAATCACAACATAGGCATATTAAAGGAGTCCATTCAGCTCAATGCTAATAGTCACACTCCATAATTAAGGTACAACTTGTCCTGTTATACCTCCTCCTCCTGTTTTTCACGCCTTTTAGCTTCTGTTGCGTCTGCATCTCCTTCTTCTGCTTCTGCATCAATGATTGGGGCCTCAGCTTCGCCTTGAAGGTCATGGTCATCTTCTGCCTTTTAAAAAAAAATGAAGTGAATGATGTCAAAACAAAAGGCAGATATCAATGACAATCTCCAACTGAAATATCTGACAGAATTATTTCCCCAAGAGATGCAATACAATAAGAATGCACTAATCATGTTACAAAGATAATAAAAAGCAAAAATAAAGGCTCTATATCTGAATATACATAGTTATTTTGTTTACTTTCTAATGATTGCTATGATTTGATAGCCATTACAGAGATGGAGCTGCAAGATAACCAGGATTTTGTCCTGAATATTGAGATATGTGTGACTTTCAAGAAGAATAGGAAGGGAGGCAAAGATAGAAAGGTAGCAGTGTTAAACAAAGATGACATACATACAATAGTTAGAGTTGACCTTACATTTTACATCCAATTTGAAAGGGAGCACATTGGGTCTAAGACTAGCATTTTAAACTTCAACAAGGGCAATGATGTGGACATAAAAGCTGAGCTAGCTGAAGTGAACTGGCAAATTAGACTTTGAAGAAAGAAATAGAGTTAGGATTAAGACTGAGACTTGATATCAGACTTGAAACATTAACTCTGCTTCTCTCTTGACAGACCCTGGTGACTTTCTCCTGCATTTGTTTTTATTTAAGACAGGTATGATTTTTCCTCTTCCATTCTGAAACATTGGTGCTTTTTAAGTTAGAAAGCACATGGCAATGGAATTAAATAAAATGAAAATAATTTTAACTCTGGATTACACTATTTCTTATTAAGAGTTTAAAACATAGAACAATACAGCACAAGAGCAGGTCCATGTCTGTGCCAACCTTTATGCCCACTATTCCCTGCTTGTTCATGTGTCTGTCAAAATGCCTCATAAACGTTGCTATCATATATGCTTTGATTGCCTGTGGTGAAAGGGTTAAAATTGTGTCCCAATACATGTGTGAATCTAACCGAAAATGGAAGGTGTCGCTTGGTCCCGTGTGAATCTTGTTATACACCTTCCCGTGTGAATCTTCTTATCTGTATGTAACCAGAATGGAATGTGTTTTTTAGCCTTGCTCTGCTGTTCACATGAATGTTTATATCTGGAAAAGAGTATATCAGCTGGAGAAGTCTCCAGTTCGGTAGAGTCTGCTCCGGGGTTACGTTTAACCGCCGAGCGTGGGTTGTTGGCAACCGCTCTACGAGAACTGACGGCTCCCAGTTTTGGTAACATGTAGAGTGAGTATAAGCCAGACCCGTTGTAAGTACGAGACTGGTTGTGGTGACACTGCGGGGAATAAAACACTTATATTCTAGCAGACTCGCCTCTTGGCTGTTTGTTCTGTGTCAGACTACTTTCCTGCGAGCCTGGTCCTTGACCTTGAGAATTTTTTAAAACATTGCCTCCCTTGGCAGCATGTTTTAGGCACCTATCACCCTGTGTGTAAAAGACTTGCCACATACATCTCCTTTAAACTTTCCCCCTCACCTTAAACTTATGGCCCCTAGTATTTGATATCTTTTCCCTGGGAAAAAGACTCCGACTATCGATGCCTCTCGTAAGTTTGTTTACTTCGACCAGGTCTCTCCTCAGCCTCCAACACTCTAACAAAAATAATCCAAGTTTGTCTAAACTCTCATTATAGCTAACACATGCCAAACCAACATCCAGGTAAACCTTTTTTGAACCCTCTCCAAAGCCTCTGTATCCTTCTCAGTGTGCTGACGAGAATTACGTGCAATACTCCAAAAGTGTCATTACTGAAGTCTTATAAAAGCTACAACATGACATGCAACTGATATAATCAATGTCCCCACTAATGAAGACAAACATGCCATTCATCCTATTTGGGCTGCCACTTCAGGAAGCTATGGACTTGCACTCCAAGATCCCTCTGTACATCAATGCTGTTAAGGATCCTGCCATTTACTGCATTTAACCACCCAAAATGTATTTTCTTATATTTGTCTGGATTAAACTCCATCTACAATTTCTCCACCCAATCTTCCAGCTGATCTATATCAGCCTGTATCACTTGACAATCTGCCGCACCATACAAATCACCATCAATGTTCATGTCATCTACAAGCTTACAAATCAGACTGCCTACATTTTCATCCAAATCAATAGTCCATAGATATAATACAAATAACAGAGGCTCCAGCACTGATCCTTGTGGAACACCACTGGTCACAGACCTCCTGTCAGAAAAATACCCCTCCACAATTACCTCTATGAGCAAGCCAATTTTGTATCCAACTTACCAACTCTATGGATCCCATGTGACTTAATCTTCTCGACAGCCGACCATGAGGGACCTGGTTAAATGCTTTAGTAAAGTCCACATAGGCAACATCCACTGCCCTACCCTCCATCATTTTCATAATTACTTCCAACACACACAATCAAATTTGAGAGACAAGGTCTCCCCCACATAAAGCCATGCTGACTATCCCAAATAAGTTCATTCTTTTCCAGTAAATATTGTCCCTAAGAATCAGCTCCAATAATGTCCTAATACTGATGTAAGGATCACCAGCCTATAATTTCCTGGATTATCGCCATTGCCCTTCTGAAACAAAGAAACAACATTGGTTATTTCCCAATTTTCTGGGACCTCACCTGTGGCGAAAGAAGAAATAAAAATCTCTGCCAAGGCCCCAGCAATCTCCTCCCTGCCTCCCTCAGTATGTTCAGTTTAGACCCTGGGGACTTAGTCACCTTCAAGGTTTTTCAAGATACGCAATGCCGTCTCCTTCTTAATATCGACACCCTCCCCCTCCATCTTACTATCTTCCATGTCTTTCTTCTTGGTGAATAGCGATACAAAGTACTCATTAAGGACCTCACCCACTTCCAATGGCTCTATGCATAAATTCCCTCCTTGTTCTTGAGCAGACCTACCCTTTCCCTAGCTATCCTTTTGCTCCTAATACACGTAAAAATGCCTTGGGATGCTCCTTAATCCTCCTTGCCAAAGACATTTCATGGTCCCTTTTAGCTCTCCTAATTCATTGTTTAATTTATTTCTGGCTTCCTTTATACTCAAGGGCCTTTTCTGCTTTTCAGCTTCCTAAACCTTACATATGCTTCCTTTCTCTTTGTGACTAAACTATCTATATTTCTTCTCATCCAGGGTTCCAGATTCTTGCCATCTTCTCTATCATCCTCACAGGAACATGCTGATCCTGAACTCCGATCAACTGGCCTCTAAAAGATCCCCACATATCAGATACGGATTTACTGTCGAATAGCTGCTCCCATTCTAACTTCTCCAATTCCTGCCTAATATTGTTGTATTAACCAAAGTTAAAAATCACAACACCAAGTTATAGTCCAACAGGTTTATTTTGAAGTACAAGCTTTTGGAATGCTGTTCCTTCATCAGGTAGCTAGTGGGGGAGGATCACAGGACGTAATTTATAGTAAAAGGTCAAAGTGTCATACAACTGATGCGATGTATTGAACAAACCTAGATTGCTGTTAAGTCTTTAATCACTTAGGATGGGGATGCAGGTTTTGATTCATTAATATGCAAATGTTAGTCACGAGATAGTTTAAGGTTTTATTAAAAAAAGGTGACATCTCAAGCTCAGACAATGCATTAAAGGTGTGAGATTACAGTCTCGACTTTGAGTCAGACTGGTTCTATATCCAAAGCAGGAATTGGTAAAATTTCATATGGATTGACGACTTGCAGATTGTGTGCTTTTTGAGCAAAGTAGAAAGTATCTGCATATACAAATCTGACAGACATCTTTGTAGCCTCTTGTCCACAGGAGAAGTCCCAGAGATTGGAGAATAGCCAATGCTGTCCCATTGTTGAAGGAGGGTAGCAGGGATAATCCTGGAAATTACAGGCCTGAGAGTCTCATGTCGATGGTAGGGAAATTATTGGAAAAGATTCCCAAGGATAAGATCTATACAGATTTAGACGTAAATGGACATATTAGTGATAGACAACATGGTTTTGTGCAGGGGACATTGTGCCTCATTAACTTGACCAAGTTTTTTTGAGGAGGTGACAAAGATGATTGTTGAGGGAAAAGCGGTTGATGTTGTCCATATGGAATTCAGTAAAGCCTTTGACAAAGTCCCTCATGGCAGACTGGTACAAAAGGTGAAGTCACATAGTATCGGGTGAGCTGGCTGGATGGATACAGAACTGGATTAGACATAGGAGACAGAGGGTTGCGATGGAAAGATGCCTTTCAGAATGGAAGGTTGGGACTAGTGGTGTTCCACAGGGATCAATGCTGGGACCACTGCTGTTCATGATAGAAATAAATTATTTGGAGGAAAACGTAGTTGGTCTAATTAGTAAGTTTGCGGACGATATAAAGATTGGTGGAGTTGCAGTTACTAAGGAGCATTGTCAGAGGATACAGCAGGATATAGTTAGAGGCATAGGCAGTACATTGGCAGATGGAGTTTAATCAGAATAAATGTGGGGTGATGCATTTTGAAAGGTCATGTACATTTGGAAATTATAAAGTGAATGGCAGAACCCTTAGGAGTATTGAAATGCAGAGGGATCTGGGTGTACAGGTCCACAGGTCACTGAAGGTGGCAGCACAGATAGATAAGGTGCTTGCCTTCATTGGAAGGGGCATTAAGGATAAGGATAGACAAGTTATGCTGAAGCTTTATAAAACTTTAGTTAGGCCACACTTAGAATATTGCGTACAGTTCTGGTCACCACACAACCAGAAGGATGTGGATGCTTTGGAGAGAGTACAGAAAAGATTTACCAGGATGTTGCCTGGTATAGGGTAGTTTAGCTATGAAGAAAAGCAGGATAGACTGGGTTTGTTTTCACTGGAACGTATGAGGTTGAGGAGCGACCTGATAGCAATTTATAAGATTGTGAATGGCATAGATAGAGTGGAAAGTATGAAGCTTTTTCCCCCATGATGGAGGGGTCAATTACTAGGGGACACCGATTGAAGGTGCAGAGAGGGGTTCAAAAGAGATGTGTGAAGCAGATTTTTCCACGCAAATTGTAGTGGGTGCCTGGAACACACTGCCAGAGATGGTGGTGGAAGTAGACACAACAACAGCATTCAAGAAGTACCTGGACGAATGCATGAATATGAAGGGAACAGAGGGATATGGTTCCTGTAAGTGAAGACAGTTTTAGCATGGAAGGGAAAAACGTGGCAATGCAGGCTTGGCGGGCCTAAGAGCCTGTTCCTGTGCTGCATTGTTCTTTGCTCTTTGTTAACCTACCCCGTAATTTAGCACTGCCACCTGAGCACTTCTTATCCTTATCCATAACTAACTCAAAACTGATCACTATCCTCAAAGTGCTCCCAACTCAAACTTTGATAACCTGGCCAGGCCCATTCCTCAATATAATGTCCAATACCACTCTTTCCCTTGTGGACTATCTGCATATTTTTCAAGAATCTTCTGGCTGCACCTAACAAATTCTACTCCATCTAGGCCCTTGGCACTAAGGGACTCCCAGTCAATATTGCAGAAACTTAAATCACCCATTACAACAAACCTGTTGTTATTTTACATATTTCTATCATCTGCTGACAGCTCTCTTCTTCTATCTACCGCTGGCTATTGAGAAGCCAACAGTACAACTCCATCATAGTGACTGCAACTTTCCTATTCTGACTTTTACCTATATGGTCGCCTCACTGGATGAGGGGTGTGCAGCAATACACTGAATATAAAATTAAGGTTTATAAATTAAAGCTCCAACATTTTAAAATCAATCAAGCAAGACATTTAGCTCCTAAATATATTATATACATGATATGAGTTTACGACTTTTGAAAAATATGTAATATGTAAATGAGCATACAATGACCCAGCATAAGAATTCTAATCTTACCTGCTTCCCATCACTCTCTCCAGAGTCCTGATCAAGATCCTTCTGTGTGGCCTTCCGGACATTGACAGCTTTAAATGAACCCAGCTTGGCACTTTTCTTTTTGATGCCATCAAGCAGCAGTTGAAAAAACCTGTCACAAGATGAGAACAATATAAATCTTCAGTAGGCAAGGTCTGCAGTCTGATCGTCTTAAAATGTACCTGAGTCATATAATTACTATGGCCAATATGATATAGACAACATTGTTTCCTTATTATTCTGCAGAATGTAACAGGCATATTTAGACAATTTAACCCAATGATCCATGTGTTATTCTCCAAATGTGCCTAAGTCAAGGCCACTTGAAATCTGGAGTTTATGGAGCAAATAAAATGCCTATGTAGCAATGGCAGAGAAGCAAACACTGTGAAACTAATTATAACCAGCTCCAAAACAAAAATCACAAACATGCAGACATGACTGTTTGATAGTCAACTGCGGTTGTTTTATTCTGAACCTTGAAGTCAGATATGAGACGACTAGCAAAAGAAGTTTGCAACCACTAAAAAGGCACATTCAAATTATTGTCTTAGGATCTTGGGTTTAAGTGCAAATGTGGATTGCACCATATGCATTGCATTTTTACACAATTAAGAACACCACAATTAAGAACCACCGATTTTGTATGTGATCCCTTAATAGCTATAGCACAATCCATATGATTTACATAACTTCACTGACTATTAGACTTATAAGCAGAAGTAGGCCATTTGCGACACTGGCCCATTCCACCTTTCAATAACATCATAGCTGATCTGATTATCCTTAACTCAATTTTATTGTCTTATCCCCATAATTCTCGATTCTCTCACTGATTAAAAGTATCTATTTCAACCATTTTGTGCTCAGAGGTCCACACAGCAGCAAAAATCATTATAGAGAACATCGCATTCTAAGTGTGGTCTGACCAGTGCCTTCCATACCATAGCCTTAACAAGAATTCCCTATTTCTCTACTTCATTCCCTTTGCAACAAAGGCCAATCTAACCAGTTGCCTTCCCTATTAGCAGCTGAACTTGGATGCTAGCTTTTCACACACAAAGACTCCCAAATCACTTTGTATTGCAATTTTCTCTAGTCTCTCACTCTGTATCCATTTAAATAATATTTGTCTCTTTTATTCTTTCTGCCAAATGGCAAAACCTCTCATATTCTCACATTACAATCTGTCATATTTTCACCCACTTAACCTGTCTATATCCTTCTGTAAACTCATGTCATCCTCTATTTGCCTTCCTCACGTATTTTTATGTTATCTGCCATCTTGGGCTATAAAGGTCCAAGGGAGTGTTGCTGAACAAAGAGGCCTTGGAGTGCAGGTTCATAGCTCCTTGAAAGTGGAGTCGCATAGG
>NC_057710.1:24147445-24156727 GCF_004010195.1 Chiloscyllium plagiosum | reverse complement strand
GTGACCTTATAGAGGTTTACAAAATTATGAAGAGCATGGATAGGGTAAATAGGCAAAGTCTTTTTCCTGGGATCGGGAAGTCCAGAACTAGAGGGCATAGGTTTAGGGTGAGAGGGGAAAGATATAAAAGAGACTTACGGGGCAACCTTTCCACACAGAGGGTGGTACATGTATGGAATGAGCTTTTGAATAAATGTAGACCCATGGACAAAGCACACAAAAATATAGAATCGTAGAATTCCTACAATGCAGTTAGATACCATTTAACCCACCAAGTCTGCACTGACCCTCTGAACAGCATCCCGCTCAGATGCAACACCTTACCTTATCCCCGTAACACTACATTTATCATGGCTAGCTCACCAAGCCGACTCATCCCTGGATACTAAGGGACAATTTATCATGGCCAATCCACTTAACCTGCATATCTCTGGACTGTGGGAGGAAACCAGAGCACCTAGTGGAAATCAATGTACGTATGGGGAGAACATGCAATATCTTTTCTTCACTTGCGTTACAAAACGATCAAAAGCAAAGTAAGGATCTCAAAAAAAGCTGTGCAGACCTTCTCGACATTTAGCACCGGGGAACCGCATAGGTAAGAGGCATTTGTACAGGGGTTAATTCTTCTGTAACCCTGATAGCAAGGACTCAAGTCTTGAATTTCCTTAATAGCAAGTGATCTGAGATGCTATGGATGTAAGAATGGCTAAAAAGTAGGTACATTCTATTCAGTCTATCAAACGTAATTTCTGCAAGTTGTGAAATCCAGCAGAACATTTTGAACATTACTAAATTCAATTGTTCTAGGTTGGTGAGATCTTATTGCCGAGAATGAGAAACATAAATACATTCTCACTTCCAATGACATTTAGCAGAATAGATGGACTGGCTCAAGAGAGGATGAACAGCCTACTTGGGGCTATAGGTTTAAATTGGTTTTAAGTAACGAGAAAGTTTAAAGGAGACATGTGAGACAAGTTTTATTTTTACATAGAGGGCAGTAGGTGTCTGGAACACATTGCCAGACAAAGTAATAGAAGTTGCAGAAGTAGATTTGGTAGCAACTTTTATAAGCATTTAGACAGACACATTAACAGGCAAGGAAATGAATGCATACAGACCACATATGGGAATAGCTCATATTGGCATCTCGGTGGGCTGAAAGGCCTGCTTTATGTGCTGCTTTTGTTGGCATGAGGCAGCATGCCTCCTGTGCTGAAATCTTTAAGACTTCTCTACTCCATTACCTTGTTTCCATGTAGTGCAATAAGTCATCTGGTGTCAAACATTTCTCTTGTCGGTACAGATTGTAAGCCAGGAAATGAAATGTTATTCGGTAAATTCTGAACTTCTCCAGCGTGCCTTGAACCTGGAAAGAATCTTTTACCTCAATTTTGTGTAAAACCTGAAATGTATACAAAATGAAACTTTACAATTTCACAATTAAAGAAATAAGTCGCAAAGTAACAAATCTGAATCTTAGTAATGCAATATGAAGCTTCAGAATTTTAAGTGTTAAAATAGTTTGACTTATTCTTGAACACCGGGAATGGTAACAGAAAGAAAGGACAAAGAAAAAAACCCAGAAAGAGAACAGATAACTGGGCTCTCTTATCGAGAATTTCAACAAATGAGGTGATCTCATTGAAAGTTACAATTTTTTTAAACGGCTATACAAGATGATTGCAGAAAGAGTGTTTCCCTGGCTGGGTAATCTAAAAATCAGGGGACAGGCTCAGAATAATAGAAAACTGTTGGGCACAGAGATGAAGAAATTCGTCACTTGAGGGTAATGATTTGTCTATCCTGGAGGGCTTTGGAACATGCTCAAATGATTAAGTGTCAAGAAAGAGATCCACACATTTCTAAACACAGTATCAAGAGTGCAGGAAAATGCCTCATAGTAGATGTTCAGTCACAATGATGAATTGCAGAGTAGTCTCAATGCACTGAATGGCCTGCTTCTGCTCTTACATGTACAGAAAAATATTTACATTTTCCAAAAGTTCAGAAAGGTTAGAGGCATAGTTTGTAATTTCAACACTTCTAAGAACATGAAATTGTAGAGCTATAACAAAAGCTGATTTGTCACCGGAACATATTCAAAATGCTTACAGATCTCTTCAGTTGTTAGATTTTACAGATATAAAAGATGACATGTCCCTATTTGTGTTTTCACCATAAATAGGATAATGTTTCTCACATCACTTTCTTGTGCATGTTCACTTCAACATTGTTGCAAAGCTATTATACATTTTGACACAAGTCAATTAATAAAACAGAAAGTTCGATGTTATCACATCATGGGAAGAATGAAGGATTGAAGCAACATCTTTTTTTTTGCCCCATGTAGAATTTGACACTCTACACCAAAATTACATCATCTTTAGTGACAATAGATTTAGAGAGCAAAATACAGGATACCGTCAGGTAACAAAGGCAAAAAGGGAACTGCTGTTTTGAAACATTGAAAAATGAGGTGAGGACTTAAAAAAAGTCTGCAAAGTTAAGAGAAATACAATCCTACTACTTTCCTCATCAACGGCTGACTTGTAGTTGAGTAGTCAAACAGCTTTTACTCCCTCAACTTGACCCACTATGGTAAGGCATCTAAAGGCATGTGTTCTTACTTAGACTACATGGCCTGCACTTTTTAAAAAAAGACAGTTCACCATCACCTTCTCAAGGGCAACTACGGGAGGGAAATTAACGCTGGCCGAGCCAGCAACATTCATGCCCCATGAGTAAATAAATAAAAATAAAATGCTTGATTAATTTTCGATGGTGCTCAAACTGGTCAAAGTCCTTATGCCTGATTTTCCTTTGGGGCAAATACCATAGTTTATAAGAGGTACATATCTGGCAGGACATACAATTAAACCTAAAAACACCACATTCACCACCATCCTCAAAACTCTCTCACAAAATGGTATCCAACCCACCACAGGAATTTACTCTCAGCCACTTCCACAGATAAAAAATGCTTTAGAAAGTGCTTCAATCCTAATTACGGAGGAGAATGACCCAACTTTAAATTCTGTCCTTAAAACGTAGCTAGACTGAATGCTGGGAAAGGAAACTGTCAACAGTATTTTAACCATGTAGGCTTATGAAAACAAACTATGCCTTCTTTGAGCCATGATGCAGAGGTGCCAGTGTTGGAGTAGGGTGGACAAAGTCAGAAGTTACAAGACTTCACCCGATGAAAGAACAGCGCTCCGAAAGCTTGTGATCTCAAATAAACTTGCTGGACTATCACCTGGTGTTGTGAGACTTCTGACTTTGTCCACCCCAGTCCAATACTGCCACCTCCACATAATGACTACCATCAACACCACAAATTACTGCCTCAAATTGGAAAGGATCTCCAAGAAGATTGCGCAAATCGAAACTGGCATCAAGTTTCTGCAAAGATGCAAGAAAGCAAACACTTCAACTGATGAAGGAGCAGTAATTTCAAATAAACTTGCTGGTCTATAACCTGAAAAGACCGTTCCCTTCGTGACTACCTGGTCAGGTCCACGACCCCCCTACGACCCACCCTCCCATTCTGGCACTTTCCCCTGCCACCGCAGGAACTGTAAAACCTGTGCCCACACCTCCTCCCTCACCTCCATCCAAGGCCCTAAAGGAGCCTTCCACATCCATCAAAGTTTTACCTGCAAATCCACTAATATCATTTATTGTATCCGTTGCTCCCGATGCGGTCTCCTCTACATTGGGGAGACTGGGCGCCTCCTAGCAGAGCGCTTTAGGGAACATCTCCGAGACACCCGCACCAATCAACCAAACCGCCCCGTGGCCCAACATTTCAACTCCCCCTCCCACTCTACCGAGGATATGGAGGTGCTGGGCCTCCTCCACCACCGCTCCCTCACCACCAGACGCCTGGAGGAAGAACGCCTCATCTTCCGCCTCGGAACACTTCAACCCCAGGGCATCAATGTGGACTTCAACAGCTTCCTCATGTCCCCTTCCCCCACCTTATCCTAGTTTCTAACCTCCAGCAACACTGTCCCCTTGACTTCGGGCTTATGCCCGAAACGTCGATTCTCCTGTTCCCTGGATGCTGCCTGACCTGCTGCGCTTTTCCAGCAACACATTAATGCCCTTCCAGCCTACTCCAATATTTCAAACAATTAAAATAAAACAATAAACATATCTGAAAAAAGAAAAAAAAACAGGGTGCATGATGGCTCAGTGGTTAGCACTGCTGCCTCACAACGCCAGGGACCTGGGTTCAATTCCTGCCTTGGGCAACTGTCTGCATGGAGTTTGCTTGTTCTCCCAGTGTTTGCATGGGTTTCTTCTGGGTGCTCCAGTTCCCTCCCACAATCCAAAGATATGTAGGTTAGGTGAAGTGGCCATGCTAAATTGCCTGTAGTGTTAGGTGCATTAGTCAGGGGTAAAAGAAACGTTGGGTGGGGGAATGGGTCTGCGTGGGTTGCTCTTCGGAAGATCGGTGTGGATTTGTTGGGTCGAAGGGCCTGTTTCCACACGGTAGGGAATCTAATCTAAAAAAAACTACGGTGTTGGAGATTCTTTGGAAGGATCACTGTGCTCAAAACATTAACTTTGTTTTTTCTCTATAGATGCTGCCAGACCTGCTGATTTCTTCAGTAATTTCTATTTTTGTGTGTTTTGTAAGATTATGGCTCTTTGCTCCCTGTAACCCTTAACACCCTTGTTTATGAAAAATCTACCTCTGAATTAATTCAAGGTAGTGACCCAGCCAAGACTCTTTTCTGGAGAAGAGAATACCACAGACTAACAATAGACAGAAAATCTCTCATCTTCATCTGAAGAGCAAGACCTTTCATCCTAAAACTGTGGTCCTTATTTCTAGTTTTTCCAACAACAGGAAGCAGGTTGTCAGAATGCACCCTGTTAAGTACTCTGAAGATGTTAAATGTTTAAAGTAGATCACATCTCATTTTTCCAAATTCCAATCTGTAATGATCCAGCCTCAGACGACTCTCTGTGTGGAGTTTGCACATTCTCCCTGTATCTGCGTGGGTTTCCTCCGGGTGCTCCTGTTTCCTCCCACAATCCAAAAATGTGCAGTTCAGGTGAACTGGCCATGCTAAATTGCCCGTAGTGTTAGGTTATAGGGGTAAATGTAGGGGAATGGGTCTGGGTGGGTTGCGCTTCGGCGTGGACTTGTTGGGCTGAAGGGCCTGTTTCCATACTGTAAGTAATCTAATCTAAAAAACCTGCTCACCCTTTCTTTATGAGATAAGCTCTTCATCCCAGGCATGAATTAATGTAGAGAAGAATTACCTCTGAAAATCAGATTGCCCACCTCTTACAGAGAAGGCGGCGGCTTCAGAAGTTAAGATGTTACAATAATAATAGACAGATCCAGGCAAATGATACTTTGATAGTCCTGTTTACCTGAGATGAAAAGAAGTGAGATTTAACTAGAGCTACCAGTGCAGATGGCAAATTTAGCCAGAAGCAATGGATCAGAGAAAATTATGAATGGCATAACCTAACTTCTACAGTTTATTTTGTCAATAAACCCTATAAACATTAAATTTGGAGCATATATGTATGAAAGTAATAAATAACTATTAGTTCATGGCCTTGTTGTTTGATGACTTCTGTGATCATTGGCATAAAGACTTTAAGTCATTCTTTTACAGTTGATTTTGATGGGACATAGAAAAGCTGATATAATACAAACTAGTCAACATAGACATATTTAGTAAACTAAATTTGTACATCACTAAATATTAGATATGAACTGATTGAAAAATCTAGACAGTTCCTTGAGGAGACAATAGAGAATGGTTATGACTTTATCTGATACCCTGAATAAATATTCTTACCTGTGAATCTATTCTAATATTTTTACAACTTCCAGTCTATCCAGTGCCATTGTAAATAAATACTGTGCTCAGGAAGGAGTTCAGCTCTAGGTAGCCAGGTCTACAGTTGACCTCGAGGGACATAACCTCAGATGTCTCTCTTGATCAACAAATTCCACTTGCTGCAGCTTGAAAGGATCCAGTACTGAACATATTCAAAGCTGAGGCCACATTACCTCTGGTTTAGCCACCTTAAATGAGCTGCACCAGGGGTACAGCACGTTTCCACAATTGTATTATTATGAGGAAAGGACAAGCACGCTTTTGACTTCTTGTCTCATTCTTTATGGTACTGAAGCTTTTACAGCATAAATTGATCACTTCCAACACAATTATAGATTCTGAAAGCAGTCAGTTACTGTAGGTGAAGCAAATGCCAATTTTCTCATCTTAGATTGCCTTCTCACTCCTTAACTGATTGCTTGAGGAACTGCAATAAAGAGTGCTTCATGATGCTGTTAATCCTAATATTTCTGTTTAATTAAAAAATAAGTCTGAACATGTTCCTTTTTCCTGCAAAGGTCGTTACATAGGATTATCAGTCAGGTTGCAATGTGACTCACTTACACTTACTAGAAGCCATATATATTCTCATGAAGGGACCCGATCTCTGTGTAGAAAAAAGACGACAGTCCATTTGGCCATTCTTCATGGCAACACCATAATCAAAGTTGCCAAGCAATTAGCACCCCTTTTCTCAAGCAGCATAACATGTTCCTTCCTTTGAAATTTGGCACACTTGCAATTGTGCAGATGAAAAGCTCTGGCAGCACATCTTTGTACACTTTTAATGAAATAAAAGTGCTTCACAGGAGCGCTATAAAACAAACTTGAACGCAGAGCCATATAAACAGGTATTAGGCCAGATGACCAAAGGTTTGATCAAAGAGTTAGGTCTTAAGGAGTGTCTTAAAAGGAGGAAGGTGGGGTACGAGGAGTTTAAGAAAGGAAATTCCAGAGCAATGGCCTCGATGGGTGAAGGCAATGATAAAAACTTAAGTTGCTGAAGACACCACAATTAGATCACCAGGTAACAACTTCCAAAATGTTGGTTGTTGACAACTCCCAGCATGTCTGATGTGGGAATAAATACATAAAGCTGGGTCATAAGCAAGTCAGTCAGCAAATATTACTAAACTAATCCAATCAAACTGAAAGACCAACTACAGGATTGAAACAAAGTGACAGTGAAAAGGTCACTGAGTTCTCTTTAAAAATACAAATTCCTGGCAAGGTTGGATAGCGTTCAGTACAGAACTTTTTGAAGTCTTGCCTTGCCACGGAATGTGACAGGAAACTGGCTTAATGCCTGTCCACTTGAACACATGAGTCTCACCTCCACTTGACCCATAGCACATACCCAAACACACAATCAGCTCCAGATTTTAATGTTAACATTTATTATGAGAAATACATCACTATAAAACTAAAAGTTGTATCTTTTGGACATTTCATATATAAAGTGTAGAAAGGTGTACAAAAAATATACCTACCTCTGACAAACACACCCTTGCGAGCTGCTTTTTCAGTTTTTTAACCTTCTTCAATGCTTTCTTTGAGTTCAAAACAGGAATGCTCATCATTGGAGTTTTAATGTTAGCACTCGCCACCATGAGAATTTCACGCAACCTTTGTGAAAAGAAAAACTAGATAGATTACATTGCATTAGTCATGTGTACTTGGTTTATTGTGTGTTTTGCTACCTAGACCAGAGGAATAAACCATGCCTCCTTTGTCATTTAACCTCAACCACCCTATAACCTCTCCCAAACCTTTGCTTTCTCCCTTCCCCATACCACCCTTCTCATTTCTTAGGTAGAATAACCTTTTGGTTGTTAACTGATAGAAACAACATTTCTACCTTCCTTCGGTATTGAAGATCAGTTAACTCGAAATGATAATTTTGTTTCCATGTCTATAGATTGCCAGACCTGCCAAGTATTTAGAGTACAGTCTGTATAAGTTGCTCTTACCTGGGGATACCCAATGTGACATTCATCTCTCCTCGGCCAGCAAAATGGAAAGTGTTCAGTGTCATCTGTGTTGATGGTTCTCCAATACTTTGTGCAGCAAGGAGCCCTACGGCCTCTCCTGGCTCACATAGAGCTCGTTGCCACTTGAGATACAACAGCTCCTTTAAACTAAGAAAAGAAGAGAAAGGCCCAGTCAAGTTTTTAAACTGATTATAATCCAAATGGAACTTCCTCATCCTGCGCTTGGGACTACTGGATCAGTGGAAAGGTAAAATGTTTGGCCAGTCTGCCCAATTGTCCCCATATTTTCAACAGGGTTGTCAAAAGACCATGAAAGTCCACCACTTTAGCTTGTGTGAGAAATTTTAACTAGACATGATATATAAATTCAAGAAAATAATGCGGATCTTGATGAGTGCAACTGGCTGCCATGTTTCTCAGATTAGAAAAAACAACTTCGGTGACTGTAGAGTTCTGAGAGACATCGGAGGCTGCGAAATGCATTAGAGAAATGCAAGGTTTTATTTTTCTTCTGCCCTCTTTTACATATAAAAAGATGTAAATCTAATAGGACTTAAGGTTACAAGAGTTTCTTGCAGGCACTGATTGTTCTATTGCATTTTCATAACACCAGAAAAATTCAGTAACTTTTGGTCTCTGCAATTTACAACTCTGCTAATAGCAAAACTGGATGGCATCAGCAGTGAATATGATAATCTAAGGTCAAATAGCATGGCTTGGGTGTTCTTGGGCTGTGAACTGTTTCAAGAGAAAAAGTGAGGGAGGGGGCAATAATTTTGTCTATCATGTATTGATGGGTGGACAACAAGAAGGTCTTTGGATGCAGGGCACTAAGAAACTACATCAAGCCTCACAAAAGCAGTCTCGAAGTCTGCTGACTGCAGTGTTATGTCACATGGTAAACCCTTCTGCTAATTTAAATCAGGTAAACAGGAAAGCTCACCTCGCTTGGTAATCTGAAAGAGCATGAGTGACAAAGAACTACCCCAAATTCCACTATTTAAAGAAAACAATTAACAATTTATTTGTTAACTCCAAAAAAAATTAAACAACTATCTACCAACACGGTAATCCTTTTTGTCTGATCAATTTATCAACCTCCCCCCTCTACAATAATATACCAATCCGATAAAACCCCTCAATTAAGATTTACAAAAAAATCAAATTTCAAATCAAATCAGCTGTGTTGATTTTCCACTGTATCTTCCTGTCTGCTTTTCTTCGGTTTTCTGCTTCACAGATTTCATTGGAAAAGGTCTGTGTGGACAGTCTGTTGGTGCTCTTTGCCGCTCTGGCTAAATGTTCAAAATGCTTGATTTTTATACTCCAAAACATTGAATTGTCTCATTGGTTTGATGTCATCAAAACAGTAAAATTCAAATTAGACTAGAATTTGGTATCTTGGGGCATAACTT
>NC_057710.1:24130253-24146945 GCF_004010195.1 Chiloscyllium plagiosum | reverse complement strand
AGAGATAAGGGGATTGCTGAGGGGATCAAGGGTTATGGGGAGAACACAGTATAATGGGTGTGAGATACATATTAACCATGTTCAAATGGTGGAGCAGATTTGATGGAGTGAATAGCCTAACTGTACTCTTTATGGCTTATTGTCTTTAAGTGGTTGGAAGCAGTTCACAGAAGATTTGCCAGACTAATACCTGGAATGACTGGATTGGCTCGGCTTGTATATGAAGTTTAGAAGAACAAGAAGGAATTTGAAAGAAATATACAAGATTCTGAAGAGTTTTGGCAGGGTAGATGTTGATGAGGATGTTTCCTTTTCAGGGAGAATCTTGAGCTAAGGGCCACTAAAAATTAAGGGCCGCATTTTTAAAACAGAAATGTGTTGAGATTATTTTCTTGAAAGATCATGAATCTTTGGAACAGTGTTCCTGAATGCTGGTGAGTCCTTGAATACTTTTAAGGCAGAAGTAGATAGACTTTGACCAAAGAAAAGACTGAAAGGTTATTAGGAGTAAGTAAGAATGTAGATTTCAGAGTACAATCAGATCTGCCATATCATTGAAAAGAGGAGCATGCTCGAGCGACCAAATAGCCGGTTCTTGTTCATATGTATTGTTCATATGGTTCTCTTTTGAGGCTGAGATTCAGCATACATTTAGAGATACAAAAGATGAAGTTTCATCTGCAGGTCTGACACATTCCATTAAAGAACTGGGAGTGGTCAAAATGTTGGAATTCTTTCCCAAACAGCATTGCAGGGTCTATTTACAGCAGATGAACTGCAGTAGTTCAAGAAGACAGCTCACCACCACTTTCTCAAAGGTAACTAGGGTCAGGCAATAATTGCTGGCTATGACACCCACAGCCCATGAATGAAGGAAAAACAAACACAGTCAGTAAGTAGCATAGAATAGGTTTACAAAAATGTGTTTAATTTAAATTGTTCTTTCATAGCGTATGGGTCTAGCTGACTCGGTCAGAATTTGTTATTCATGCCTAATTGCCTCTGCAAAGGTAGTGGCGAATCAACCTCTTGAACTACTCTAGCTCATGTACTGACCCACAATGCTGTTAGATTTTCAACCAGTCATTTCTGTTGTCTCGACCACAACAAGTATTCACCACTGACAAAAACAGATTGATAAGCCATTAAGTTATTTCATTATAGACCTTGTTGATTTGGTTGTTGTACAAATTCACTTCTTCCTTATATTTCAAATCCACCACATTTATGTCCTTGGGATCTTTACTGAGATGAGCATTTTGCCATTTGTCCTGAACTTCATCACATGAGGCACTCTCTGGTAAGTTAAAAGCTTTTCGGACAGCCTGTGGGGAAATAGAAACTCACACACTTGAAATAATATTTGTGTAAAACAACCTTAATAAATAAAATCCATCGAGCGGTATGTTAATTACACTCAATAGTAGTTCAAAATCAACCTTCTTCTTTGCTAGAAAAAACATTTCTATGTTTTTGCCAGATGCATAAAAAAAACTTCTTGCTATATTTATAGTACTGGTGTGTAGTTCTCAAGCCTTTGTCTGACCCCATTTTGAATACTGTCTCAGTAGTCATGGCTGCAGTTCAATTTGTAGCACTGAACATTAGTGAACACTGAACTAATTGTGGAAATGATAAAGCACTGATACCAGAATGAAGGGTTACATTGAAATTAGATCACGTGAATGTGGCTTGCATTCTCTTGAATTAAGACGGTCATCAAGGTTTCCCTCCAGTGGAGGAATAGGAGAGGAAATAATGTTCAAATTCTTTTCACATTATAAACACTCTGATCAGACCATTCCTAAATCTTTTGTAGCCCAGAAATGTTGTAAGTCTAAACAAACTTTCTTCCCAATTGAGGCCTGTAAGCCCTTCAAATTTACAAAATACAAAAGCTGTAGAATTATTACACCATAAGAGGCCATTTGTCACATCATGTCTACATATTAGATTTCTGAACGCCAGTAAGTGAAATGCTCATTTGCCTAGCATTCTCTCTCCGTCTCTCCAGCTCCCCCCTCCTAGCTACATTAAAAGAGAGCAATTCTTTTAAACATCCACAAGGGAATCTTCCAGTCATAAGCCTAACCTGCTAACCTGCAATCTGGCTCCTTTACTGTCACTTTTCATTTGGCTTGGAGTTATTTACATGAGATGCACATTGTACGATTGAGCTTCTTGCATAATTATAAATCAATGGGATTTTTACCTTGGCTCCACATTGAGTTGACTCTTCAATGATTTTTTGCCTCTTCGCATTTGCCTTGGGCTTCAATAGAATATCTTCAACATCTAATATGAAAAATCACATTTAGCAAACATTTATAATGTTGAACAAAAACTTTTATGTCAATTGATAAATGTTCATTCTGCCAGTGTAGTAGTCATCTTCAATATTCAAAAAAATATATTTGAACGAAAACGTCTTCATAAAGATTAACAGAAACAGAAATCGCTGGAAAAGCTCACAGGTCTGGCAGCACCTGTGGAGAAAAATCAGAGTTAATGTTTCAGGTCCAGTGACCCTTCCTCAGAAAATGTTACTTTCTTACATCCAAGAAAGAACCTGCTATTTAATTATCTTATTGAATCCACAGGATATTGTAAAACACTTTAAGATCAATTATTTTCTTTTCAAGTGCTGCTATAACCTTGGTGTAAAATGCAAGATTTCAAGCTGTCAAATTAATTTGAACTGTTAACTTCCAGTGAGGAATCTTGTGGCACAGTGGGTAGCATTCCTGCTTCTGACCCAGAAAAGAAAACTTAATGGTCAAGGGTACCTACATGGGCTCCAGTTATGTATATCACTTTGTTGAGTACGCGGAACATTCTTTATTCCAGTCCTACTGTGGTCCCCTACCCATAACTCTTTCACTGGTACATCAGTTACATCATCAGTGCTGCTTCCCTCTCTCACCTGGAATTGGAAAAGTTTAACTATTTTCACTTTCATTTTCCAAACTGCTTTCACCTTCACCTGATCTACCTCTGATTCCTCCCTTCTTGAGGATCGCTGTTTCCATTTCTGGGATAAGGGTGGCCACCAACATCCACCACAAACCTACCAACTCCCACAATTACCTTGACTATTCAACCTCACACTCTGCTTCCTGTAAAGGCTCTAATTCCATTCGCCCAGTTTCTCCAACATATTTGTTCTGATGATGCCAGCTTCAACAATATCCACCTTCTTGATCAACCAATGATTCCCTACCACCGTAATCGATAAGGCACTCAGCTGGGTCTGACACCATTCCACAACTCAGTCTTCACTCTTTCTCTTGCCTCCCATAACAATAGAGCCCCTGGTTCTCACTTACCATCCTACCAACATGCGAAGGATCATTAGCCACCATTCCCACCACCTTCAGCAGGACGTCACCACCAGAAACACATTCCCTTTCGCTCCTTGTCAGCAGCAGAACTGTTCCCTCCAGGATGCCTTAGTCTATCCCTCCTACCATCGCAACACCTCCCCAAAATCTTCCCATGCAATTGCAGAAGTGCAACACCTGACCATTTGCTTGCTCCTTCCTCATCATCCAAGACCCCAGACACACCTATCAGGTGAAGCAGTGATTTACTTACACTTTACTCAATCTACAAACCAAACGAACTGTGGATGCTGGAAATCAAACAAAAACAGAGTTGCTGGAAAAGCTCAGTATGTCTGACAATATCTGTGGTGAGAGATCAGAATTAATGTTTCAGGTCCAGTGAGCCTTCACTCTATCAAGTCTGCTGCATTTACTGTTCACAGAGTGCATGGCTTTACTTTGGGGAGGTAAAACACAGACTTTGCGAACATTTTGCAAAACACCTATGTTCTGTCTGCAAAAGTGACCCTGAGCTTCCTGTTGCCTGCTACTTCAACACACCATCATGTTGCCTAGTCAACATGTGTGTTTCAGGCATGCTACAGCGCTCTAGTGAAGCTCAGTGCAAATTGGAAGAACAGCACCTTTTTCCTGCAGCCTCAGGGCACAATAGTGAGTTCAATAATTTTAGCGCCTGAGCACGTTCTCCCATGCCCTTAGCCCAAACCATACACTAGACCATGTCATCATGTAGGCCGCTTTCACAAACAATGCAACTAATGTACCTCATCAGGAGCTATTGATTCTCCCAGGCTGATCTTTGTCCATTTTTCTGCTTGCACAATTGCGTTTTTCTCTCTCTCTCTGTGCTCCACCTCTACTTATCGTTTACTCCTACCACCATCTTCAGCATGCCAACATTTTCCTAGCGATCAGTTTTGAAAGAAAGCTAGTGGACCCAAAACATTAACTCTCATTTCTCTCCACATATGCTCCTGGACCTGCTGAGTTTTTCCAATAATTTTTATATTTGGTTCTGATATGCAATCTGCAGTTCTTTGCTTTTTTAAAATTTAATGATTAAGGAGTTACAATTAAAACTGCCCAAACTGGTTGAGGATCAACTTGTAAATACTTCCAACGTAAGTCAATGAAAAGCAGTAAGAGCAGAAGAGATTCCTGCTGAATCACAATGAAAATACATTGGAGCAATTATCATCACTCATCACCATCCATGTCTCTGGGCTACAACTTGCCATGAGGGTGGTGAGTTTTTTTTCAGGAGGTGCAGTTTGGCTCTGTTAACTGTACAGTCAACATACATCAGATCGATGCCAATAATACAAGATTTAATCACTAGTTCAGCCATGGGGGAAATGCAGGTCCCAACTACTTGTCCTAACATTGATGGAATAGTATCACTATGAATCAGACCTGTTTTCTGACAGAATGTAACAAATATAAGAACATAAGATAAGACATAGTTACAAGACTTTACACAGCCATTTTATTAGAGCTTTGGAAACGTCTGATTGTTTCTGACTCAGAATCTTGCTAATCCTAAGACCGTCACACTGTGCCTTCCATCCCAAGCCAAATGTTTAATTTACAATTTCCATAAGCCTTGATCTGTACTAATAGCTTCACTTTTGGAACCTTCCCAAATGCCTTCTGGAAATTCAGGTAAATAATATGCACTTGACAGTGCTCAATTGACTGATTATACACAAGAGTTACAGTGAGATACATTTTGTTACGTGAACCAGGTAACATTGATCACTTTTCATTTCAAGCTTCCACAGCCTGACTGCAAGAACAGTTCGACCTTTGCACAATGTTTCACAGAAAAGAGCTTAATGAGCAATCTACGTACATACAGGAGTTAAACAGCTCATGCAAAGGAATTTCCTGATGACCATGTAATTTTATGTTGGCACATACAACAAAGTATTTGTTATTCAATGTATATATCTAAAATAAAAGTTTGAATACAAGAGGCAACATGACAGACAGGGACTAGGTAAGTAATCAACTGTTACCTAAAGTAAATCCCCTATACAGCTGGAGGTAAGCAGTAAAGAGGCGAGCCAGACAGGTCAGTACTTTTCCACTTGTCTCACCACCATACAGTTCCTGACAGCAGTGGACCAAGCCATAGGCTGAGCTTCCATAATGTGCCTTGTCCAGAACACCACACAGCAACTCTCCTTCCAGAATGACAACCTGTCCACCCAAAAGAAAATGAAGTGTGAGCACAGTAAACATTCATTGGACAGACTGAAAACAAAAAATGCTGGAGATCACAGCAAGTCAGGCAGCATCCTGAGAGAGAAAACAAGTTAACATTTTGAATCTAAATGACTCTTCAGAGTAGAAACATTAGCTTGCTCTCTGTCATGGATGCTACCTGACCTGCTGTGATCGCCAGCACTTTTTGTTTTCAGTACAGATTCCAGCATCTGCAGTAATTTGCTCCCCCATTCATTGGGTAGAATCACTGGCAGGATTATCATAAAAATGGATGTGTCAGTTTAATAAAAGCTTTACTACAGAAAGAATATATAAAAGTATAACATATTTTCAGAAATGTCCCAAAAATAATTTGGGACAAATTTATTTTCAAATTCATTTATTTGATGTGTGACCACCATTGTTATTTACACACAAAATGGTCCAATAAACTGCATTGAGATGAATATCCAGTTAGACTGTTTTTGGTGGGCTTTGCTAAGTAAGGAATGTAGACAAGGACGAGGACACATTGAGAACTCTTGTCCCTTTTTGAAAATACTTCACAGGATCTGCAAGATTCACACCTATCACTTGGGGAGGTTGTTTCAAGTTCTCAATCCAACGAGAAAGACAACCAACAATATAATCCCTCACTACTGCATTGAGTGATCAGCCTTGATTATTCACTGCAATCCCAAAGATGGTCTGGCTTATAGGTTAAAAAAAAAAAGACCAAAGCCTATAAGTTACTTCCTTCAAGTATTAACATCAGATATTATGACTCTGTGCTCAAAAGGCAGAATTTACCCACTTTCAGGTCAAGCCCAAAACAGGTAAATTTTTGGGAGACAAATCCATGGCCTAATCTGTTTAGAAAGCCTGCCAGATCAATATAGTAACATACAAAATTGGAGCAGGAGTAGGCTATTTGGTCCTTTCAGCCTATACAGCTATTGATTATGATCAAGGCTGATCATCCAAATCAGTATCCTGTTCCCATTTTCTCCCAAATGCACTTAGATTCTTTTAGCCTGAAGAATAATGTCTAACTCCTTCTTAAAAGCACTTCATATTTTTGTCTCAACCATTTTTACGATGCAGAGTTCCAGACTGGCTACCACTGTTTGGATGAAGAAAGTTCTCCTCATCTCAGCCTTAAATATCCTTAGACTGTGAACCCTGGTTCTGGACTCCTCAGTCACCAGAACATTCTTTTTGTGTTTACGTTCTTAATCTTCTGTAAGTTTCTATGAAATTCTTCTAGACTCCAATTAATACAGTCATAACCTATCTAATACCTCTTATACATCAATCCTGTCATCCCAGGAATCAATTTGGTAAACCTTACCTGCATTCCTTCCACAACCAGAACATCCTTCTTCAGATAAGGAGACCAAAACTGCATACAATTCTCTCAGTGTGGGCTCACCAAGACCTTGCCTCATTGCAGCAAAACATCACCCATGCTGGAATGTTCTATTTCTGCTCATGCATTCAAATCCTCTCGCCATGAAGGCCAACACATCATTTGTCTTCTTCACCTTATACTGCACCTGAAAGCTTACCTTCAGTAACTGGTGTACAAGGACACCAAGTCTCATTGCATCCTCCTCTTTTAGATAATCATCTGCCTGCCTGTTTTCACTACAAAAATTCATAACCTCATTTGTCCAGATTATACTTCATCTTCCATGCTACTGCCCAGTCACTCAACTTGTTCAAGTCACATTGAAGCATCTCTACATCCTCCTCTGTTCACTCCCACCCATCTTTTTGACGTCTCCAAACCGAGAGATATTAATTTAATTCCCATTTAAATCATTAATATGTATTGTGAATACCGGGGTCCAAGCACTGATCCTTGCAGTACCTCACTGCCTGTCATTGAAAAATGACCCATTTATTCCTACAATTTGCTTCCTGTCTGCTAATCAGTTCTCTAAGAACATTACCCCCAACCTCATGCACTTGAATTTTACATGCTAATCTCTTACCATGGGATGTTATCAAAAGCCTTCTGAAAGTCTAAGCAAATTACACCCATTGCCCACCCAATGCCAATTGCACCCATTGCTTATCACTGAGGTGGCAAATTCTTGCCACAGCGGATGTCATCATTTGCACCGATTGTCGACTTGTTTTCCACTTGTCATGAACAAGATTGGGGGCTTTTAAGTCTCTATACAACAGCCTCAAAATGTAGGTCAAGACATCATGCTAGCCTCTTCTCACAGGCTAATAAGAACTTTGACCCAGAAGCTGTGAAAAAGGGAAAACTTGCTATTGCTTTAAAAGGTCTGTGGAATCTGCCATCAAGAATGTTTGCAAAAGACTTTTAAGTTATCACATTAATTACAAGGAGATTGATAATACCGTTCTTTGACAAAAAGAAAATACTGGCACATGTGACCTCAGAACCCTTGAGCTAGAAGTACCACAGAAGGAAATTACAATAGGCACCACTTGGTCAGATACAAAACAGAGCTGCAAATATAACTACCAGCTACAAGTAGAAGAGCTGAAATATGAAGGCAATCAGGGCACAGACGCAAACACAAACAGAAAGCAGACACAGACTGTACATGAAACACAGAATTCTTTGAAAAAAACCTGGCCAATTATCGTCCCATTAGTCAACTTTCAACCATTATTACACTGAACCAGTTAAGTTAATCGCTGTTTTAAGTGTGGCCTACAGAGAATCTGCAGTAGTGAGTACAGTGGGTTCTTTCTTGATTATGTTTTTGGAGATATATCTCTTGATTAAACTTAAAATATAAGCCATAACTATTAATTTAACCTTGGGCAGTGTTTGTAGAGGAATAAGACTGTGTTAATTTCTGGGTCTGTAGATTGTGAAGGAGTAAAAATGGCCTTTAATAGAGCGATATGTACTTCTTGTCAGATGTGGGAGTTTAAAGAGAGTTTAAATGTTACTGTGGATTCTATCTGCCATAAATGCTGTTGTCTGCAAATCTTATCAGAGCGAATGGATCGGTTGGAGAGACAGTTAGAAGCAATGACGAATTTGCACAGCAACTGTATGTGATAGATGGCAGTTATCGGAAAGGGGGATGTCTCAGATACAGTCACATAGATGGGTTAACTCCAGGAAAGGTAAGAGAGGTAGGCAGCTAGTGCTGGAGTCTTTTGTGGATATACCCATTTCAAACAGGTATGCTGGTTTTGGAAAATATAGGGGGTGATGGATTCTGAGGGGAACGTAGTATGAACAGCCAAGTTTCTGGTATTGAGACTGGCTCCAATGCAACGAGGAGTTCCAAGAGATCAAATTGTGTTAGGAGATTCTCTAGTCCGAGGTACAGACAGACATTTCTGTGGCCAGCAGCGAAAAAGGAGAATGGCGTGTTGCATTCCTGGTGCCAGGATCAAGGATATCTCAGAGAGGGTGCAGAAAGTTCTCACGAGAGAGAGGGGCCAGCAAGAGATCATTGCCCGTATTGGAACCAATGACAACGGAAGGGAAAAGGTTGAGATTCTGAAGGGAGAGTAGAGAGAAATTTAGGCAGAAATTTAAAAAAAAGATGTCCTTGAGAATAGTAATATCTGGATTATTCCCGGTGCTACGAGCTAGTGAGGGCAGCAATAGGAGGACAGAGCAGATGAATGCACGGCTGAGGAGCTGGAGTAGGGGAGAAGGATTCACATTTTTGGATCATTGGAGTCTCTTTTGGGATAGAAGTGACCTGAACAAGAAGGACGGATTGTACCTAAATTGGAAGGGGCCTAATATACTGGCAAGGAAATTTGCTAGAACTGCTCGGGAGGATTTAAACGAGTAAGGTGGTGGGATGGGACCCAGGGAGATAGTGAGGAAAGAGATCTATCTGAGACTGGTACAGTTGAGAACAGAAGTGAGTCAAACAGTCAGGGCAGGACTAATAAATTAAACTGCATTTATTTCAATACAAGGGCCTAACAGGAAAGGCAGATGAACTCAGGGCATGGTTAGGAACATGGCACTGGGATATCATAGCAATTATAGAAACATGGCTCAGGGATGGACAGGACTGGCAGCTTAATGTTCCAGGATGCAAATGCTACAGGAAGGATAGAAAGGGAGGCAAGAGAGGAGGGGAGGTGGCATTTTTGATAAGGGATAGCATTACAGCTGTGCTGAGGGAGGATATTCCTGGAAATACATCCAGGGAAGTTATTTAGGTGGAACTGGGAAATAAGAAAGGGATGATAACCTCATTGGGATTGTATTATAGACCCCCTAATAGTCAGAGAGAAATTGAGAAGCAAACTTGTAAGGAGATCTCAGCTATCTGTAAGAATAATAGGGTGGTTATGGTAGGGGATTTTAACTTTCCAAGCATTGACTGCCATAGTATTAAGGATCTAGATGAAGAGGAATTTATTAAGTGTGTACAAGAAAATTTTCTGATTCAGTATGTGGATATATCTATTAGAGAAGGTGCAAAACTTGACCTACTCTTGGGAAATAAGGCAGGGCAGGTGACTGAGGTGTCAGTGCGGGAGCACTTTGGGGCCAGCGACCATAATTCTATTCGTTTTAAAATAGTGATGGAAAAAGATAGACCAGATCTAAAAGTGGAAGTTCTAAATTGGAGAAAGGCCAATTTTGACCGTATTAGGCAAGAACTTTCAATAGCTAATTGGGGGCAAATGTTCGCAATGAAAGGAACGGCTAGAAAATAGGAAGCTTTCAGAAATGAGATAATGAGAATCCAGAGAAAGTATAAAGAACAAAGAAAATTTACAACCCAGGAATAGGCCCTTCGGCCCTCCAAGCCTGAGCCAATCCAAATGTACTGTCTAAATCTTGTCAGTCAATTCCTAAGCATTTGTATCCCTCTGCTCCCCACCGACTCATGCATCTGTCGAGACGCATCTTAAATGAATCTACCGTGCCTGCCTTTACTACCTCTGCTGGCAAAGCTCACCACCCTCTGTGATCATACCAACAGTGCCCTCATCTAGACCATTTGTGTATATTACAAACAACAGTGGCC
The DNA here is from genome assembly GCF_004010195.1 of Chiloscyllium plagiosum. NCBI lineage: Eukaryota > Metazoa > Chordata > Chondrichthyes > Orectolobiformes > Hemiscylliidae > Chiloscyllium > Chiloscyllium plagiosum. Next base: position 24,136,390 of record NC_057710.1, on the reverse strand, counting down.
CCAATACTGACCCCTGTGGAACACTACTGGTCACCTTTCTCCATTTCGAGAAACTCCCTTCAACTACTACTCTGTCTCCTGTTGCTCAACCAATTCTTTATTCACCTAGCTAGAACACCCTGCACACCATTGTGACTTCACTTTCTCCATTAGTCTACAATGGGGAACCTTATCAAAGGTCTTACAAAAGTCCATGTATATGACATCAACATATAGACGAAGCTCTTCCTTCGTCGAACAACCTGGTCACTTCCTCGAAGAACTCTATTAAGTATATTCCTGTTAGGGTGAAAGGAAAGGCTGGTAGGTATAGAGAACGCTAGATGACTAAAGAAATTGAGGGTTTGGTTAAGAAAAAGAAGGAAGCATGTGTAAGGTATAGACAGGATAGATCGAGTGAATCCTGAGAAGAGTATAAAGGAAGTAGGAGTATACATAAGAGGGATATCAGGAGGGCAAAAAGGAGATATGAGATTGCTTTGGCAAATAGAATTAAGAAGAATCCAAAGAGTTTTTACAAATACATTAAGGACAAAAGGGTAACCAGGGAGAGAATAGGGCTCCTCAAAGATCAGCAAGGTGACCTTTGTGTAGAGCCACAGAAAATGGGGGAGACACTAAATGAGTATTTTGCATCAGTATTTACTGTGGAAAAGGATATGGAAGATATAGACTGTAGGGAAATAGATGGTGACATCTTGCAAAATGTCCAGATTACAGAGGAGGAAGTGCTGGATGTCTTGAAACGGTTAAAAGTGGATAAATCACCAGGACCTGATCAGGTGTACCCTAGAACTCTGTGGGAAGCTGGAGAAGTGATTGCTGGGCCTCTGGCTGAGATATTTGTATCATCAATAGTCACAGATGAGGTGCCGGAAAACTGGAGGTTGGCTAACATGGTGCCACTGTTTAAGAAGGGTAGTAAAGACAAGCCAGGGAACTATAGACCAGTGAGCCTGACGTCAGTGGTGGGCAAGTCGTTGGAAGGAATCCTGAGGGACAGGATGTACATGCATTTGGAAAAACAAAGACTGATTAAGGATAGTCAACATGGCTTTGTGCGTGGGAAATCATGTCTCACAAACTTGATTGAGTTTTTTGAAGAAGTAACAAACAGGATTGATGAGGGCAGAGTGGTAGATGTGATCTATGTGGACTTCAGTAGGCGTTTGACAAGGTACCCCATGGGAGACTGATTAGAAGGTTAGATCTCATGGAATACAGGGAGAACTAGCCATTTGGATACAGAACTGGCTCAAAGGTAAAAGACAGAGGGTGGTGGTGGAGGGTTATTTTTCAGATTGAAGACCTGTGACCAGTGGAGTGCTACAAGGATCGGTGCTGGGTCCTCTACTTTTTGTCATTTACATAAATGATTTGGAAGTGAGCATAAGAGGTATAGTTAGTAAGTTTGCAGATGACACCAAAATTGGAGATGTAGTGGACAGTGAAGAGGGTTACTTCAGATTACAACAGGATCTGGACCAGACAGGCCAATGGGCTGAGAAGTGGCAGATGGGAATTTATTTCAGATAAATCTGCATTTTGGAAAGCAAATCTTAGCACGACTTATACACTTAATGGTAAGGTCCTAGGGAGTGTTGCTGAACAATGAGACCTTGGAGTGCAAGGTACTGCATTTTGGAAAGCAAATCTTAGCACGACTTATACACTTAATGGTAAGGTCCTAGGGAGTGTTGCTGAACAATGAGACCTTGGAGTGCAAGTTCATAGTGAGAATCTAAAATTTGAATTTAGGCCGTTGTCAGAAACAACAAGTATCTGTAGATTTTTTATTAACTACAAAATGACTTTTCAATTTAAAATAACACAACAAAATGGCTGCAAGTAATGATTTGACTGTGTGAACTTGAACTGATGCTTTGTTAAGTTGGTTGTATTTAGAGATAAGAGAGAACAATGGATTTTTCATAATATGAATCATAAGACAGTGATTTGGTATTCAAACTAACCTTGAACTGCTTGCAAGGGATGGTGCTCTACATAAATTAAGAACCCTTTCCTGGGGAATATTATTGGATTAACCCGCTGTAAATCATGTCACCTTATTATATGTGATTGGTCTTCTCTTGTAATTAAGGCTGTACCATCTCTTAAAAAACATATAAATAATGTGTAATTTTTTTTAATGTAATCGCGCCATTTCACCACGAAACACAGAAGCTTTTAACCTCCATGTTGCTGGAGGAATCTGCACCAGGCTGCCTTATTTTATTAAGCTGGTATCCTTGCTTTAAACAGACCGTACTCCTAGTGATTCTTTTGACCGATCTCGAACCAAGAGGCCCCTTTGGAGGGGTCTAGATCTTCAACAGCTCCTTGAAAGTGGAGTTGCAGGAAGATAGGATAGAGGTGGTGGTGTTTGGTATGCTTTCTTTTATTGGTCAGAGTATTGAGTAAAGGAGTTGGGAGGTCATGTTGCGGCTGTACAGGACATTGGTTAGGCCACTGTTGGAATATTGCGTGCAATTCTGGTCTCCTTCCTATCGGAAAGATGTTGTGAAACTTGAAAGGGTTCAGAAAAGGATAACAAGGATGTGGCCAGGGTTGGAGGATTTGAGCTATGGAGAGAGGCTGAATAGGCTGAGGCTGTTTTCCCTTGAGTGTCGGGGGGGTGACCTTGTAGAGGTTTACAAAATTATGAGGGGCATGGATAGGGTAAATAGGCAAAGTCTTTTCCCTGGGATCGGGGAGTCCAGAACTAGAGTGCATAGGTTTAGGGTGAGAGGGGAAATATAAAAGAGACCTAGGGGGCAACGTTTTCACACAAAGGGTGGTACGTATATGGAATGAGCTGCCAGAGGAAATGGTGGAGGCTGGTACAATTGCAACAGTTAAGAGGCATTTGGATGGTTATATGAATAGGAAGGGTTTGGAGGGATATGGGCTGGGTGCTGGCAGGTGGGACGAGATTGGGTTGGGATATCTGATCGGAATGGATGGGTTGGACCGAAGGGTCTGTTTCCATGCTGTACATCTCTATGACTCTATGATGGGGTTGTCAATAACATCATCAAGCAGCACCTGCTTACTGACACATAGTTTGGGTTCCGCCATGGCCACTCAACTCCTGACCTCATTACAGCCTTGGTTCAAACATGGACAAAAGAGCCGAATGCCAGAGATGAAGTGAGAGTGACTGTTCTTGACAGCAACTCCACATGTGACCAAGTGTGGCACCTAGGAGGCCTAGCAAAACTGGGAATATGGAGAAAACTCCAATGGTTGGAGCCATACCTGGCATACAAGGGGATGGAGCTGAAAATGTGTTGCTGGAACAGCGCAGCAGGTCAGGCAGCATTTCGGGAACAGGAGAATCGACGTTCCGGGCATAAGCCCTTCTTCAGGATATGCCCGAAACGTCGATTCTCCTGTTCCCTGGATGCTGCCTGATCTGCTGCGCTGTTCCAGCAACACATTTTCAGCTCTGATCTCCAGCATCTGCAGTCCTCATTTTCTCATAAAAGGGGATGGTTATGGTTATTGGCAATCAGACATCTCAACTCAAAAGCATTACTGCAGGATTTCCTTAGGGTGGGGTCCTAGCCCAACTACTTTTAGCTGCTTCAGCAATGACCTTCCGTCCATCATAAAGATCAGAAGTAGGAATGTTTATTGATGACTGCATAATGTTAAGCAGCATTCACAACATTTCAAATACTGAAGCAGAATATGTCCAAGTGCAGCAAGACTTCTGGCCTCGGGCTGACAAGTGGCAAGTTACAATCGCACCATTCAAGTGCGAGATGATGACCATCTCTGACAAGAGAGAATCTAACCATCACCCTTCATGTTTAAGGGCATTACTATCACAGAATCCACTACTATCAACATCCTGAGGTTACCATTCATCAGAAACTGAACTAGGCTAGCCATATAAAAACTGTACCCACAAAAGCAAGTCAGAGGCAAGGAATCCTGCAACAAGTAACTTGCCTCCTGACATCCCAAAGCCTGCCCATCACATAAAAGGCACAAATCAGGATTACAATTGAATATTCCTCATTAGAATGTTGTTGCATTCATCCAGACAAGGAGCTTGACACAATCCAGGATAAAGCAGCATGCATGATTGGCATTACATCCACAAACATTGACTCCTGCAATCACCGAAGCTCAGTAGCAGTGTGTAATATCAACAAGATATACTGCAGAAACTAGACAGCACCTTCTAAACCCACAACCATTTCCATTGAGAAGGACAAGTGCAGCAGATCCATGGGAACACCACCAGCAAGTTCCCCTCCAAATCACTCACTATCATGATTTGGAAATATCTCACCATTTCTTCAGTGTCGCTGGGTTAAAATCCTGAAACTTCCTCCCCCATAGAAAAGGCATGTCAGAAAGGCAAGGTCATGGTGATCATGGGAGATTTCAATATGCAGGTGGACTGGGTAATGTTGCCAGTGGATCCAAAGAAAGGGAATTCATGGAATGCTTACAGGATGGCGTTTTGGAACAACTTGTCATGGAGTTCACAAGGGAGCAGGCTATTCTGGACCGAGTGCTATGTAATGAACAAGACTTCATAAAAAAATCTTAAAGTAAGGGAACACTTAGGAAGCAGCGATCATAATATGGTAGAGTTCAGTCTGCAGTTTGAAAGAGAGAAGGCAAAATCGGATGTAATGGTGTTACAGTTAAATAAAGGTAATTATGAGGGCATGAGAGAGGAACTGACGAAAATCGACTGGAAGCAGAGTCTAGCGGGAAAGCCAGTAGAGCAAAAATGGTAGGAGTTTGTGGGTATAATTGAGGACACAGTACAGAGGTTCATCCGAAAGAAAAGAAAGATTATCCGGGGAGGGATTAGACAGCCATGCCTGACGAAGGAAGTCAGGAAATGTATCAAAGAGAAAGAGAGATCCTATAAAGTGGCCAAGAGCACTGGGAAATCAGAAGATTAGGAAGGCTACAAAAACAAAGAGGATATCAAAGAGAGAAATAAGGAAGGAGAGGATCAAATATGAAGGTAGGCTAATCAGTAATATTAGAAATGATAGTAAAAGTTTATTTCAATACATAAGAAACAAACGAATGGCAAAAGTAGACATTGGGTCACTTCAAACCGATGCTGGAAGGCTAGTGATGGGAGATAAGGGAATAGCTGGAGAACTTAATAAGTACTGTGCATCAGTCTTCACAGTGGACGACATGAATAATGTCCCAACAATTAAAGTGAGTCAGGGGGCTGAGTTGAGTATGATTGCCATTACAAAAGAGAAAGTGCTAGAAAAGCTAAAAGGTCTTAAAATTGATAAATCTCCTGGCCCCGATGGGCTACATCCTAGAGTTCTGAGGGAGGTGGCTGAGGAAATAGCGGGAGCGTTGAATTGAGATCTTTCAAAAGTCACTGGAGTCAGGGAAAGTCCCGGATGATTGGAAGATCGCTGTTGTAACCCCCCCTTGTTCAAGAAAGGATCAAGACAAAAGATGGAAAATTATAGGCCAATTAGCCTAACCTCAATTGTTGGTAAAATTCTAGAATCCATCACTAAGAATGAGGTTTTTAAATTCTTGGAAGAGCAAGGTCTGATTAGAACAAGTCAACATGGATTTAGTAAGGGGAGGTCGTGCCTGACAAACCTGTTGGAATTCTTTGAAGAGGTGACAAGTAGGTTAGACCAGGGAAACCCAGTGGATGTTATCTACCTAGACTTCCAAAAGGCCTTTGATAAGGTGCCACACGGGAGGCTGCAGAGCTACTGGTGAGGATTGAGGATTGGCTGTCTGACAGAAAGCAGAGAGTTGGGATAAAAGGTTCTTTTTCAGAATGGCAGCCGGTGACGAGCGGTGCCCCGCAGGGTTCGGTGCTGGGGCCACAGCTGTTCGCATTATATATTAACGATTTGGAGGAGGGAACCGGGGGCATTCTCGCGAAGTTTGCCGATGATACGAAGTTAGGTGCACAGGCAGGTAGTACTGAGGAAGTGGGGAGGCTACAGAAGGATCTAGACAGGTGGGGAGAGTGGTCCAGGAAATGGCTGATGGAATTTAACGTGAGCAAGTGCGAGGTCTTGCACTTTGGCAAAAAGAATAAAAGCATAGACTACTTTCTAAATGGTGAGAAAATTAATAAAGCCAAAGCACAAAGGGATCTGGGAGTGCGAGTC
>NC_057710.1:24107748-24129407 GCF_004010195.1 Chiloscyllium plagiosum | reverse complement strand
TTCGAATTAGAGGGGGTAAATTCAGAACAAAAATGCGGAGACATTTCTTCAGCCAGAGAGTGTTGGGCCTGTGGAATTCATTGCCACGGAGTGCAGTGGAGGCTGGGACGCTAAATGTCTTCAAGGCAGAGATTGATAAATTCTTGATGTCACAAGGAATTAAGGGCTACGGGGAGAATGCGGGTAAGTGGAGTTGAAATGCCCATCAGCCATGATTGAATGGCGGAGTGGACTCGATGGGCTGAATGGCCTTACTTCCACTCCTATGTCTTATGGTCTTATTGTAGGTCTATCTACACCAAATGCACCACAGCTGTTTCAGAAGGCAGTTGATCACAACCTTTTCAAGGACAAATAGGGATCGGCAATAAACAACGACACAGCCACTGAGAAATATATCCCCTGAATTAGTAAGAAAAAGAAATAAAGAGAAAACATTTGCATGACCATGGAATTATTCCTGCAGAGAACCAGCATAGATATTTTGGGTCAAATAGCCTTCCTCTTAGCTGTAACCACTATTTAGTGATTCTTTAATTCTTAGGCTGGTTTTGAAGAACATACAATGGCATGTTTTATGATCAAGGGAGCTGACTCCTCCCCAATCAACATTAAAAAGGCACAGAAATCAATAAACATTTTAGCTCTAAATAAGGCAGAAGTTATATTACAGAATCCTCATCCATATTGAGACTGCTGCCAAATGTCTCTGCAGGGTAATCTATTTTCTGCTTACTGCCATCACTATTCCGTTTTAAACGATCTTTTGGGATTTCTCTACCAACAACTAACCCAATAATTAATCCTCAATAGCAGTAAGAGGCAGTCGGTGGAATAAAGATTTAATGGGTGATGCACCTCGAGCAGATTGCCAGAATAGCTGAATCAATTCCATTCTCACAAAGTTGAACGTGTAATGCCAAAACTCTGGAGTCATCTAACTCTCCCAATTTATACATTTATTCCTTTATCAGAGGGATCACCGAGATAAAAATTTCTATGAATACTAGTTAGAGCCTATATATGCCAATATTGTAGGCAGATAACACTTATTATCTATACATATAGGACACATCATACCACTTGGGTACAAGCCAAAAATTATAATAGAAGTTCCAAGCATTGACCTTCCTGGTGAAGTCATTGCTAAGTCCTACACATCAGCAAGAGCCTATTCTAACATTCTTTGTTTGAGTCAGCTTGGCTGATCTCAGCTGGGAACTCATTCAGAACTGGCAGATGAACTGAAGGAGGAGGAAAAAATCACCTGGCTTTCCCTGTTCCTGATCATTAAGGGGCGGGCATGGTGGCTCAGTGATTAGCACTGCTGCCTCACAGCGCCAGGGACCTGGGTTCAATTCCCACCTTGGGCGACTGCCTGTGTGGAGTTTGCATGTTCTCCCCGTGTATGTGTGGGTATCCTCTGGGTGCTCTGGTTTCCTCCCACAATCCAAACATGTGCAGTTTAGGTAAATTGGCCATGCTAAATTGCCCACAGTGTTAGGTGCATTAGTCAGGGGTAAATATAGGGTAGGGGAATGGGTCTGGGTGGGTTCCTCTTCGGAGGGTCAGTGTGGACTTGTTGGGCCGAAGGGCCTGTTTCCATACTGTAGGGAATCTAATCTAATCAGTAAGCCCACTGTAGTGTCTGTGCTTGTGGCAAGAACAGTCGCAGGATTAGACTAGCTGCATCCCGAACACTCGCTATGACAAAAATCCATTAATATCTTATGAAGGTTGAGGGAGCTAGGGTTTTTCTCACTGGAGTAAAGAAGGATGAGAGGTATTTGATAGAGGTGCACAAGATGATGAAAGGCATAGATAGAGTGGATAACCAGAAACTTTTATCCCAGGCTGGAAACAGTTATCACAAGGAGGGATAATTTTAAGATGATTGGAGGAAGATTTATGGGAGATGTTAGAGGTAGGTTCTTTACATAGAGTGGTAGGTATGTGGAATGTACTGCCAGCGGTGGTAGTAGAGTCAGATACATTAGGGACATTTAAGTGACTCTTGGATAGGCACATGGATGATAGTAAAATGAAGGGTATGTAGGTCAGTTTGATCTTAGAGTAGGATATAAGGTCAGCACAACATTGAGGGCTGGGAGGGCTTTTACTATGCTGTAACGTTCTATGTTCTTACATCTCATACTACCAAACACTCAGAAAAAGGCCAGATTGCTGAACTGCCACCGATGGATGATATGCACAGAATCATCATCCTGTCTGAGTCAGGGCTTTGGAGGACAGAAGATGAGGAGGACAATGAACAAGTACCAAATTCATTTCTGAAAGTCAATGGATATATAATATACCTTGGACTCAGACATCCACTCCAGACCAAAGGTCGCCACCATGCGCTGAGCTTCTCTAACCCAAGCCTTGCCACTGATTTTAGATATCCCTATCAAGTTCAATGGCATTTGATCCTTGGGAATTATATTAATCAGCAGCGTTGAAACAACCTGAAAAAAAACAGCAATGTCTTTGATACAGCACAGAAAAAGGGAAGCATCCAGTTATGCTCATTTTCATAAATAGAACTAGTTTAACACAACTATTATAAAATATACCGCAGTTCCTAAGTATCAAAGCCACATCATTTAAAACACATTTTGATTCCTTGCAGTTCAAGTAGGGTTAAAATACACATGATTTTCCCTGTTGCTTTACTGAAGACAGGTGCCCCTGCCCGAAATATCGGCTCTCTTGCTCCTCAGATGCTGCCTCACCTGCTGTGCCTTCTCCAGCGCCACGCTTTGTCAACCCTTTACTGAAGATACCAACTTCAGTTCAGTAATTCTAAGGTGCAGCAGGTAGCACAGTTACATGGCAGATGAGAGACTAATGTCAACCTTGAACCTGTAGCCAAGTGGAAACTCCAAGTGTCTAATATTTCCAGCAGGTAAAATTTCAGGGGCGCACCTCAAATGAAGATTCTCCCAATCACCCATCCTATTGAAAAATCAAGATAGCAGGAAATTTCACAGACAAATTGCAAATGAAAAAAGTTGAGAACACAGGCAGGTGCACCCCATCACTATCAAAATGGGCACAGGCCTTGCATCCTGTTTTCCATTGGCCTACTGAGTTTGATTACATTTTTTTAACCAAAATTTTCATTTTTAAGCAGTGAACTACAGTATCATCAGTGTAACTAGCTAGGAGCTTAATTGTGTGCAGAAACAATATAAAGCTTTCCAAGATAGGAGTTGAGAGTCCAGGGCAGATTTAGATGCAGACCAACTCCCATGAGCTGATAGAATGGCGGAATAGGTTTGAGGAGCTGAATAATCTTTCTCCCATGCAAAAGGAGCTGAATAACAGTCACCAACGTTTTGGCCATACTTAACTAAGGAAAATATCTAAAATAAAATCACCCATTAGGTAGCTTTGCTTGGCAGGATTTTCCAACTGGGTATATCCGATTGAAATCATCAGCAATGTATTTTTTTTACAGTCACGAACTAACCTCAGCTCAGCATCCCAGCACTAATTAACTTTTATCTATCAATACTTTATGATAAGTTGGTTGACAGTCAGCAGAATTACCTGCTTTCCAGTCCAAAGTGGATACGGTTTAAGCACAGCAGGTTGAAGAATCTTCACCCGGCCCTTTTTATCTGTAAGGCCTCGGTAAACAAGCTCCATGTACTGTTCCCGTGTGAAGAAACGGCCACGGATTGTCATGCTGGTGCCAGAAACCATGTGATCCTGAATTAAACCTGCCAAAGGCTTCCCATCCTGAAGGAAAAAAAATACCAACAAGCAGTTTATATTTAATAACTCGTGTAATATCCACAGGGAGGTAACCAGATTACATTCCACAAAATACATTAAAAACATCCTTTATTACTGAGTGGATGGCAAAACATTTTCACTGTTCTGACTATAGCCATTGCCCCAGGGACAGGTGGGTGTAAATTAATGCTCAAGGATCGGTTCACTGTCAATAAAACATCCTGGTAGAGCTTCGTGTTGTCAACAATAACACTGAAACTAAACACAGTTTAAAAGCAGAGGGCAAGTTAGACACCAATGAAGAATTGGATCAAAATGAGGTTGAAAAGGCATTAATCAAAAAAAAAGTGTTTACAAAACTCGGAAGTAATTAGGAAATAAGGTTTCAGGCAAGAACTCCCAAATAGAGACTAAATTAGTAATGGTGGCCACCAAAGCTGGAAGGAGAAGAAACTGACTGGTGATTTGGTGAGCTTAAAGCAGGGTTTGGGTGATAAGAGTGAAAGACTGAGTTGCAGGAGTTGCAAATTTGGGCTGGAGCGAGAGTATCAGGGGCCAGCAGAAGGTGATGAGTATTTTTAAGCAAACTCTTTGGAAACTACTGGTAATACAGAATAGGCCAAACGTAGCAGACATTGAACTCAGGAGGCCAGTAGGGAAGGCATTGATGAAAATATTTTCACTGCAAAGTTTTCACGAGATAATGAAGCAATTCAGAAAAAGTGCAATGAGTTACTCAAAAAATAAAATCCTTCCACACAAGGACTAACCAGCAAGATGGTCAATAAATGGAAGTGGAAAAGGATCAGATTCAATGGATTAAATTCAGTGCAAAACACTACCATTTCAGAAGAGATTGGATTTAAAATGAAGGAAAACAAGGCAGTTGGGAAGTGTTTGACATTATAATCAAGCAAGAATGAGACTGATGTTTCCTCATTCCATTAACCAAAGCACACATACACACACAGCTGTTACAGTGATGGGTGAGGCCTTTGTTGGACACCATGCTTAACAAATCAAATTTGAATGCCCATATTCAGTAATTTGCTCAGGTAACAAAAGAAATTGAAGTAAAGACAAATATATTGTTCGACTTCTCAATTGCATTCCACCAGTTAATAACATCACCTTTTCTTAAAAAAAAGATTTGTTCACATGTTGTGGGCAGCTCTGACGAGACTAGCATTTATTGTCCACCTCTAATTAACAGTCATTTAAGTCATGGAGTATAATTCAGACAGAGATCGATAGGTTCTTGATTGGTAAGGGGATCAAGGTTTATGGGAGAAGGCAGGAGAATGGGGTTGAGAATCATATCAGCCATGATTGGGGAGCTACCTGCCAGCTTGAAGGTAGGAGACAGAGGGTGGTGGTAGAGGGCTGCTTTTAGAACTGGAGTGTGCCTGGCAGTGTGCCTCAAGGATTGATGCTGGGTCCACTGCTTTTTGTCATTTTATATAAATGATTTGGATGTGAATATAGGAGGAACGGTTAGTAAGTTTTCAGATGTCATCAAAATAAGTGGATTTGAGTAAGGCGTTCGACAAGGTTCCCCATGGGAGACTGATTAGCAAGGTTAGATCTCATGGAATACAGGGAGAACTAGCCATTTGGATACAGAACTGGCTCAAAGGTAAAAGACAGAGGGTGGTGGTGGAGGGTTGTTTTTCAGACTGGAGGCCTGTGACCAGTGGAGTGCCACAAGGATCGGCGCTGGGCCCTCGACTTTTTGTCATTTACAAAAGTGATTTGGATGCGAGCATAAGAGGTACAGTTAGTAAGTTTGCAGATGACACCAAAATTGGAGGTGTAGTGGACAGCGAAGAAGGTTACCTCCGAATACAACAGGATCTGGAGCAGATGGGCCAATGAGCTGAGAAGTGGTAGATGGAGTTTAATTCAGATAAATGCGAGGTGCTGCATTTTGGGAAAGCAAATCTTAACAGGACTTATACACTAAATGGTAAAGTCCTAGCGAGTGTTGCTGAACAAAGAAACCTTGGAGTGCAGGTTCATAGCTCTTTGAAAATGGAGTCGCAGGTAGATAGGATAGTGAAGGTGGCGTTTGGCATGCTTTCCTTTATTGGTCAGAGTATTGAGTACAGGAGTTGGGAGGTCATGTTGCGGCTGTACAGGACATTGGTTAGGCCACTGTTGGAATATTGCGTGCAATTCTGGTCTCCTTCATATCGGAAAGATGTTGTGAAACTTGAAAGGATTCAGAAAAGATTTACAAAGATGTTGCCAAGGTTGGAGGATTTGAACTATAGGGAGAAGCTGAACAGGCTGGGGCTGTTTTCCCTGGAGTGTCGGAGGCTGAGGGGTAACCTTATAGAGGTTTACAAAATTATGAGGGGCATGGATATGATAAATAGACTAAGTCTTTTCCCAGGGGTGGGGGAGTCCAGAACTAGAGGGTTTAAGGTGAGAGGGGAAAGATATAAAAGAGACCTAAGGGGCAACGTTTTCACACAGAGGGTGGTACGGGTATGGAATGAGCTGCTTGAGGATGTGGTGGAGGCTGGTACAATTGCAACATTTAAGAGGCATTTGGATGGGTATATGAGTAGTAAGGGTTTGGAGGGATATGGGCCAGATGCTGGCAGGTGGGACTCGATTGGGTTGGCATGGATGGGTTGGACCGAAGGGTCTGTTTCCATGCTTTACATCTCTAGGACTCTAAGTGGAATAGTAGACAATAAAGAAGATTATCTCAGAGTATAATGGGACCTTGATTAAATGGACTAATGGGCTGAGGAATGACAGATGGAGTTTAATTTAGATAAATTTGAGGTATTGCATTTTGGGAAGGCAAATCAGGGCAGGACTGATACACATAACAGCAGTGTTGCTTAGGGGTGCAGGCGCATAGTTCCTTGAAAGTGGAGTTGCAGGTAGACATGGTGGTGAAGGCAGTGTTTGGTACTCTTCCCTTCATTGAGCATAGTAGTTGGCAGGTCATGTTGCAGCTGTACATGACATTGGTCAGGCCACTTTTAGAATACTGCGTTGAATTCTGGTTGCCCTTCTAAAGGAAAGATTTTGCTAAACTTGAAAGGGGCAGAAACAATTTATAAGAATGATGCCAAAGTTTTTCCCCTAGGATGGGGCAGTCCACAACTAGAGGGCACAGGTTTAAGGTGAGGGGGAAAATGATTTAAAAAGGGCCTGAGGGGGTAACTTTTTCATGCAGAAGGTGGTGCATGTCATGGAACAAAGGAAGTCATGGAGGAGGGTACAATTACAATCTTTATAAAGACATCTGGATGGGAATATGAACAGGGAGAGTTTAGAGGGATATGGGCCAAATGCTGGCAAATGGGACTAGGTCAGATAAAGATGTCTGGACAGTGCAGATAAATTGGGCTGAAGAGTTTGTTTCCATGCAGTATGACTCTAACTCGATAACTGAATGGTGATGCAGATTCAATGGGCTGAATGGCCTACTTTGTCCCCTAGATCTTACAGTCAACCACATTTCTGTGGGTCTGGAATCTCATATGCCAGACCAAGGGTAGCAGATTTCCATCCCTCACGTACCGTTAGTGAATCAGATGAATCTTTACAACAAGTGTCAGTAGTTACATGACCACCATTAGATTAGCTCTTTATTGAACTCAAAAGTTCACAAACTGCCATGGCAGGATTCAAACTCGTCTCCAAAACATTAGGATGAGGTTGTGGATTGCTCTCATGACATTATCTCTACAGCACCATCTCCCCCTAGTGGTCTCAAATTCAATGTTGGGTTGCTTGCCGCAAACCTTGATCCTGTCGATCAAAGATCGATTTATCCAGGTCTCAAGTATGCAGTCATTGCTGACCTACACCCCACATGCCCTCTTCCCCCAACCCTAGCCTCACTGAGTATAACTGCTTCCCTGATCACACAGATCCTTGATCCTGTACTGACTCATTTCCTCTCAAAAGCTCTGTATCCTGACATTACCCAAAATTCCAGCCATCCACCTGCTGAAGATGGACAACTCTGAGAGGAGAGTGTCAGCCAGTGTTGCCACTACATTGTGGCCGAGTTTCTGTGCTGGCTTTGTATTGCGCATGTGCAACAATAGTGAACAGATATAGACCTTCTATATTACTACTAGTGAATCCAGGAAAAATGGCATCTGGAAGCTCCTATCCAAGTTGCAAATTCAAATTCCAGACAATTGTGGAAAATCTGGTCACCATGACCCAGTGTAAAAGTCCATCAATATTCTCCATTAAGACACAATAGGAATGGTTATTTGGACCAATTACAGAAAGACTGTCAGCACCTGTGAAACTATATCCTGACCAGAAATCTCAATATTTCAGAATCAGTAATAAAATGCAACAAATGGGAAGGATTAGGAATTGTACTGTGCCTATTCTATAAAGGCACTCACCATCCTAACAGGCAAATATATCACTGCTCCTTCACTATCACTAGGATAAATTTCCTCTGTTATGGCATTATGGGAGCATCTACACCAAATGAACTGCAGGAATTTTAGAGGCAGCTCACCTTCTCAAGAGTAACTAACAATGAGCAATCAATTCTCACCCAGCATGCAATTCTTACATGCCATGAATGAATAAAAAAGAAAATACTTTTGCTCTTAAGGAGAGAATAATAATTTTCCAATCTTCACCTGCTGCCATTATGTACTTGCCTTGGGAACCAAATACTGTTCGTCAGTACTAGCAATTACATAAGCCTCTGCTCGGCCAAGTTCATTCTGTGGAAAGTGTGCATTCATTTCATCCCCATCAAAATCAGCATTGTAGGCTTTACAGTTCGCATAGTGAAGCCGCAGGACCTTCTCTCCTGGTAGGATCCGGGCCCGGTGGGCCTGGATGGACGGCCTGTGCAAAGTAGGTTGACGGTTCAGCAACAGAACATCTCCGTTCTTAATATGCCGGCACACCTTTCAAAACAATATAACATATTTTATCAGTTCACTATTAACAAGTTATATGGATGTATGAGGTTGAAGCACGACTAGCTGGTACATCTGATGTCTCTGATGGCTCCCTCTTAGGATTCTCTAATGTCATTGGCCTCACTATTTCTACTTATTTCACACCCTCCCTATCTTTAAAACTCAATTTTCCTCTTTCATATCCTACACAACTATCCTGCAGTGCCACACAAAGCTTGGTTTTAAATATCCTGCTCTGAAGAAACTCCATTGGTCTCTACACAAAAGGACCGGATGGAAGAAAAAGCTTATCACTGTCTCAGGTGTACATCTAACATTACCCTTGTCAGCAGATTTCATGGCAATGTCATTATTCAGCATATTAACCTCCATCTTACTTGGGTCAACTCTCAATACTGCCTTCATTTTCACCAGGTCATGGCAGCACCACCAAATACCATGCCATTGTCTCCAGATTGTCACTGACCAAATCTTCCCTGGAGATCATCTTTCCACAGCCCACAACATCATAGCTGACCACACATGACCCAATTCTACCTCGTCCTCAAAGTCCCCAAACAGGACCTTCTAATAGGCCTTTTGCTTCAGCAAACTAAAAAATTTAATTGACTTTGATTCCAATTTTGATCATTCTCTCAGTTCACTTGGCCCAATGAGACTGCTCTTTGTTTCAACAACTTCAGGCATCGAAGCTCTGGATTGGTGATCAAACAATATGTATTCTAAGTCCATGATCACCAAAACTACCATGACTACACTTCCTCGCACCTCATTTTTCTGTACTGACTCTGTTCCAATATCCCAGATTCTCTGCTTCAGTTGTTCAGATGTTGCAATCTCCCACACTAGCACTTCTAATGCGTCTTCCTTTATCCTTGAACAAGGATTCATGCCATACAGAACTGATCAGGCCCCTAACCATAATTCACAATTCACATATTTCAGCTCTCATCCCATCTCCTCCTTCCTCGAACCATGATGGGGGTGCAACTCACCAGCCTCCATATTTAATGACTGATCTGCTGCCATGTCCATCAGCTGCTGTTTGGTGATTCCACTACACAGATCATCTACTCCCTCCAACATTCTGAAAAGTCCATTCCCTCCTTTGTCAATTCCATAATCATACCCAACACCCACTTTCTTTCCTCTAGCACCTTTCCATGCAAGCACAGGAGAACCAACATTTGCTCTTTTACCTTCTTTATCCTCACCAAGGGCAGTACTATCAGTTATGAGACTAAGGCAGATGAAGGGACAGATTGGACGATTTCATAGAATGGTGGAACAGGCTTGAGGAGTGGAATACAGTACCCCTGTTCCTATACAAAAGGAGTTGAATAAAAATAAACAAACATTTGCTGTACTTAAACTTGTGAAAGCTTCTGCAAGATCAGCCATTCCATCATTTGACTCTGCTCAGATTTCCTGCCAGATGCATCCTATCAAGATTATCAGCACTCAGATTTTACTGTCATAAACTAGACACAATTTATCATCCTATCACAAATTAATCTTTTATCAACATCAATCAAGATAGGCTGCTCAACTGTCAGCAAAATCACTTCTCTACAGTTCTGCCCTTACACCTCCTTCATTGAAGGCCTTACTTCACTCCTTTCAAGTGGAGCAGGGATTTATTTGCATTACTTCAATTTAGTACAGCTGCATTTGCTGTTCAAGACATCATCCCTTCTACCTTGAGTGGATCAATCACAGATTAGGTGATCATCTTAAGGAACACTGCCATTCAGTTAACAAGTATGAAGCTGAGCTTCCTGTCATCTGCCATATTAATTCTCTACTCTGCTCTCACTTTGAATTTTCTGACTCTGGCCTGCTGCAGTGTTCCAGCTCAATGTAAGCTCAAGGAACATCACTACAGCTTTCAACTTCACATTCTACAGCCAACTGACGAAACAGTCAATTCAACAGGTTAATGTCATAGCACAATGGGATAGAGGTTTTTGTTTTTCTCTCTCAGCTTCCCTTTTATCACTTTACGTTTGGACATCAGTTATCCTGCTGATAGAGTGTAAACAAAAGATGTGCCTGCAGGAGGTATGAATGGTAGGATAACTGATGTTTAAACATAAGGTGATAAGACAGTAATAGAAAAAAAACCTCCATCACATGTTGCTATGACATTAAATTGTTGTATTCACTGTTTATCCAAAAGACTGTAGAATGCCAATTTGAAAGATGAAGTGATGTTCCTTGAGCTTGCATTGAGCTGGTTTCTTTTATAAAATAGGTCACTAGACTCAAAATATTAATGCTGCTTTCACCACTGAGGCTGTCAAACCTGCTGAGTTCCTCTTTTGGTTCTTTACTCATCACTTTGGCCATGCACCAAACTTTTTGTCATTTAATATCTCCCGCCCTCCACCTCACCACACATCTTCCCTTTTGTTCTTCTTCCCTCCCATTTACAAAAGATAGTTCTAATTTTCATCAGTTCTAATGAAAGCTTTGCAATCTGAAGTGTACACTTAGTTTTTCTCTCCATAGATACTGCCACACCTGCAGAGTATTGCCAGCATTCTATCCTTTGATTATTAACTTACTTGAAACCATTTGTCATTCTGTGCAAAATAAATGAGACATTTCTTCAACTTTAATTGCCAATGGCATCCACTTACAATTTTCATGCCTAAGCTCTGTTCGCCAGTGCTTGGTGTTAACAGTTGTTTGGCAATGGCTTCTCTCTGGGTTGGGTTTGATGCACTCAGAATAGTACGAGACCCATCTTCATTAATTACCATAGAAGCCCCAGGATGTGCATTCGGCCCATTTAATACTGCTTGCCTCAGCTCCTGCACATTCCATGGTGTCACTGGCTGAGGATAGGTTAGCTTTGTAGCAAAAACCTTGTAAGAGAAAGAAAAGTAAACACACACACACACACACACGCATATTACATGGTTTCCTCCGGGTGCTCCGGTTTCCTCCCACAGTCTAAAGATGTGCAGGTCAGGTGAATTGGCCATGCTAAATTGCCCGTAGTGTTAGGTAAGGGGTAAATTTAGGGGTATAGGTGGGTTGCGGTTCGGTGTGGACTTGCTGGGCCGAAGGGCCTGTTTCCACACTGTAATGTAATCTAAATGCAATCTAATGTCATGCTTTGGCCTTTTCTAGCAGCTCAGTATGCTGCAGTTTAAAAGCTGACTAAAGTCTCTCTATTGCCAGTATCTCCAGTAACGCTAAGTGTAGAATGAGATTTGGTCCAGCTTCAGTGGGCTATTCATTCGGAACCTTACAAGAAGGTTTGGAAGTGGAAACTTTCAGCAACCTCATTCAGTTGGTTTGAACGCCCAATATGTAAAGTGTTCAATGAACACAATGAAACCACACTGTAGACAAAACTGCTTCAGGATTTAGCATAATCTTCAAAGCTTTCAGTTACTCAGCCATGTCCAAGCATCTACAGGCCTTATAGTCGAAGAAGGAAAAAATAAGGAACTGCAGGTCTTACTTATTTAAATTATTTAAGGGAGTCACAATTTAAGTTTGAAATGAAACACATACAACCTGTCCAGACTATCTTTTAGTTGAGACATCCATAAAATGTTTGACAATATTCTGTATCAGATACTTTTAACTGAACTAAAATTAAATTCAGTTTTAAAATGTAATTGTTTGGAAGACAAATTTAGCAGCCAATATGCTGCAAGATTACACAATAATGAAATGGAGGACACGTTGTTAATGAGTATTGAGAAGATTTGTAGCCCAGGTTGGGGTTCTGGATGTAGGTTTGCTCGCTGAGCTGGAAGGTTCATTTTCAGGCGTTTCGTCACCATAGTAGGCAACATCTTCAGTGAGCTTCCTGCTTTTGATTTATATGTTTGGATTTCTTTGGGACAGTGATGTCATTTCCTGTGGTGATGTAATTTCCTGTTCTTTTTCTCAGGGGTGGTAAATGGGATCCAAGTCAATGTGTTTGTTGATAGAGTTCCGGTTAGAATGCCATGCTTCGAGGAATTCTTGGAGTGTCTCTGTTTGGCTTGTGCGAGGATGGATGTGCTGTCCCAGTCAAAGTGGTGTCCTTCCTTATCTGTATGTAAGGATACTAGTGAGAGTAGGTCAGGTCTTTTTGTGGCCAGTTGATGTTCATGTGTCCTGGTGGCTAGTTTTCTGCATGGTTGTCCAATATAGTATTTGTTACAGTTCTTGCACAGCATTTTGTAAACGACATTAGTTTTGCTTGTTGGACCCCATTTACCACCTCCTGACAAGAATAATAGGAAAGGACATCACCACACGAAATGACATTACCAACCCAAAGAAACCCAATCATATAAATAGAAAGCAGTAATCATCGGCAGTGCTTCATCTAGAGGCTCACTGAAGATGTTACCTGGTATGGTGACAAACATCTGAAAAATGAACCTTCCAGCTCAGTGAGCAAACCTACATCCACAAGTTGTTAATGTTGAACAGGGAATTCGCCACCTCTCACATCCACTATTCGCATACTTCTACATCCATCTGTGCAACCTGATGAGGCTTTTGTTAATCATCACATGGGAAGACACCAAGTCTAGCTCAATATGACCTGAGGAAGTGATTCATTGGATCTCTGTTGCTTCAAATTTTTAAGAAAGGCCTGAATATCAGAACAAAGGGTTTCCTTGCACTCATTACCCCATCCTTCTAGATGGTGACATTATGAGTTTGAGAGATGCTGCACAAGCAGCTTTGGTGGTGGTGAAGGCAGGAAAGCATGAAGTAAAGACACAAATTTAATCCAGCAAAAAGTAAATTTCAAACTAAGTTAAACAAATCTTCAAGGACATTTAATACTTTGTGAATTGCCTGGACGAGGCAAGCAGAAAAACAAAGCCTACAGACTTTCAAAATGCAGCTACATGCTGTTTGGAAGAGCAAACTATCAGAGAACCAAGTTTCAACGGATAGAATAGACTCATGTTGTTCTGAATATCTATAACCAGTTTATAGTTCTACTACAAGAGATTAAGCTGTTGGGACTGTTGTTTCATTTATTTTAATTGAGTCATTGAGCAATATACTGATAGTTACTGGACGAATCAAGATTTAGTTTAAATAGATAGATCTTGTTTTAGTACTTTTCATATCACGTTCCACCTGTTTGTCAAGCAAACCAGAAACTGCAGTCTGGTTAGTCCTATAAAATCCTAATTTTCATTATTTTCCTAACAATTCTTAACCCATAACTAAACCTGTAGCACCATAAAAATATTTACCCCTGCTTACATACCAGGACAGATCTAAAATCAAGATTACCATTGGAATACCAATCTCATTGGTATTGATGTACATGTCAGGGCAGATGACTGAACGAGCTGCATAATCCACACGTTTTCCCATCATGTGTTTACGGAAGAGACCGTCCTTCTTCTCCAGGATCTATGTTTAAGAAAAGTGTAATCTTTTGAAAGAGGAAATATCACTTCCTACTTGTTCACCCACACAAGACTTGAAACGTGACCTTGCTTCTAATGTGCCCTTCCACTATGAATGGAATATGAAATAAAATTATAAATCTGACTGTGGTTTTACTTCACTACTAATCTCACTACCATCTCTAATGAAGCTAAATATAGTTCTGGTGCTTTTGATATTCAACCCAACCTGCATATTTCAGTATAACCCTGGACAATGCTGTGCCAATACTGTGCAATAGGACAGCTGGCTGGATCCTGTCATTACCTAATGTTCATGCTGAGGTTGCCAAGGCAACATCTCAGCCAAAGAGAACTGTTAATCAACACCACTTACCTGAGCATCAGCACCCTTTCCCTGTAAACAAATTGTTGGGATTGTTTGAAATTTGGAATTAATGTGTTTTTCTGATGGGTGAAGACAGTTTACAACATAATTCTCTTTTCAATTTATGTTCTATATTACCAAACCACCATTCATAATTCTTCACTTAAAATATTGTTATTTCCAACTTAACTTTCATCTGAAGCTATCAACCGACTGATTTCCATAAAATGATTTGGTAATCTTTACATTTCTTCCTGCTGCAATGATCAATTTTAAAAACTACAACAATGAATTGTTCAGGTAGCTTCAGTCACCAACATGTTGCCTCAAGCAATATATCTATTGAGAGAAGATTTTCTAATTCAATATTTGTTAAAAATGTAATGCCATATTTGGTACTAGCAATTCAAATAATGGAATAAACTACAGCAAAGTAGAATGCAATCATTATTTACATCTTCAGCATACCTGACGGACACCCGGAAACTTGTCTGTAATCAGCTTGTCCATATCACTGTCAAAAACAATGTTGACATGGCTTTGAAGGTGTATCCAGGCACTGTAGAGTTTATCTGTCAATGTCTGTCCAGGAATACCAGCTAAAAAGGCAAGGTCCATCCTGGTTGGTGTCTTGTCTTCTGGCTGAAAGTTCAATAAGCGGTGTTTATTGTGAAGTCTGCACTTCTCTTAAAGAAGATAATCACCTTGACGTTTTTCTGTTTCTCACCCTACAGTTGCTGCCAGACATGCTATTTTAATTTCAGATTTTCTACATCCGCAGATTTTTATAAAAAATCTTATGTACTGTTGTTTCTCTTCTGTGCACATGTGCTTTTTTGTCTGTCAGCCTCTCCTTCACCTTGTCGGAATGGCCATTATTTGTTGAGTTTTGACAGTGAGGTTTAACCAATGTTCAGATTGTGAGCAGTAATACATCAGAATTTACATCCTCACTTAATGATCAAGCAACACATACTACAGACAGGGATCAGTGAATGCAGATCAAGGGCCAGAACACTAATTGATTTGCTGTTTCCTTGCAACAGACACAGAAGCCAACTGCAACTAACTTCTAATTAGCTGTCTCATTCACTGAGATCTGCTATCAGCCATATCAGAAAGAGATAGTCATAGACAAGAGAGGCAGGACAGGGCAAAAGTGAGGACTGCAAATGCTGGAAACCAGAGTTTTGATTAGAATGGTGCTGGAAAAGCACAGCAGATCAGGCAGCATCTGAGGAGCAGGAAAATCGACGTTTCGGGCAATGAAGGGCTTTTGTCTAAAACGTTGATTTTCTTGCTCCTCAGATGCTGCCTGACTGGTGGTGCTTTTCCAGCACCACCCTAATCTAAAAAGGGAGTCAGGACAATCTTTCAAATCTACAAACATAAATAAGAGGAGTAGGACATCAGCCCCCTCGAACCTGCTTTGCCATTTAATAAAATAATGGCTGACACGTTTGTGGCCTTAAACCTGCAATCCTTGAAGATAACACATGACCTATAATGCTAGTCAAGAATCTTCCTCCCTTCCTTAAAAATATTCAGTGTCCTTGTCTCCATTGGTATCTAGGGAAGAGAGTTCCAAAGACTCAATGCTCAAAAACAAACCTCCTCCTCATCTCTGCTTTTACAGGACGAACCCTTAGTTATAGTCTCTCACACAGGGCGAGACTATTGTTTCAGCATCTACCCTCTCAGGACCTTTTGTTTCAATAAGATTACATCTCATGCTTCTAAACACAGAAACT
Organism: Chiloscyllium plagiosum; assembly: GCF_004010195.1. Lineage (NCBI taxonomy): Eukaryota > Metazoa > Chordata > Chondrichthyes > Orectolobiformes > Hemiscylliidae > Chiloscyllium > Chiloscyllium plagiosum. Next base: position 24,113,230 of record NC_057710.1, on the reverse strand, counting down.
AAAAGCAGGAGTAAGCTATTCAGCCCTTCAGGTCTGCTCTGCCACTTGTTATGATCATGGCTGATCACCCAACTTAATAGCCTGTTCCTGCTTTTCCTCCCTTGCCTTTGATCTTCTTAGCCCCAAGTTCTATATCCAACTCCTTTTTGAAATTATACAATATTTTAGCCTTGGGTGTTTTCTGGGTAGCAAATTCCACAGGCTCACCACTGTCGAGACGAAGAAATTACTCATCTCTGTCCTAAAAGATTTATTCCATATCGCTAGACTGCGACCAATTTGATACAGGTCCACCTTGTCCAACGTTTCTTCACGAGATAGCCAAGATGAAAGTTCTCAGTTAAGTCAACTTTTCCTGAACTGCTTCTCATGCATTCACATCCTTTCTTAAATAAGGAGACTAAAACTATATATATTACTCCAGATATTAGCCTCTTAACCTTTTTTATACAACTGCAGAAAAATATTCCTACTTTTACTTTCCATTTCCTTGCAATAAATAACAACGTTTCATTTGCTTTTCTAACTATTTGCACCTGTATACAGGATTCATGATTTGTGATTTATGTTAATAGGACATCTCTGTTAATCATTTCTTTCAGTCTCTCGCTATTTAACTAAAATGCAGTTTTTCTATTCTTCCTGCCAAAGTGGACACGCTTGCATTTTCCCACATTATACTCCATCTGTCAAATTTTGCCCATCACTGAACCGATCATAAAATCATGAGTAGCATGGATAGGGGAAATAGATAAGGTCTTTTCCCTGGGGTGGGGGAGCCTAGAACTCGAGGGCATAGGTATAGGGTGAGAGGGGAAAAGTTTAAAAAGGACCTAAGAGGCAACATTTTTCACACAGAGGGTGATGCCTGTATGGAATGAGCCGCCAGAGGAAGTGGTAGAGGCTGGTACAATTATACCATTTACAAGTCCTGGATGGATATATGAATAGGAAGGGTTTAGAGGGATATGGCCCAAGTGCTGGTAAATAGGACTAGATTAGGTTAAGATATCTGGTTGGCATAGATGAGTTGGACTGAAGGGTCTGTTGCTGTGCTGTACAGCTCTATGATTCTGTAATTCTATCGACACTCTTCTACTCGTGTCCATTACTTTCCTACCTATTTTTGTACTATTAGTAAATTCAATCCATTCATCCAAACCAATTATGTAGACGGTAAATAAATTAAGGTTCCAGCACCCATCTCTGCGGCACAACATTTGTTGCATCCTGTCAGCCCAAAAATGATCACCTTCTGCTTTCTTTTCACCAATCAATCCTTTATTCATCTAATATGTTACCCTGCACACCAGCTTTCATCATGACTGCCAGAAAGCATATTGATCCATAAGGGAAACTTATCCCTCGTTTACCCAAATTATTCTTTCATAAATAAATTCTTGCCAACAGTGAACAGAAAGTGTTCACTCCTGGGTAATGTTTTCTTTCTGATATTGTGTATGAGCTTCAGCATGAGAAAGGGTCAAAATTAGGCAGAAAATAACTGAAGCTAAAGTTTATTTGAAAACGTAACTAGCACGATGATAAAAGGAGAGCCTGGAAATGTGACTTACTTGGATTTCCAAAAGGCATTTGATAAGGTACCATACAAAAAGGTTAACTTCAAGATAAAGGTCATGGATAAAAGTCTGTTTACACACAAGCAGCAGAGTGCAGAGATGACCGGAACATTGTCAAGTTGCTGAGTTGTTCCTTTCACAGGATGTGTGTGTCACTGGTAAGGTCAGCATTTGTTGACTGCTTCCAGCAAACTGACTTGCTCAGTCATGTCAAGGGCAGTTAAGAGTCAATAAAAGTTGCTGTGGGTCTGGACTTAGATTTAGACCAGGTAAGCATGGCAGATTGCTTTCCCTAATGCAGTGTGAAGTAGCCATACAGCTGCATTTAAACTGGATTTTGTTAGTTAACAGCAGTTAGCTTGCAGTTATTTCAAACAAACATAAAAAATCTTACAACAGGTATCGCTGATATCTCCTCTGTGTAAATGGATTGCACTGTCTTGATTTGCTCCTGTGCCATTAGAGCCAGAAGCTTGTGTATCACTTGAACATCTTTCATCACAGCTTGCAGATTAACCGTTTGACCATTGGTGAACATCTGGTCTCCCAGTCGATTGACTGGACGAAATCTATTGATTGCAAAAACAAAAGATGATGTGCCACAGAAACACAAATCATTCTGAAAATCTTTTGTGGTATTTCAGACCTATTGTACCGGAAAAGTTAATCTTCCCCACAAAAAACTCGGAGAACTATGACTTGCAACAAATGTGTGTTTTTTAAAATGTGAAAATGTTTAACAAAATTACCATTTTGATACTATATTGCCATTTGCCAGGACAAGTTGACTGTTTAACGTAGTTTTACCTGGAAGGAGGTACAACAAGTACATCCAGAAAAAACATGTCAAGATTCCAGCTGGACTTTGTATTCCCATGTATTCTCAAGCCAGGAAATAGATATTTCAGGAAGAAGCCTAACAGAAATAATAGATTGGTTGGAGTGAAGGACAAGGATATAGATTTTACATATAGCATTATTTCCTGAGCCTTTCTTAGCATGTGGATCAGAGACTGTCAAAGATTTAGAGTAAAATTGCTTTCGAATTTAATTCGCACTGATCTATCAGTCATGATTGAATAGCAGAGCAGCCTAATTTCTACTTCTATGGTCTTAGAACAAACACAGCAATACTAAGCCAGGCCATTGCCATTACACTTTAGATTAGATTAGATTAGATTACTTACAGTGTGGAAACAGGCCCTTCGGCACAACAAGTCCACACCGACCTGCAGAAGCGCAACCCTCCCAGACCCATTTCCCTACATTTATCCCTTCACCTAACACTATGGGCAATTTAGCATGGCCAATTCACCTAACCTGCACATTTTTGGTCTGTGGGAGGAAACAGGAGCACCCGGAGGAAACCCACGCAGACACGGGGAGAATGTGCAAACTCCACACAGTCAGTCACCTGAGGCAGGAATTGAACCCAGGTCTCTAGTGCTGTGAGGCAACAGTGCTAACCACTGTGCCACCGTGCTGCCCACCACTTAAACACAGACTGAAGTTTAACATGATAAAAATCCAATAGTGAAAACTATAACGGCATGGGTTTAATCATGAGCATTGCATTTTCATTTAAGATGCAACAGTGTGAAGTTCAACGGTCATGGAGGACTTGATGTGGACTCCATTACCACAGGTCATAAATGGATAGATGCCCAAGTCAGCTATACAATAACGAGATCAGCTATGGATTGCCAGCACAACCGCTTCTCCTTAATACTGAATAATTATTACCTCTACTCAAAAGCAAAGGCTGAAAACACTGAGCATTTGTAAATGGATGACAGGCTTGTAAATGGATCACAAAGTCAAATTTCAAAAACAAAAATACATATTTATGGTTTAATAGGAACTGCCCACCTCCTGCAAGTTTGCCAAGCATCCTTCTGAGCATAATTAAATTGTCTCTACCACCCTCTCCTGAAACTATCATTCGTCCCCTTTAAGGCAGATACATAAACCATTTACCATCATTTTTCCACAGTGCCAACATGTGGTCTCTTGCAGTAGTGGGAGTCAGAAATCCTCGTTTTCCTAACAGCAAATCATCAAGACCTTGTCCAAAAGGTAGAAATAAAAAGATAAATACTAGTCTCAAGTCATGATTAAAAAAATTAGAACTTGCACTTATAAACATTTTCAATGTATTGCAAATGACATTAGAATTCATTAATCACTCTAAGTCTACCATCTGTTATGGATGAAAACTTGACAAATATATACACAGCAAGGCCTCACAAATAACAGAACAATAAATTACCAGTTCGTCCACACAGAGGAAGTGAGGACTGCAGATGCTGGAGAAAAGCACAGAAGGTCAGGATGCACCAAAGGAGCAAGAGAGTCGATGTTTTGGGCATTCATCACATTCCTGATGAAGGGCTTACGCCCGAAACGTTAACTCTCCTGCTCCTCCGATGCTAACTTTTCCAGTGCCACACTTTTGGACAGTTAATCCACACTCACTTGTTCAAATCACAGCCAGAGCATTAGAACACGAGCAATGGCTTCTTTTCTTCAATTCAAAATCCCTTCTCAGCCTCAACACAACATTTTCAAGTCACATAACATCACTCACTACATGTCCAGAGCTCCCCATTCCTCTGACATCTCAGAAGTAGCCCCGATCTTCAGCCAATGTCTTCTACCTCCTGGGTTCCATCGAACAAAATTTCATTCCTAAACTCTTCACTTCCCACTCTTACTTTTACAAGACTATAGGATCATATTTTCCAATATTTCCTTCAATAGGTTCAAGTCCATTTTTTAGATTACATCTTTGGGAAGTGCTTTGGGAGGTTGCAGTTCATGGCGTTGATTTGTTTTATGGAGTTGGTTGTGGGATGGATGTTGATCAATATGCCATGAACCCTTTTACATTCATTCTAAAAGATGGGCATTGATTCAAGAGTTGAAGCCACACCTCCATCAATGCAGCAACCGTTCAGTAGTGCAGTGAAGCACCAGAATTTCAATAAGAACAGAGAGGATGGTGGTGGCATTCTTACTCAAGGGTAGTATTACTGCAGCTGGGATAACACTCGAGGACTCATCAACTGAGGGAGTTTGGGCTGAGGTTAGAAATAGGAAAGGAGAGGTCACCTTGCTGGAGCTTTCTGTCGGCCTATGAATTATTCCAGGGATGTACAGGAAAGGATAGGAGTGAGAATAACAGGGTAGTTGTTATTGGGGAGCTTCAACTTCCCCAGTATTGATGAAGTAATATAGTTCAAGGAGATTAGATGGATCAGTTTTTGTTCAATGCATGTCGAAGAATTTTCTAACACTGTACGTAGACAAGCCAACATATTGGATTTGGTACTGTGGAATGAACACGGCGAGGTGTTAGATTTGGAGGCAGGTGAGCACAATTCGGGTATGTTTCCAATAGCAATGGCAGGAATAGGAATATACTGCAGGAAAAGAGGTGTAAGAGGGGAAAGGCAATTATGATGCGACTAGGCAAGATTTAGAATCAATAAGATGGGGAAGGAAACTGCAGGGGTTGGACACACTTGAAATGTGGAGCTTATTCAAGGTATAGCTACTGCAGGTCCTTGATAAGTATCAGGCATAGAGGTAGTTGTCGAGAGAGGGAGCCATGGTTTACTAAAGAAGCAGAAGGTCTTATCAAGAGGAAGAAGACTAATGTGAGGATAAGGCGTGAAGGCTTAGTTAGAGGGCTTGAGAGTTATAAGTTAGCCAGAAAAGACCTAAAGAGAGGGCTCAGCGCAGCTAGGAGGCAACATGAGAAGTTGTTGGTGGATAGGATGAAGGAAAACCAAGGTATATCGCCGATCTCCGACTTCATGCCTAACCCCGCCCCCACGCCCATCTCCGTCACCACGTCTAACCCCGCCCCTTCGCCTATCGCCATCACCACGCCCGACCCC
>NC_057710.1:24098837-24103866 GCF_004010195.1 Chiloscyllium plagiosum | reverse complement strand
ACTAAGAACCCTACCGTTAACCTTGTATTCCGCATTCTTATTTGTCTTTCCAAAATGGACAACCTCACACTTGACGGGGTGAACTCCATCTTGCCACTCCTCAGCCCAGCTCTGCATCATATCTCAGTCCCTTTGCAGCCGACAACAGCCCTCTTCACTATCCACAACTCCACCAATCTTTGTATCGTCTGCAAATTTACTGACCCACCCTTCGACTCCCTCTTCCAAGTCATTAATAAAAATTACAAACAGCAGAGGACCCAGAACTGATCCCTGCGGAACTCCAACTTGTAACTGGCTCCAGGCTGAATATTTACCATCTACCACCACTCTCTGACTTCGACCGGTTAGCCAGTTCTCTATCCAACTGGCCAAAATTCCCACTATCCCATGCCTCCTGGACTTTCTGCATAAACCTACCATGGGGAACCTTATCAAATGCCTTACTAAAATCCATATACACTACATCGACTGCTCTACCCTCATCCACATGCTTGGTCACCTCCTCAAAGAATTCAATAAGACGTGTAAGGCAAGACCTACCCCTCACAAATCCATGCTGGCTGTCCCTAATCAATGTAGTGTCTTTCCAGATACTCATACATCCAATCCCTCAGTACCCTTTCCATTAATTTGCGTACCACCAAAGTAAGATTAACCGGCCTGTAATTCCCGGAGCTATCCCTATTCCCTTTTTTGAACAGGGGAACAACATTCGCCACTCTCCAGTCCCCTGGTACCACCCCCGTTGACAGTGAAGATGAAAAGATCATTGCCAACGGCTCTGCAATTTCCTCTCTTGCTTCCCTCATAATCCTAAGATATATCCCATCAGGCCCGGGGGATTTGTCTATCCACAAGTTTTTCAAAATGCCCAACACATCTTTCTTCCTTCCTAACAAGTATTTCCTCTAGCTTACCAGTCTGTTTCCTTTGGTGATGTCATTTCCTGTTATTTTCTCAGGGGGTAGCAAATGGGGTCCAAGTCAATGTGTTTGTTGACAGAGTTGTGGTTGGAATGCCGTGCTTCTCGGAAGTCTCGTACGTGTCATTGTTTGGCTTGTCCTAGGATGGATGTGTTGTCCCAGTCAGTGGTTTCCTTCCTCATCTATATGTAAGGTTACTAGTGAGAATGGGTCACTTCTTTTTGTGGCTAGTTGATGGTCATGTATCCTGGTGACTAGTTTTCTGCCTGTTTGTCCAATGTAGTGTTTGTTACAGTATTTTGCATGGTATTTTGTAAATGACATTAGTTTTGCTTGTTGTCTGTATAGGAGCTTTCAAGTTTACTAGCTACTGTTTCAGTGTGTTGGTGGGTTTGTGGGCTACCATGATGCCAAGGGGCCTGAGTAATCTGGCAGTCATTTCCGAGATGTCTGATGTGGAGGAGAGTTGCTAGGGTTTCTGGACGCATTTTGTCTGCTTGTTTGGGTTTGTTGCTGAGAAATCAGCAGACGGTGTTCATTGGATACCAATTTTTGTTTTATACACTGTATAGTTGATTTTCCTCTGCTCTGCCTTGTTCCTCTATGCTGCAGTGTGTGGTGGCTCATTGAAATAATGTTGTAATGCAGCTTCGTTTCTGAACGACAAATCTTCTCAGAACTCGCTAACTTTTCATCAGTATTCATATTGGAAAAGGGCAATGTTAGTGAGAATACGAAGATACAGGCTACTGGATTAAATGGGATTGCGGTTGACAACGAGGAGGTTTTAGCAATTTTGGAAAATCTGAAAATAGATAAGACCCTGAGCTGGATGGGATTAATCTTCGGATTCTATAGGAAGCCAGGGAAGAGGATGCAGAGCCTTGGGCTTTGATTTTTATGTCATCATTGTTGACAGGAGTAGTGCCAGAAGACTGGGGGATAGCAAATGTTGTTCCCTTGTTAAAGAACCCTGGTAATTATACGCCAGCGAGCCTTACGTCGGTTGTGGGTAAGGTGTAGGAAAAGAGATAGGATTTATAATCAACTGGAAAGGAATAATTTGATTCGGGATGGTCAACGCGGTTTTGAGAAGGGTTGGTAGTGCCTCACTAACCTTATTGAGTTCTTCAAGAAGGTGACAAAACAGATGGATGAAGGTAAAGCGGTTGATGTGGTGTATATGAACTTTAGCTGAAAATGTGTTGCTGGAAAAGCGCAGCAGGTCAGGCAGCATCCAAGGAACAGGAGAATCGAAATTTCGGGCATAAGCCCTTCTTCAGGAAATGCCCGAAACGTCGATTCTCCTGTTCGTTGGATGCTGCCTGACCTGCTGCGCTTTTCCAGCAACACATTTTCAGCTCTGATCTCCAGCATCTGCAGCCCTCACTTTCTCTATATGAACTTTAGTAAGGCGTTTGATAAGGTTCCACACGGTAGGCTATTGCACAAAATACGGAACTTCGGGATTGAAGGTGATTTAGCAGCTTGGATCAGAAATTGGCTAGCTGAAAGACGACAGAGGGTAGTGGTTGATGGGAAATGTTCATCCTGGAGTTCAATTACCAGTGCTGTGCTGAAAGGATCTTTTTGGGGCCACTGCTCTTCATCATTTTTATAAATGATCTGGATGTGAGCGTAGGAGGATGGATTAGTAAATTTGCAGATGACATGAAGATCAGCAGAGTTATGGATAGTGCCGAAGGATGTTGTGGGTTACAGAGGGACATAGATAAGATGCAGAGTTGGGCGGAGAACTGGCAAATGGAGTTTAATGTGGAAAAGTGTGAGGTAGCTCACTTCAGAAGAAATAACAGGCATCCAGAGTACTGGGCTAATGGTAAAATTCTTGGCAGTGTAGATGAGCAGAGAGATCTCAGTGTCAGGGTGCATAAATCTCTGAAAGTTGCCACCCAGGTTGATAGGGTTGTTAAGAAGGCACGTGGTATGTTGCTGTTTATTGGTAGGGGATTGAGTTTTGGAACCACAGGGTCATGCTTCAGCTGTACAAGACACTGATAAGGCTGCATCTGGAGTACTGCACACAGCTCTGGTCACTGCATTTAGAGGAAAGGGTTTGGAAAGGGTTCAGAGGAAATTTACCAGGATGTTGCTTGATATGGAAGGAAGGTCTTACAAAGAAAGGCTGAGGGAATGGAGGCTAATTTTGTTGAAGAAGAAGGTGGCTGAGGTGACTTAATCGAGACATATAAGATATTCAGAGGGTTAGATATAGTGGACAGTGAGAGCCCTTTTCCTCAGATGGTGAAGGCTAACAGGAGGGGACATAGCTTTAAATTGAGGGATGATAAGTTTTAGGACAGATATCAGGGGTAGCTTCTTCACTCAGAGTAGTAGGGGCGTGAAATGGTCTGCCTGCAACAGTAATAGATTCTCCAACATTAAGGGCATTGGATAATAATGGAACAGTGTAGGTTAGATGGGCATCAGATTAATTTCACAGTTTGGCGCAACATAGAAGGGTGAAGGGTCTGAACTGTGCTGTAACATTCTATGTTCTCCATTCTAATTGATCACGAGCTCAGGTCTTGGAATATCAGCTTTGAACTTCCAGTTCAAGAGCAGAGAGTGACAACTAAATGCAATACAATGAAACAAACTAAATAAAATGATTTCTGCATTTCCCAGTCTGAAGTTATAGCAAGGATGTCCAAATCGATAATGCTAACTATATTAATACTTATAACAAAAGCAATGGGTGAGCAAAAGACAGAAAGGCAGAACAGAAAAAAAAAAGTAATTTAAGCTCCAGTTAAACATTTGTTTCTTTTCTGCTGTGTCCCTTAGTGCTCTGTGCTATTATTCACAACCAAATGTTTTTTCATATATTTGTTTCCTTGACCATACAAATGGTCACAAGTGCACATCAACAAGGAAACAGTAATAAATGCTGGAATAAATACAGGTAATGCTGAAAAACCTAGCAGATCTGGCAGCATCTGCTGAAAGAGAAACAGCCAGACCCATTGAGTATTTCCAGCATTTTATTTATAGTTTCCAAAATTTACAGTATTTTGCTTACATGCATCTCCAGAGTTTGGTCAACATATGCCCAACAAAGCAGTACACCTAGCAACCGTCTCCCAGCACGGGGTGGAGAGATACATGCTAGTTGCTGCACATTGCTGATGCAGTAAAACCCAATATGAACAGCATTTCTATGTTATTTCTCATAGGTGTTCTGAAGCATTTGTGAAGTTATTTTTGAAAGCTTTGAATATTGCATGGAAAGCACAATTTCCTATCCATGCTCAGCTGTTGTAGAAAGATGTAATGCACAGGTAAGTTTATGCCGATTTACCTCCACTGTCTTCCACAGCCTCAGCTGTATCTTCATTCTCTTTGACTTTCAGAGCAATTGTGGGATATGTCACAATTAGTTTGCTGTTGTGTTCTTTCCGCACAACTGATTTGCCAGCTCTACAGAGAATGTAAACAAAACATTTTGTCAATCCACTACTTCATTATCACCTCAGTCGACTCAGCAAAGACAATCAGGAGAATATTTTCCAATTGCAAGAAAATGTTTAAAATGGAAGTAGATTGCTGCAAACAATGAAGTAATCTTGATTTGCATCTTTTGATGTTCAAAATGAATTTTAAAAGGGTAAAAATGACCCCACTTTTCTATTTCTTTACTTACAATTCTTCCTGGGTTATGTCCCCTATTTCCAATAGTGCAGACATATACATTACGTGATGGGATCTCAAATAAAATAGTAAATCACCAACGGTCATTTGAGTGGGAGCAGCAGCCGAGTAAAGGCGAACCCGGGAGACTACAGCTAAGGTAAGACAGTTTGTTTCAAAATTACTTACCTGTAGCGGGCAGCGGTGTTTTTTTTTTCTCTCTTCGCAAAAAGAGCGGGAGCAGCAGAGGAAGTGACGGCAAACAGAGGGGCAAATAGAAGTTTGAAGAAGTTTGAGGGGGATCTGCCTCTGGAGGTAGTATGGGCTGAAGTCAGAAATAGGAAAGGTGCAGTCACCTTGTTGGGTGTTTACTATAGGCCCCCCAATAGCAGCAGAGATGTGGAGAAACAGATTGGGAAACAGATTTTGGAAAGGTGCAGAAGCCACAGGGT
>NC_057710.1:24094184-24096410 GCF_004010195.1 Chiloscyllium plagiosum | reverse complement strand
GGTGGAGGGTATAGGGGAGATGTCAGGGGTGGGTTCTTTACCCAGAGAGTGGTGGGGGCATGGAATGCGCTGTCCGTGGGAGTGGTAGAGTCGGAAACATTGGTGACCTTTAAGCGGCAATTGGATAGGTACATGGATGGGTACTTAAGCTAGGTTAGAAGTTCGGCACAACATCGTGGGCCGAAGGGCCTGTTCTGTGCTGTATTGTTCTATGTTCTATGTTCTATGTACATTAACAAAAAATGAAACCCATATTTACAACCAAGTGTTTGTGGCTCCTTACATCAATGCTTTTCACAACCATAATATCTTCTTCCCAAGTGTGCTACTATCCATCTCCTGCTGGATTCCTCCTTTTGCGTTCACAATGCTTTCACAACTCCTTTCCATTGATAATTTACAAAACACCTATCCTGTTCTGTCTTGTTCATGACTTGACAGCATTTGCAAGGTTTTCCTCATTCTTAGACACACCTTCCTGCTGCACATCTCCACAACAGCCTCTCCAGAAATGCAAATTTCTTCCATTCATCCCTTTGAAATCCCCAAAACTCAACTCAGCAATACATTGCCTGCACAAACTTAACTTTACTGTTTAAGAGCACATCAAAAAAAACTAAAACTTTATTTTTTTTCTGCTTTGAGTTAAATTTCTGTTAAATTACTCCTGTAGTTCTTAGTTAATAGTAACCATTGGTTTCACGTACAGCGGAATGAACATAGATCACAATCTAGGAAAGATATAAGTAATTACTTGCATGAAAACAAATACATTTCCTATCAGTTCCTAATAACTCAGTCACAAAAAACACAAAGATGCAAGCTTTAATATCTTTCTTTGTGTTGAATCTGAACTCATTTGGGGCAACAGAAAAACAGCAATAGTTGAATTTTGCAAACCTGACTGTCAGCATCACATTTCCTACTTGTTGCAGCACATCATGCTTTTCATAACAGGGCTGGTTCTATAAATTGGCATTAACTCTCTTTACACTTTGATCCTTGACATGGTTAATGTATCTCGTTTGCAACAGCTGACATGCTCACTGACGTAGTACCAGCTTCTAACTACCTAATTTCTATGTTACAACTCCCTAGGTCTCTTTGTCACTTCCCTCTACCTCATGTCCATTAATTATGACAGCTCTATACCCCATAATACTGGGAGAGTGAAGAATCAGGCTCGTCAGTATGTTACCTCTTGCTTTGTTATGTGCTAAATCTCTGGTGACCCTTAATACCACCATTATAAGCAGTGCTAAGAATGAAGGTGTAGACGAAGAGGAAAGCTCAAGTATATTTTCTGTACAAAATAAAAAATTAATACAGATTCCACTCCTTTAATCATTAATTATCTTCAGTATGCAGGCATGAGCAACAAAAGGAATATTAACTAGCTGCTGCCACAGGCACTTATTCTGCATACATATATTCTACAATGTACAAAGTAATGTCACCTCAGAAATCACTTACTGGCAGTTTGGACACTTCCTTGATTTCATCTGATTTTTCCAGAAATCGCCTATCAATTTATCTTTGCAGTCACTCACATTTTTTACCTTGCAACAAAACAGAATCATAATGTAATGTAAATATTAAAACGTTTCAAAAAACTTTAATACATTTATTCACAAGGCAGCATATCTTTGAAAGTTTGCTTGCGCTATTTTTCTGTATATGCATTCATTTCAAGTCTCTCTTTTCTCAAAGTGCCACTTGTGCATGTCATGCAGAACAACATCCCCTCCATATTCAAACAACTCAAAGATGGTGAATATATGAAATCACCATTTTGAAATAATTACTTAGAGTCATAGAGTCACAGAGATGTACAGCAAGGAAAAACACCCTTCGGTCCAACCTGTCCATGCCGACCAGATATCCCAACCCAATCTAGTCCCACCTGTCAGCACCCGGCCCATATCCCTCCAAACCCTTCCTATTCATATACCCATCCAAATGCCTCTTAAATGTACAATTGTACCAGCCTCCACCACTTCCTCAGGCAGCTCATTCCATACAAGTACTGCCCTTTGTGTGAAAACGTTGTCCTTTAGGTCTCTTTTATATCTTTCCTCTCTCACCCTAAACCTCTGCCCACTAGTTCTGGACTCCCAGATCCCAGGGAAAAGACTTTACATATTTATCCTATCCATGCCCCTCATAATTTTGTAAACCTCTGTAAGGTCACCCCTCAGCCTCCGACGCTCCAGGGAAAACAGCCCC
>NC_057710.1:24092076-24093287 GCF_004010195.1 Chiloscyllium plagiosum | reverse complement strand
CTTCCTCCTCTGTAATCTGGACATTTTGTAAGATGTCACCATCTATTTCACTAGTCTATATCTTCCATATCCTTTTCCACAGTAAATACTGATGCAAAATACTCATTTAGTATCTCCCCTATTTTCTGCGGCTCCACACAAAGGCTGCCTTGCTGATCTTTGAGGGGCCCTATTCTCTCTCTAGTTACCCTTTTGTCCTTAATATATTTGTAAAAACCCTTTGGATTCTCCTTAATTCTATTTGCCAAAGCTATCTCATGTCCCCGGTTTGCCCTCCTAATTTCCCTCTTAAGTATACTCCTACTTTCTTTATAGTCTTCTAAGAATTCACTCAATCTATCCTGTCTATACCTGACATATGCTTCCTTCTTTTTCTTAACCAAACCCTCAATTTCTTTAGTCATCCAGCATTCCCCATACCTACCAGTCATCCCTTTCACCCTGACAGGAATATACTTTCTCTGGATTCTTGTTATCTCATCTCTGAAGGCTTCCCATTTTCCAGCAGTCCCTTTACCTGCGAACATCTGCCTCCAATCAGCTTTCGAAAGTTCCTGCCTAATACCGTCAAAATTGGCCTTTCTCCAATTTAGAACTTCAACTTTTAGATCTGATCTAACCTTTTCCATCACTATTTTAAACGAATAGAATTATGGTCGCTCGCCCCAAAGTGCTCCCCCACTGACACCTTAGTCACCTGCCCTGCCTTATTTCCCAAGAGTAGGTCAAGTTTTGCACCTTCTCTAGTAGGCACATCCACATTCTGAATCAGAAAAAAGTGTCTTGTACACATTTAAGAAATTCCTCTCCATCTAAACCTTTAACACTATGGCAGTCCCAGTCGATGTTTGGAAAGTTAAAATCTCCTACAGTAACTACCCTATTATTCTTACAGATAGCTGACATCTCCTTACAAGTTCATTTCTCAATTTCCCTTTGACTATTGGGGGGGGCGCGGCGGTCTATATTACAATCCCAATAAGATGATCATCCGTTTCTTATTTCTCAGTTCCACCCAAATAACTTCCCTGGATATATTTCCGGGAATATCCTCCCTCAGCACAGCTATAATGCTATCCCTTATCAAAAATGCCACTCCCCCCTCCTCTCTTGCCTCCCTTTCTATCCTTCCTGTAGCATTTGTATCCTGGAACATTAAGCTGCCAGTCCTGCCCATTCCTGAGCCATGTTTCCGTAATTGCTATGATATC
>NC_057710.1:24088982-24092066 GCF_004010195.1 Chiloscyllium plagiosum | reverse complement strand
CCCAAGCAGTTCTAGCAAATTTCCCTCCCAGTATATTTGTCCCCTTCCAATTTAGGTGCAATCTGTCCTTCTTGTAGAGGTCACTTCTACCCCAAAAGTGATTCCAATGATCCAAAAATGTGAATCCTTCTCCCATACACCAGCTCCTCAGCCATGCATTCATCTGCTCTATCCTCCTATTCCTGCCCTCACTAGCTCGTAGCACTGGGAGTAATCCAGATACTACTACTCTTGAGGTCCTCCTTTTTAAATTTCTGCCTAACTCTCTGTAATCTCCCTTCAGAATCTCAACCTTTTCCCTTCCAATGTCGTTGGTTCCAATGTGGACAATGACCTCCTGTTGGCCCCTCTCCCCCGTGAGAACATTCTGCACCCTCTCCGAGACATCCTTGATCCTGGCACCAGGGAAACAACACACCATTCTGCTTTTGCTCTGCTGGCCACAGAAATGTCTGTCTGTACTTCTGACTACAGAATCTCCTAACACAATTGATCTCTTGGAAGTCGACATATCCCTCGTTGCATTAGAGCCAGTCTCAATACCAGAAACTTGGCTCTTCATGCTCCATTCCCCTGAGAATCCATCACCCCCGACATTTTCCAAAACAGCATACCTGTTTGAAATGGGTATATCCACAAAAGACTCCTGCCCTCGGCGCCGACCTCTCTCACCCTTCCTGGAGTTAACCCATCTATGTGACTGTATTTGAGACTTTTCCCCCTTCCTATAACTGCCATCCATCACATACTGTTGCTATTGCAAATTCTTCATCGTTTCTATCTGTCTCTCCAACCAATCCACTCGATCTGATAAGATTCGCATCCAACAGCATTTATGGCAGATATAATCTGCAGTAACCCTTAAACTCCCACATCTGAGAAGAAGTACATATCACTGCATAGGCCATTTTTGTTCCTTCGCAATCTACAGACCCAGAAAATAACACTGCTTTATTCCTCTACAAACACTGCCCCAGGTTAAATTAATAGCTATGGCTTATATTTTAAGTTTAATCAAGAGAGTTATCTCCAAAAACATATAATCAAGAAAGAATCCACTATACTCTTGGCAAAAGTCATATGGGACTTGAACCACTTACAGAACAAAGGGTAGCTGCATTACACAGTGACCAGTTGAGAGGAAAAGGAAGGGAACGGACCAGGTAGGTTTGGAGGAGACACTTAAAACTGAGATGCAGTGTTTGTTATGGCTGATATCTTTACCACTGTTGATGGAGTGGAGAGCAGGATTAGAATTTGGGGAAAAGAAATGGCCAGCAATGGCCAGCCAGTGCTGTAGGGCTGGCAGAGGTTGTCCAAAGGTTAGTAGCTTCAAAACAAGCAAGGAGAGAAAAAAAATTGAAGTGTTTCAAATATGCCATCAGAATAAAGATCAAATGAGCTCACAAACAGAACAGACTAAATTGATTAATGAATCACTGAATTATAACAAGATACGGACAGCAATTCTTAGAAGCCATTTAAACCTGATACTATAATGACAAATGAAAGTAACACTTCCTGCCGACTTCATCTGCAGGAAATGCAGTCAGATTCTGCTCCTCACAGAACGAGTTAGGGAACTGGAGTTGGATGAACTGAGGATTATTCGAGAGGCTGAGAAGGTGATAGATAGAAGCTAGAGGGACATAGTTACGCCAGAGAACAGAGGTAGCTGGGTAACAGTTAGAGGTGGGAAGGGAGGAAGCAGGCAGTGCAGAAATCCCCTGTAGTCATTCCCCGAACAATAGGTATACCGCTTTGGATACTGGTGGGGGCGACAGCCTAGCAGGGGTAAGCTGCAGTGACCGGGTCTGTAGTCATTCCCCTAAACAATAGGTATACCGCTTTGAATACTGGTGGGGGCGACAGCCTAGCAGGGGTAAGCTGCAGTGACCGGGTCTCTGGCACGAGGTCCAGCTCTGAGGCTCAGAAGAGAAAGGGGGAAAGGAGGAGAGCGCTAGTTATAGGAGACTCAATAGTTAGAGGGACAGACAGGCAATTCTGTGGGCATGGGCGAGACTCTCGGAGGGTTTGTTGCCTCCCGGGTGCCAGGGTCCGAGACGTCTGCAGGGGTAAGCTGCAGTGACCGGGTCTCTGGCACGAGGTCCAGCTCTGAGGCTCAGAAGAGAAAGGGGGAAAGGAGGAGAGCGCTAGTTATAGGAGACTCAATAGTTAGAGGGACAGACAGGCAATTCTGTGGGCATGGGCGAGACTCTCGGAGGGTTTGTTGCCTCCCGGGTGCCAGGGTCCGAGACGTCTCGGACCATGTCTTCAGAATCCTTAAGGGGGAGGGTGTGCAGCCAGAAGTCGTGGTGCACATTGGCACCAACGACATAGGTAGGAAGAGAGGTGGAGAGGTCATTCAAGAGCTCGGAGTTAGGCTGGAAGCTGAAAGCTAGGACAGACAGAGTCGTCATCTCTGGGTTGTTGCCGGTGCCACGTGACAGTGAGGCAAGGAATAGGGAGAGAGTGCAGTTGAACACGTGGCTGCAAGGATGGTGTAGGAGGGAGGGCTTCAGGTATTTGGACAATTGGACTGCATTCTGGGGAAGGTGGGACCTGGACAAGCAGGACAGGTTGCACCTGAACCAGAAGGGCACCAATATCCTGGGAGGTAGGTTTGCTAGCACTCTTCGGGGGGGTTTAAACTAATTTGGCAGGGGAATGGGATCCGGACTTGTAGTCCAGCAAGTAGGCTAGCTGTTTGTCAGCATGTCCAAGAATGTAGGGAGGCTGTGAAGAAGGTAGCACTGACAGGGAATACTTGCAGACACAGAGATGGGTTCAAGTGCATATACTTCAACGCAAGGAGTATCAGAAATAAGGTCGGTGAACTTAAGGCGTGGATAGGTACCTGGGACTACGATGTTGTGGCCATCACGGAAACGTGGATAGAAGAGGGACAGGAATGGTTGTTGGAGGTTCCTGGTTACAGATGTTTCAGTAAGATTAGGGAGGGTGGTAAAAAAGGAGGGGGGTGGCATTGCTAATTAGAAATGGTATAACGGCTGCAGAAAGGAAGTTTGAGGGGGATCTGCCTCTGGAGGTAGTATGGGCTGAAGCCAGAAATAGGAAAGGTGC
>NC_057710.1:24084304-24086691 GCF_004010195.1 Chiloscyllium plagiosum | reverse complement strand
GTTCTTTACCCTGAGAGTGGTGGGGGCATGGAATGCACTGCCTATGGGAGTGGTAGAGTCAGAATCTTTGGTGACCTTTAAGCGGCAATTGGATAGGTACATGGATGGGTGCTTAAGCTAGGACAAATGTTCGGCACAACATCGTGGGCCGAAGGGCCTGTTCTGTGCTGTATTGTTCTATGTTCTAACACAGTTTTGCACTTAACACTCAATCTTCAACGATTGTTATTTTCACAAGTTATGAATTTTGAATAGGATTGCAGGGAATATATCAAGCTAAGTCAGAGTACATTCTCA
Source organism: Chiloscyllium plagiosum (assembly GCF_004010195.1). NCBI lineage: Eukaryota > Metazoa > Chordata > Chondrichthyes > Orectolobiformes > Hemiscylliidae > Chiloscyllium > Chiloscyllium plagiosum. The sequence continues at coordinate 24,086,394 of NC_057710.1, read as the reverse complement.
ACAGCATTCCAAAAATATTTATGCTGAAATATTGTACGTGCACACACCAGCTAAATTCCCATTATAGTCCACCTCCAACAGTAATTGGATAAGAAAGTAGGGTAATCATTACTTAGTAAAAGGGAAGGAAAGCAGGGAAGGACTTTGCTTCTAAGTCATGTGTACTCACAATCTTTACGAACCTCAGCAAATTTCAGAGCCAAAAATACAAATTTCTTTTGCAGAGAGTAATCACTGTTTTAATGTAGGACCCAGAAACCAACTAATGCATTACGAGATCGCATGAGCAGTGATAAAGCAGACAAGATAATCTGATTATTTGAGATACCAGAAGTTCTTTGCTCTCCTTCACACACTAGCATGAAATCTTGCACAACCATCTGAGGGTATATAAAAGATGGCATCTTCAACAGTTACATTCCTTTAATACTACATTTAAGGATTAGCCAACTTTACACAATCAAGTGGGGCTTGACATTAACCTTTTGACTCAAAGACAAGATGGACCTCTGTCACTTCCTTGCCTCTTCCATCAATTTGTGACTGTTTTCCAGACGTTTTGTTTTAAAAACTGGCTTGTCATGGGCGTAACTTGCTAATTTTCTTTTTATCATGAACACATTTTGAAATTGCACTCATCCTTGCAGACACAAGTGGATCGAACACTTTCACCACCAATTCATTCCGTCTTTCTCCAATGTGAGAAACAACTCTGCTTCCTACCTATCTTTTCATGGTATTTCATTTTTTTAAAATATCATAAAGCTTTGTCAATGTAACAAGCCTCTTGTGATATATCTTATTGAAGTCTTTCTAAAAAGATAATAAGTACATTAACTAATGTCCACATGGCAACATTTACTGATCAGTTTTACACTTACCCGGGAAACTTTGTCATTCATACGATTGTTCAGAATAATTAAAGTATGTTCATTCAGTGCAGTCTGGATTTCATCCACAGTGGCATTTGAATTTTCCTCCAGCACCTGTTCAAAACAAAATTCTACTAAACCATAAGGAAATATTAAAAATATATCTTTTTCTACATTTCTCTCCTCGCAACGATCATGATTCATGCATAAACAATCCAATTCGCCAAGGTCAGTTGCCAGTGTACAGTAACAACAGAGTTTAATGCAGAAATATACAATGCACTACAGTGACTAAAATAAATTCTCAGTAACTCTGCATGTTTATCCACCAAATACTGGAGAGGTGAACTACTTTTGAAGAACAGTCATACTGGACACAGAGCATTAAATCTGCTTCTGTCTCCATAGATGCTGCTAGATATGTTGGATTTCTCTGGAATTTTCTAAATTTATTGCAGGTTCAATCTCTCATCTAGACTAAGTTAATTCATCACTAGGCAAGATAGTAGTAAAGGAAGTCTTAATTTATACAACTGCCTTTCATGAATTTTAGAACTCCTGAAGAGGATCACTGGACTTGAAATGTTACCTCTGAATTTCCACAGAATTGTGATGCTTATCAATTAATCAATTTTAATGATGTTGATCACAGAATAGAAGAAAGAAATAGCGGAGACACTAGGAATAATGCACTGCTTCTTCAAAGTGCTTTGGAATCTTTTAATGATGATTTTAATAAGGTTGGAGGGAACAGACGGTACCTCAGCTTTATACCTCGCACATTCTCCCAGTGTCTGCGTGGGTTTCCTCCGGGTGCTCCGGTTTCCTCCCACAGTCCAAAAATGTGCAGGTTAGGTGAATTGGCCACGCTAAATTGCCTGTAGTGTTAGATGCAGCGGTAAATGTAGGGGAATGGGTATGGGTGGGTGCGCTTCGGCGGGTCGGCGTGGACTTGTTGGGTCGAAGGGCCTGTTTCCACACTGTCCAAAAAAAACCCCACCACCAGGGATATATTTCCCTCCCCACCCCTTTCCGCCTTCCGCAAAGACCCTTCCCTCCGTGACCATCTGGTCAGGTCCACGACCCCCTACGACCCACCCTCACATCCTGGCACTTTCCCCTGCCACCGCAGGAACTGTAAAACCTGTGCCCACACCTCCTCCCTCACCTCTATCCAAGGCCCTAAAGGAGCCTTCCACATCCATCAAAGTTTTACCT
>NC_057710.1:24080703-24084127 GCF_004010195.1 Chiloscyllium plagiosum | reverse complement strand
CCACCCTCTCCTCCCTGACCTATCACCTTCATCTCCTCCCTCACTCACCCATTGTACTATATGCTACTCTCTCCCCACCCCGACCCTCCTCTAGCTTATCTCTCCAAGCTTCAGGCTCACTACCTTTATTCTTGATGAAGGGCTTTTGCCCAAAACGTCGATTTCGAAGCTCCTCGGATGCTGCCTGAACTGCTGTGCTCTTCCAGCACCACTGATCCAGAATCTGGTTGACCATCTGCAGTCATTGTTTTTACCTTTTAACAGTGCAGCCCACTCAGTGTCAGCTGAGATTTCTTTCTCACACATGTCTTTGGAGTGGGACTTCTGGTTGAATCATGGCTAGCATTGTATGGCCAGCTGAGGCACTATAATTAGTATCAAGAACTCAGGTGAGAAAGTTGAAACCATCAGGTCCTATTTTACATTCAGAAAGCCCAGCCAGAATTGCACAAGTGTAAATTTCAGATGAGACAAGCTTTGGGCTCGGTTGCTTTGTCCCCATTGGTCAAATAACCGACTGGAGGTGACACTCCAGGCTTTTCAGTATTTGATAATCAGACAAAGTATAAATATCCAACAAAGAATTAATTACTTCAGTACACGTAGGAAAGCATCATACCTTTTATAACTGCTGACAACACCTTATACCTACTGCAAAGGGCTTTGTAGCCAAAATTATTTTCAAGTGTAATTATTGTTATAATGAAGGTACATATGGCAGCCACTTTACCTACAGCTCGAATCCTTACTGCTGTTTATGATAGATAAATTGAAAAGACTTGGGAACAGTAGCTTAGTGGTGATGTGCTGAGACGAGTAATCCATCGGCCTGCTTGAAAACTAATCTTGTTCACTAGTGACCTTACTTGATCTGGCTTGTAACTGCCAAACTATACTAAGTTGGCTAACCCTCAATTGTCATCTAAAACCACTCAGTTATAAAGTCATGCAGCATGAAGATAAACCCTTCAGCCCAACTCATCCGCACCAAACATCCCACTCTGACCTAGTCGCATTTGCCACCTTTTGGCCCAAATCCCTCTGTACTGTTCATGTTCATATATCCATCCAGGTGCCTTTTAAATGTTACTGTACCCACCTGCACCATTTCCTCTGACAGCTTGTTCCAAAGATAACAGATCACATGGAAAAGAATGCACTTATTGCTGAATCAGTGATAAATGTTGCCCAGGATACCAACAAAATTCCCAAACACTTCATCAAACACTGCTATGGAATTTCAACCTAATGATGCTGAAAAGAATGTTGTTGAAGTTGTTGTTATCACACACTCATCAGGGCAAACACAAGAATGCCAAATTTCACAACAATTTATACTACAGGTGAAAGGGAATCAATTTGCAGGCAAATGAACTCTGATTGATCAAGACACTGTATTGGAGGAAGCAAATGGAGAACAATAAGCTTCCCAGTCTCCCAGGTAATTAAAAATAGTGTAGATCTTGCAGAATGGCTCCCTCTATGAATGTAAGCTACTTCGAGCAAGCATAAGCAGGCGCAACTGATTATCTCAAATTGTTAGTGGGGAGTCGCCATAGTATTACCGGACCAAGGGGCTGCTCTCTTATTACACACAGATGGTGGTTTAACCCAAGTGTCAACACACCTCAGGCATGGAGAGAGGTTGAGGAGTAATCTTACTAACCTCAGCCAAAATAGATTGAACCCACACTGTTGGGGTTCCTCTCTCATGCAAACCAGCCATCTCATCAACTGAGCTAACTGTCCCCTAACTGCATTTGTGTAGCTACTAGCACACACAATTACTTCCAATTGATTTCCCCTCAGAAATGCATCAGCTAATCAGAGCTGACTTGCTGAACAATCTAAATAATACAGGCTTTTGCTCGGTAGGATAAATTGTAATCATTTGAAATTTGGCACTTCTGCAGTTGCCCTGATGAATTAAGTTTTAAAACTTCAGTAATGTCTCTCTCTTTTCAGCAAGCAATTTAGTGAGTCATTCAAAAAACATGCAGCTTTAATACTGGTCTGCAGGATCAGCCTAGATTCTCCCTTCTCCAGAAAGGGATTTGAACTTTTGACCTTCTAAATCAGATGCAAGGCTGTTCTCACTGAGAAACGGCTGACACTTGAATTTGTCCAAAGACTTGTAAATAACTGAAATCTTACAATTAGAAAAGGGCAGAAACTATCGAAGTTAATAATTTTTTCAGTCAACACAAATTACTCACCTTATTCAGTACATTCTCCAACTCATAAACAGCTTCAATGGCTCCGACATCTATAACTTTCAACTGATTTAGCAGCAGGTACATCATTGCACGGGGGCATGTCAGGAAATGGCAATTCAAACAGGAGCCTCTTATCAACAGATACAGTTTCTGTTCAGAAACATACTTGTTTGTTAAAAAAAATCTTTAGAATAACATCAAAATGAGATAAAAATATGCTATCAACTCAGTCATTCAGATCTCATGTCAGAACCACACCTGAATAGTTTCTCTTTTCCGTTATCCAATCAATCAAAACTTAATTCATTAAACATACATTAAAACAAAATAAAATAGAGTAAGAAAGCCAAACTAAAATGTTTAATGGTAATTCAAGTTTAAATGATGTACATTAGTTAATTTCATGATGCAAAATTGTTGGAATATGCATTTATCTGCGAGCCCTGAAAAGCAAGCTGAATTACAAAATGAAGTACTATTTCATACTACAGTTTCCAGGTGGGTTTCTGCACTCAAAACACTGAAGACCATTTTTTTGGGGGGGAGGGGGTCTGTGTTGGAAATTTCTGGCTGAATTCAATATACTATCGCGATTAATGTTCATTTTGTTGCCAGACAGTTACTTGAAAGAGAAGTCTAAGTGTTAATTAGCCCAGTTGGCTGGATGGCTGATGCACAATGTAGAGTGACACCAACAGCACAGGGTCAATTCCGCACCAACTGAAGTTACGATGAAGGTCCTGCCTTCTCAACCTCAAACCTCACCTGACTTGTGAGGACCCTCAAGTTAATTCTGTGAGAACTTTGTGGGAAGCTCGAGAAGTGATTGCTGGGCCTCTTGCTGAAATATTTGTATCATCGATAGTCACAGATGAGGTGCCGGAAGACTGGAGGTTGGCAAGCGTGGTGCCACTGTTTAAGACGGGCGGCAAAGACAAGCCAGGGAACTATAGACCAGTGAGCCTGACCTCGGTGGTGGGCAAGTTGTTGGAGGGAATCCTGAATGACAGGATGTACATGTATATGGAAAGGCAATTACGGATTAGGTATAGTCAACATGGCTTTGTGTGTGGGAAAATCATGTCGCACAAACTTGATTGAGTTTTTTGAAGAAGTAACAAAGAAGATTGATGAGGGCAGAGCAGTAGATGTGACCTATATGGACTTCAGTAAGGCGTTCGACAAGGTTCCCCATGGGAGACTGATTA
>NC_057710.1:24075186-24080218 GCF_004010195.1 Chiloscyllium plagiosum | reverse complement strand
ATTGAGGTTTACAAAATTATGAGGGACATGGATAGGATAAATAGACAAAGTCTTTTCTCTGGGGTTGAGGAGTCCAGAACTAGAGGGTTTAGGGTGAGAGGGGAAAGATATAAAAGAAACCTAAGGGGCAACGTTTTCACGCAGAGGGTTGTACGTGTATGGAATGACCTGCCCGAGGATGTGGTAGAGGCTGGTACAATTGCAACATTTAAGAGGCATTTGGATGGGTATATGAATAGCAAGGATTTGGAGGGATAGGGGCCAGGTGCTGGCAGGTGGGACTAGATGGAGTTGAGATATCTGAGTCAGCATGGACGAGTTGGACCGAAGGGTCTGTTTCCATACTGTACATCTCTATGACTCTAATTCAGCTCAACTCATCTCTCTAAGAGACCAGTCCTATGTCGCTCAGTGGTTAGTTAGCACTGCTGCCTCACCAGTGTCAAGGACCCGCAGGCGACTCGGTGTGAAAATTGCACATTCTTCCAATGTCTGCATGGGGTGCCTCCAGGTGTTCCAGTTTCCTCCCACAGTCCAAAGATTAGGCAGGTTCGGTATATTGGCCTTGCTAAGTTGCCCATTGTGTCTAGGGATATATAGGTTAGGTGGATTAGCCACGGAAAACACAGGGTTACAAGATTGGTGAGGGGGACAGATCTCTGGGTGAGATCTTCAGCGGGTTGGTGCAGACTTGATGGGCCATATGGCCTGTTTCGACATTGTGGAAATTCTGATTCTGTGGTCTCCTGGGACTATGACTTGAAAGATAAACAACCAAACTACTCAATGCAAATAAACATGATTTGTTCAGATACACACCTGATTAGCAATTTCTTGAAATTTAACTTGATATTGCCTCACATTTGTTACTGTTTCAAAGGGACCTAAAGCTTATATTTTCAACCCACTTTATCTGGGGCTCATGGTAAGGAATATGCCTTTTTAGGATTTATCACATCTGAAATGTGAACTCATCTTGTCAAATTTCAATTAGGGATGTGGAATGAATGCTGGTCTCACAAATAAAAAAAGTAAGCTCAACAACTTAGTATTTGGTGAAAATATTAGAAAACATTAGGCACAAATTGGCTTTTTATTTGAGCACATGTTAAAATGACATTTACTGTGGTATCGTTGAGTTAAGAGGTATATACTTGCAATATTTCAATCTGTGAATAAATCTAAACTGAGTAATGATTGGCCTTCACAGTTGACTACAAGGAGTATAGCACACAAGTTGAAACTGGCAGAGTACAGCAACAGTCAGTGCAGGAACTCAACAATTTACTATCTATATTAATGACCTGGCCAAAGATACCAAAAGTATCAAAATTTGCTGAGGGCTCTTGTGACACAGTGACAGTGCTTCTACTTCTGAGCCAGGACACCCAGGTTCAAGTACTCCTTGCTCCAGAGATGTTTCATAACATGTCTGAACAGGTTGATTTTAAAACATATTTACAAGTTTGCTAAGCAAAGGACACAGAATTGATAAGCAAATTAAGTGAGTGGGCATCAGATGGCAGATGGAGTATAATTTGGGGAAATGTAAGATTATTTATTTTATTAAATTAAAAAAAACTTTTTTAAAGGCATGAAATTGTAAAGGTTAGTGTTCAGAGGCACGAGGGTATTCTCAGAAGAAACACTAATAATAACCTTGCAGGAAGAGCAAATAATTTAGTAGGCAAATAGCAGATTGGTCTTTATCGTACAGGAATTGGAGTATAGGAATAAATAATAAATATTGCAATTCTATTGCCAAAAAAATGCAATTGTACAGGACTTTGTTGAGACCACACCTAGAATACTGTACACAATTTTGTTTGCCATACAAGGAAAGACATATTTGCCTTAGAAGCAGTACAATGAAAGCTCAAGATTCATGGCAGGGTTGTCACTTCTTGAGAGGCGGAATAATTAGGTCTATATTTGCTGAAGCTTAGAAGAATGAGAGATGACCTCATTGAAAGATGGAAGATACTGAAGGATAAACCAGGGTAGAGACAACTGGGAAATCTGAAACATGGGTCACAATCTCCAGGTAAGTGTAACTGTTTAGAAATGAGAGAAGACAACATTTTTTTCACTCAAATGATTTTAATTATTTGGAATTCTCTATCCCAGAGTATTGTCAATTCTCTTCGCTGCTGATAATTAAGGCCGATAGTCAAGAGGTTTGGTCTTTGGAAGAATCAAGGAATATGACGATTAGGTAGCAAACTGAAGGGAAAGATCAATAAAATTTCATGAAAGGGCAGGCAGTATGACCAACCATTGCTTCTATTTCTTAAGTATTCAGAAAATACTCAGAATGTTCTATTAGAACATATAATCATTAGAATCAACGGAAAGAAGAATTTTATATTAAAAAGTTTTACTTGCAGTTTGCTCACATGAGCAGCAGTATGTTTTTTTAGATTGGTAAATCATGGGGCCATTTTTGAATAATGCATGCATAACTGTGACAGTCAGTAGCAAGAGTACTAGGGATTCAAAACGTCTTCAACTTGTATAAGGGGAGGCCAAGGGCATCGCACAAATTGTCGTCAATTGTAATTCCTGGAATTTGAATCAAATAAATCAACTGCAGTGGATACTTACATCAAAAAATAGCGGATTATAGACAGTTAATGGGAGATTTATATGGCCAATGTGTCCAGGGCAATTATTATAATCTTGCGCACAGGTACCACATACTTCCTTCGAATCAGCTGGACCTAATGCCAAATCGTAAAGACCATTCGCTGCTGGATTGCCCACATTATCCAGGAAATAAGGATTCGTGATTGCTTTTACGCTCAGCTTCCTAAAAGGGGAAAAAAAAACATTTCGGAGTTCACACAAAGTGAAGGGGTTGTTATGAAACAGGAGTGAATGACCATTACTTAAATCTGTAATTACTTCCTAATTCACACTTAAACTGCAATACTGTTCAATTGATGCACAACTGGTTTAACCTCACTCAGACAGCAGAACTGCATTACAACTTGAGATTGGTTCTCAGAAAGTAGAGCATAAAAATGGGCTATATGGCCCAACTGGTCGTGGCTAATATATATCAACAAGCACCTATCAACAATATTTAACCAACCCCATCAGCATGGGAAGATGCTAGTGATCCCACCGAGATCCAGACATCCACCTAGTTTCTTGTGGACACAGATTCAAATGCTACCATAGCAAATGGTGAAAAATGGAAGGTCAATCTCATTAATGCCATAAAAACTCACCTGGTTCATTAATAGCATTTTTTTTGTCCAGCATGGAAACAGACTCTTCGGTCCAACTCGTCCATGCAGACCAGATATCCCAACGCAATCTAGTCCCACCTGCCAGCACATGGCCCGTATCCCTCCAAACCCTTCCTATTCATATACCCATCCAGACACCTTTTGTATGTTGCAATTGTACTCGCCTCCATCATTTCCTCTGGCAGCTCATTCCATACACGTACCACCCTCTGCGTGAAAAAGTTGCCCCCTAGGTATCTCTCCAGTTTAATAATCACAACAGGGTGATTAGAATTGTACATGGTGAATCCCTGGAGGAGTACATTTAAGAGGGAAATAAGGTTATGGAGAATCCTAAGGGAATCTACAAAATAATTTGGATGTGAGCATAAGAGGTATAGTTAGTCAGTTTGCAGATGACACCAAAATTGGAGATGGAGTGGACAGCAAAGGTTACCTTGGCGTGCAACGGGATCTTGATCAGATGGGCCAATGGGCTGAGAATTGGCAGATGGAGTTTAATTTAGATAAATGCGAGATGCTGCATTTTAGGAAAGCAAATCTTAGCAGGACTTATACACTTAATAGTAAGGTCCTAAGGAGTATTGCTGAACAAAGAGGCCTTGGAGTGCAGGTTCATAGAACATAGAACAATATAGCACAGAACAGGCCCTCTATGTTGCGCCGACCTGTGAACTATTCTCAGCTCGTCCCCTTACACTAACCCAAAATCATCCATGTGCTTATCTAAGGATAGTTTAAATCGCCCTAATGTGGCTGAGTTGACTACATTAGCAGATATTGAGAAGGAAATCTCTCATTTCTTTCCTGGTCTAGCCAACATGCGACTCCAGTCAATATGGTTAACTTTCAATTGCTCTCAATTAAGGTTGGACCTTACCCATGCTGCCATGTCAGCAATTACCACATCCCTCACAGAGATATACAGCACGGAAGCAGACCCTTTGGACAACTCGTCCATGCCGACAAGATATCCCAACCCAATCTAGTCCCACCTTCCAGCACTTGACCCTGATGAAATGCTTATGCCCGAAACGTTGACGATCTTCCTGCTCGGATGCTGCCTGACCTGCTGTGCTTTTCCAGTGCCACACTTTTTAACTCTCATCCCATGTCAATTGGAGCTCAGAAGAATGAGAGATGGTCTTACTTTAACACAAGATCCTGATGAAACTCAACAGGATAGATACTGAAGAGATGTTTCCCTTTGTGAGAAGAATTATCACCGGAGGAGAACAAGTTAAAAATAAAGGTAGAAATAATCATTTACTCTCAGAGTACAGAGTATTTGGAACTCTCTGCCCAGATAGCAGAGAACTTAAAGTCACTAAATATTTTGAAGGTAAAGGCAGATAAATACTTGAATAACAAAGGGGTCCACGATTATTAGGGGTAGGTCGAAATGTTGACTAGAGACCAAAATCAGATTAGTCATAATCTTGTTAAATGGCACATCTGGACTGAGACCGACTGGCCCACTTTTGCCCCTGATTCTAGTGTTTGTATGCCTTCACAGTTTTCTGGGGAAGTGCATTTCAAAGACTCACTGTCCTCAGAGTCTTGCCATGGACTTGAAGGGAACTAATTGTGACAGCATTTTCAAAGAGCAGAAACTGAGGACTGCAGATGCTGGAGATCAGAGCTGAAAAATGTGTTGCTGGAAAAACGCAGCAGGTCAGGCAGCATCAAAGGAGCAGGAGAATCGACGTTTCGGGAATAAGCCCTTCTTCAGGAATGAGGAGGGTGTGCCAATCAGGCTAAGATAAAAGGTCGGGGGA
>NC_057710.1:24066576-24068559 GCF_004010195.1 Chiloscyllium plagiosum | reverse complement strand
AGGGAGAGGGGGAAGGGAGAGGGGGGAAGGGAGAGGGGGAAGGGAGAGCGAGGCCTTTAACACCACGAAACGAGACGATACGCTCCTCCTCCCTCCCTCCGGCACCGGTACCTGATATCTTCTGTGGAATAGACGTTGAACGAGATACTTTCCAAACGTCTCCACGGAATCTCCTTCCCAATTAGCATTTTGTTCCGAGATTGTGTGGAGAGAGAGAAACATAAATCAATACGAAGTAAACGTTAAACTCCTCACTTCAGCTCGAGCCACATGAGGCAGGAAGGAAACACGTCGTGTAAACGGAGGGGGGGAGGGTCACACAAAACGCATTGCACGCACACAAAAATCAAGACGCAGAACGAGCAGATGAGTCGGTAAATTCATTATATGACTGAAATTGAACCAGTCAATGTATTGATTTCTTCTGACTTTACTGAAATGAACTGATAACACACACAGATTAAACCATTCCCCCCCCCCTTTCGCTTCTGCCTGTTGGGAGAGGCCGATCGTTCCCACAAGGCAGTGCGCGCGGCTGGCCAAGATGGCGGCGGCGGTGCCCGGTCTCCGCTTTTGTTGTCGGCTGCTGAAGCGGAGCGGCCCGGCCGGCGTCCAGTGCCTCCCGAGAGGAGGTGGCTGCTGCCGCTGGTAAGAGCGGGAATGGTTGTCTTTTAAAGTAATGATGAGTTGAGGTTTGTTTAGTTGATTGACTTTCCTTGACTGTGGGTGGCGGCGGTGCCCGGTCTCCGCTCTTGTTGTCGGCTGCTGAAGCGGAGCGGCCCGGCCGGTGTCCAGTGCCTCCCGAGAGGAGGTGGCTGCTGCCGCTGGTAAGAGCGGGAATGGTTGTCTTTTTAAAGTAATGATGAGTTGAGGTTTGTTTAGTTGATTGACTTTCCTTGACTGTGGGTGTCACAACGTGGGTCGGTCAGGGTCCCCTCCCCCCACACACTTACCCCTCTCTTTGTAACTTTTAATTTGATTATTTTTGTTTGAACAGGAATTATTCTACAAGCTCAACTCTCTGTCAGGATGCAGTACACGAACAGACAGGTAACTGTTTCATGCCATTTCTGATGGTGTTGACAAAGGTCTTAATTGGGCTGTTAAATCCTTTGTGTTAGAAACGAAAATCGCTTCTCAATAATCGCTCTAGACAAATTCAGGAAAACAAAGTTTTATTAACAAGTCAAGTCTGCAGAGTCGGGCACCCTTAAAGAAAAGGCGCGCTGCGGCTTACAAAGTCTCCATTATATATAGCACAAGTCCCTCCTCTCCTTGGCTCCAACAAGCCATGAGGTTCACATTCTTAAAAACATCATTATTTTTATCACAAAGTCTGCAACAAAAGGCTCCAGAGTCTCCAAAGTTTGTTGTTTTTCTCACCCTGTAGTCTTATCAGTCAAAGGCTTTAATCTGAAACAGATGTCTCAAGTCGTACTCCCATCCTGGAGTCTTATCAGTCAAGGACTTATCCTTCCCTGCTGTGTGAATGGCTTCATCAATCAAGAGCCTGCTTGTTTTTACTATCGCTCACAAATTGTCAGCATTCTGCACAATTTAAACTATTCTACTTTTGAGTATATAAAATGGTTGTTAGAAAAGAAACAAAAGTTTTGTCTTTTATTACAGATCAGTCTGTGGTCCAGGCACATCTTAAAGTTTAAACCGAAATTACCTCTCACACTTTGTTAACCACGTTTGTTGCCAAAACTTGCTGAGCAATTCAATATTCTCTTTCAAGGTTTTACAGAAGAAATAGTCATTCCAAGAAAGAAAACTTGGTAAGTTTTTATTTTCTCTTGTCACTTTGTACTCTGATCAGCCAAAATGTTCTACATTAGTTGTGATAGACTAATTTGTAATATAGTAAGGTGATTTGACAATACAGGTACACTATCTAAAGGACTATTTTAGTTGTCAGATTTTAGATTAGATTAGATTACTTTACAGTGTGGAAACAGGCCCTTCGGCCCAACAAGTCCA
>NC_057710.1:24016428-24066570 GCF_004010195.1 Chiloscyllium plagiosum | reverse complement strand
GGGAGGAAACCGGAGCACCCGGAGGAAACCCACGCAGACACGGGGAGAATGTGCAAACTCCACACAGTCAGTCGTCTGAGGCGGGAATTGAACCCAGGTCTCTGGCGCTGTGAGGCAGCAGATCAAGTGGTCTGAAGTATTAACAATTTGTCAGCTTGAGTCAATGTTCATATGGGATGGCATTGTTCAGCTAAGCAGTTTTTATTTTTAATTAAATTTAAATTGATGCATCAACATTGTCCAAAAACTACATAGCTTTACAGCTAGCTTTACAGTATAATATAGTTATTTGGAGGTTGCAATGGTACTTCAGAATGTCTTTCTTCAGGGTTACCATTGGAGACATTGTCATACAGCACAGAAGAGGCCCTACAGCCTATCAAGTCTGCACATACTAATTTGCACTGATCCCAAAATGATCATCAAAGGTTGTAAGGTTTTCTGCCTCTATTACCCTCTCAAGTGGGGTATTCCAGATTCCCACCACACTCTTGGTGAAAAAAGGTTCCTCACATCCCCTCTCTAAACCTCCTGCCCTTCATGTTAAAATTATGTCCTGTTGTTAATTGCCCTAAAACTAATGGAACAGCTTTCGTCCAACTGGTTATGCCATTTGTAATATTTTACATCTGAATTAGGTTCCCCCTGAGCCTTCTCTACTCCAAAGAAAACAATATGATTTTATCTAGCCTTTCTTCAATACCCTCCAACCAAGCAACATCCAGGTGAATCTCCTCCGCACCCCTCAAATGAAATCCCATCATTCCTATAGTGAGGCAACTGGAACTGCACACAGTGTGGCCTAACTAAAGTTTTGTACAGCTGTAACATAATCTAACTGTCCTTATACTCTGTGGCATCTACAGTCCTCGCTGTCTCCATGACTGATTAAGACAAGTGTCCCATATGCTATCTTAACCACACAATTTAACCTATCCAGATTTCTTCAGTGGACAAGCATCCCAAGGCTGCTCTGTTCCTGAATTTCCTCTCATCTTGCTTTGTCTTGTTACTTCCAAAGTACATCACTTCACATGTATCAGGGTGAAATTCCACCTGCCACTGGAACTATCTTGTCAAATTGCACTGGATTACTCGGCAAGATGGCAGCGATTCATTTGAACTGCAGTGGACGGCTCTGCTTAAGAGCCAAGGCATATTGGTGTTTTTATTTGCCTTTCCGGGCTAACTTCGACAAAAGAACTGTTAATTTAAAACTTTGAGAACATATAGTTGTCCACATTTTGGAGTGGGAAGGACGCCAAAGAGAAAGGGAGTGAGCAAACAGCAGCAGGGAGGACACTCCTCTGCAGTACCGGGCGTGCCAGAAACCACAGCAGCAGTCTCTTCCGAACCCCCGAGGGACTTCATGGATCCACAGGAGTTGGCGGCGATGACGAGGCTCACCCAAAGGTTGGGGCTGAGTTAGAGGAGATTCGTGCCCAGATCCAACCCATCACAGAAAAGAATGAACGAGCTCCAGGGCCTCGGGGCGTCAATGGAGGAGGTGGAGGGTCGAATCACAGCCTCTGAGCAGTGATAGAGTTCTTGTCTGGGTGAATCCTGCGGTCCTTGCAAAATCAGGTCGACAACCTCGAAAATCAAGGTTGGAGGATGAATCTGCAGATTGTCAGGTTTCTGGAGGGTGAAGAAGGTGGGCAGCCTGTCAACTTTTTTGAACACTGGCTGCTGCACCTCCTGGGCCTTCACATTGAGGTCTGGCCAGCTGCAGATTGAAAGGGCCTATTGAGCAGCAGTGCGCAGGTTTGGGCCGGTTCCGCACCCCTGCCTGCTCCTAGTGCACTTTCACTCATAAGAGGACAAGCAAAAAGTGATAGAAGCCTCCAGATCACTGGGAAAAAATCCAAAGGCACTGCTGCTCAAGGGGTCAAATGTTATGATCTTCAAAGATTTCTCGGCAGCTGTGATCCAAAAGAGGAAGTCCTTAGATGAAGTTAAGGAAAGGCTGAGGAACTTGGACATCCAGTACTCCATGAGGTACCTGGCGGTACTCCATTTCAGCCAAGAGGGTTCAGTTTATATGTTTGACTTGGCGAATAAAGCCAAGAACTTTGTGGACACTCCAAAACAGACAAACTGACTGATCTGAAGAATATGGTTAATGTTTGTCCTAGTTTCCTCCTTTCTCTGTGATTTCCCTTTTTGTTTTTCCTCGCTCTCCCTAATTTCTTTTTAAGGGGAAAAGGTCTTGGAATATGTTGTTTCTATTATGCTTTTACAACTGGATTTTATCTTGGGAAATTTAATTGTTGTTTTCCCCTTTTTATGTTCTTTCTCTCTTTAGTCATTATCGAGTTAACATGGAGCTGGGAATGGGTGGCGTGTTTATCCTGACTTTGTCCTCTTTTGTTGATTTAAGGATCATCTTTGTTTACTTATTTTTACCTAAGGCTGGGGCACAGCCCGGGATTGAAGGAGTTGTAAGGTGGGTGCTCGGTAGGGTGTCCCCTATGGGCAGGGGGAAAATCTCTCGTTCAATGTTTTCCAGTTGGTTTTCTTTGTACCCAAAGAGAGAAAATGCTTGAAAATCTCAGCAGGTCTATAAGGAGAGAAAAGACCTGACGTTTCGAGTCCAGCTGACCCTTTGTCAAAGCTTGGTTTTCTTTGTAGTTTTTGGGAGCAGTAGTTGTTTGTAGTTATGTTAGGGTAGTTTTTACATGCACACTTTTACAACTATGAGTCTTCATTTACTTGTGCTTGGGGCATTGCAAGCAGGGTTCTCCCTCAAGGGTCTCTGAAAGGGAATATGGCTCCGTGTCTTGTTAAATGGTGCACCTGGAACATTTAAGGGAAGTCATTTGCCCATTAAAAGGAAAAAAAGTGTTTCTAGCATTCAGGAAAGGGTTAATATCGCCCTTTTGCAGGAAACCCGTCTTGATGATGGGGAACCCCTGAGGTTACAACAGGAGGGTTATGACCAGGTATTCTTTTCATCCTTTGCTACTAAAAGTAGGGGAGTGGCTATACTTATACAGAAAAATCTTCCGTTCACATTATTAGAGCAGGTGAAAGATGAGCAAGGGAGGTTTGTGATACTTAAGGCCCCGATTCATGGTGAGGAATATGGCATCTTAAGTGTCTACTGTCCCTGGTGCATTCCCTCAAATTTTTGATTAGTGCCTTCTCTAAGCTGAGTGCCTTTGGAACGCGGCACATTATTGTAGAAGCGGGGGGGGGGCGGATTTCAATTGCCTTTTGGATCTGAAAGTGGACAGAATGCCTAGTGGGCCCCCAACTATCTCTTTGCAGGCCAAGCAGGTGGCTGACCTGTGCGAGGAGTTGGCCGCTGGTGGACATTTGGAGATGTCTTCACCCTACCAGCAGAGACTTCATTTTTTTTTCAAACCCACATAAATGTCACAAGAGGATTGATCTTTTTCTGGCACTCTCAACCCTTCTGGATTCAATTATGGGTTGTAAAATTGGGAACATAGCTATTTCTGATCATGGATGGTATATTTCGAGGTTAAGGCCAAGAGTGAAGGGCTAGGTTCGTGGCACTGCCATCTGGATCCTTTTCTCCTCAGAATTCCAAATTTGTGGAATACTTTTTGAGGGAGTTTCAGGGGTTTTTGACTATCAATCCAATCACGGCTAGTATCCCATCTATGCTATGGGAGACTGCTAAGGCCTTTGCTAGTGGATTAGCTATTTCCTATTTGGCTAGCCAGAAACGACAGAAGGTGGAACACAAGCGTCTACTTGAGACATGGCTGAAAGCTGCTGAGGTGCTAAGTTTTGCGTGGCCTTCAGTGACTAAGCTACACCGCAAAGAAAGAACTTGTTTTTGCGAGACAAAGGCTGTTTGTTTGAGTATGGGGAGAGGCCAGGGAAGTATTTAGCGTACCTGACTACAAAAAAGCGTGCTCCCCAATCCATTACTGCAATCCAAGACAGTGCCGGAGTCCTTACATATAATGTCAAAAGGATTAATGAGGCTTTTCACAGTTTTTACTCTGAATTGTATTGGTCTGAAGGTTGCGAGGACAGGTGGGTCAAAATGGAAGCTTTTTTTTTTAAGAGCTTGGACCTCCCTGGGGGTAACCTTGGAACAGGCCTCCCCTTAAGGCCCCCTTGACCATTCAGGAAATAAAAGAGGCAGCTGGGCAACTTCACAGTGGCTCTGATGGTCTCCCGGGTGAGTTTTATAAGGAGTTTATAGGGACTCTGTCAGGAAATATACAATCACTCCTATATGTATGAACGCTCACCACCATCTTTGAAAGAAGCTAATATTTCTCTCGTTCTTAAGAAGGGGAAGATTCCTGAGGATTGTGCCTCACACAGACCCATCTCTCTTTTAAATTCAGATTTCAAAATTCTGTCTGAGACTTTGGCGCTGAGATTGGAGAAGATGTTGCCCTGTATTTTCAAAGAGGACCAGACTGATTTTAAAAGGGGCTGTAGGTCCTCTAATAATATGAGAAGGTTACTGAATATGGTCCAAGCATGTCAGCAACAATCGATCCAGGGATTGGAGAGTTCCTTAGATGCAGAGAAAGCATTTGGTTGAGTGGAATGACTATCTCTTTTATGTCTTAGAGCGGTTTGGATTGGGTGGGGTCTTTGCTAGGTGGGTGGAGGTTTATATCGCCACCGTCTGACCTCGGTAATCACCAACGGGGTGAAGTCTGGGAATTTTGGGATTGGCAGGGGTAGTCATCAAGGCTGCCTCCTCTCACCGTTGTTGTTTATGTTGGTGACATAGCCGCTTGCAGAGGCCATTCGTCAGAACATCCACATAAGTGCTCCGGAAGTGGGATCGAGGGTACACAAGATTACATTATGTGCGGATGACGTTCTTCTGTTTTTATCGGACCTGATGATTTCCATACCCCATCTGATGCAATGTATTAATTAATTTGGGGCTTTTTCAGGATATAAGATCAACTTTGCAAAGTTGCAGGCTGCGCCTTTGGGGGGGACCTTAAGGAAGTGCCAGAGGTTGAAGGTGGCCCTATATTCCCCTTTAAGTGGTCACGGGCCAGTTTCCGATACCTAGGTATTTTTACTGTGTCAATGTTTGATCAGTTATTTCAGAACTTTGTTCACCAGCTAGACAGTATTCAATGGGATCTCCAGAGATGGGAGGCTCTTCCAATACTAATTTCGTGGTTGGGCCAAATAGCCCTTATTAAGATGAATGTCTTTCCTTGTTTGCTTTATGCTGTGCGCATGCTCCCTACAGTGTTTCCCAGGTCAACGTTGGGGAAACTTATGGGTTGGTTTAGTTCTTTTGTTTGGCGTCGTGGGCGGCCCTTCATCAAACTTGCTAAATTGCAGTTGCCTCAAGGAGGGGAAGGAATTAATTTCCCAGACATCTGGAGTTATCTATTGAGTGTCCTTTGTGTGTGTTTGTGCATGTAACGATCCGGGCTCAATATGGCTGGATTAGATTACATTACAGTGTGGAAACAGGCCCTTCGGCCCAACAAGTCCACACCGACCCACCGAAGCGCAACCCACCCATATCCCTGCATTTACCCCTTACCTAACAGGGTCAATTTAGCATGGCCAATTCACCTGACTTGCACATCTTTGGACTGTAGGAGGAAACCGGAACACCCGGAGGAAACCCACGCAGACATGGGGAGAACATGCAAACTCCACACAGTTAGTCGCCTGAGGCGGGAATTGAACCCGGGTCTCCGGTGCTGTGAGGCAGCAGTGCTAACCACTGTGCCACTGTGCCACCTGGATATTGAGGCCTCTCAGGCAAAGTGCCTTCTTATTTACCTGTTGTTCATGGATAAGATGAGGACAGTTATGGACCACTGCTGGAAGCCTGTTGTTATTAGTCCGGTCAAGGCATAAAGGGCAATGCATCAGAGTGAGGGTTGTTTATCCAAGACTTTGCCATTCAACTGCGACCAGGGATGATGGACTCAGGGTTCAAACCATGGGCAGTGAGAGAAGTTTCCAGTTTGGGAGACTTGTTTGAGGGGGAGGTTATGATGTCCTTTGAGCAATTGAGCTGCAAATATGGGCTGCCCAGTAGAGGTCTTTTCCGTTTTTTTTCAGGCTAGGGTTTTCTTCCAGAAGAAGTCTCCACTTCTCACTAAGCCCTATAAACCCAATACAGAGTGGTTGTTACGTTCCAATAGCACCCTTACAGTTAGTGCCCTCTATCGCCTACTGGGTGGTAGGGCCTGGCAGGATATTATCTTGCTATGTGAAGTCTGGGAGTGGAGATCTCTTCTGAAATGTGGGAGGACATCTAGGAGACTGCGCGAAAGAGCTCAATCTGTAATTGGACATGCACTGCACAGTTAAAAGTTCTGCACAGGGTTCATTTGGCACCAGACCATCTGGCGAAGTTTACATTTGAGACGTCCCCTTTTTAAACTAAGTGCAGGTACTCTTACCCACTGTTTCTGGACATTATGGACCACTGTGGCGGCAGAAATCGGGTATAGACAAGCATGGGAAGAAACGATTCAATATTCTTACTTACAGAACATGGAAGAATATTCTGATGAATTAAGTGTCTGAGAACCCGCCAGGTTTGCTGGGATGGCGAAAATTAATTATAGAGCACATTCCCTTGGATTTTCTCACAAATATGATGCACTGTTCAACAGACCTTTTTTTATCAAACATGGCAGCCCTTTTTGAATTATTTGGATATGGATTTGTCTGCTATCTTAATGAGGTGTTCGTTTAACCAGGATGGTTAGGTTTCCTGAGCCCTGGGCCCTGGAAGGGGGGCTCACACGGGGCGGGGGGGGGAGCTCCTGAGTGAATACTAGTGTGTGTATGTTTTATATATATGTATATAATGCTCCCGTTTGTTTTTGTTTTGTTTGGGAGCTTTGCGCCGATCATTGTTATTCTGTGTTCTTTTGTTTTCTTTTCAGTCACTTATTTATTAGTGTTGTTTTGCACAGTGTTTGGTTTTGATTTGTTTTATAGGGTAGGTTAGTAGTTAGTAGACAGTAATTGTATTGTAAATTGTTTTTTTTTATTAAACTTGCGTTTTTATAACTTTAAGTTGTTGTAAAGTTTAAAAACTAGTTTTTTTTTGCTAATAAGCATATTAACAAAAAAATTACACTGGATACCATGTGTGCTTATCTTCTTTATCAGTCTCCCATATGGAAGCTTGTCAAAGGCTTTACTAAAGTCCATATAAACTACATCAAGTATATTGCACTCATCTATACACTTGTTCACCACCTCAAAACTATCAAATTTTCTTCCTGACAAAAACCACGACCTTCCTGACAAAACTATGTTGATTATCTTTGCTGATGAGACCTTACCCCTCCGTGTGAAGATTAATACTCTCCTTCAGAATTTCTGCAACGGTTTGTTGCCACTGATCATCATTAACCTCCCCAGGATACCAATGGTGTAGGATTCATCAATGGTAATGTGTTGAATGCTATGTATTTGGCTTGGCAACTTGCTAAGGAACCCTCAAGGCATTTAAGAACTGTCCAGATGAACGTTGGAATGCCATAGCATTCAGGTCTACAGGATAAGCATTGGAAAATGGGATTAGAACATTTGGGTGTTTGGCTGGTGCATACACTGAAGGGCATCTTTCTGTGCTGAAAATCTCTAACTTCCTAGATTCTAATTCTAGGATAAGGTACAAGTGATTCTCTGATAGTTCACAGTTTGACTTGGTAAACAAGAATTTTAAGAATGTTTGTTTATATTCCAATAACTACTTTCGCCTTGTTGCAGTGTTTCAAAGTAGTTGCTTCACAAACTACTTTCCGATACAACCCTATCTTTACACTTGAAAATCAACGTGACCACAAATGCCAATGAAACAGTAAATAATCAAGACACTCAAGAGTTTATGCTAATCAGGATGAAGTAGTAGGGAGGAGTTTTGTGTGCACAGTAGAAACATGGATTGAATACTCAGCTTTATTGTTCCACTTTACATGAAAATAACACAACAATGAGAGTCCTGTAGGTGTGTACTGTACCTTTTGAGAGAGGAAGATAGCAAGGAATGACTGAAAGCACAGTGTGCTGAACAATTTAAAATTTGTAACACTTGGTTACAACAAATAGCTGGAGTTACGTTCCCATGAAACAAAAACAAATTCAAATTCAGCCAATCAGTTTAAATTATGCCCCAGATAATAAAATTCAGTGAAATTTGAATTTGATGACATCAAACCAATGAAATGAGCCAATGTTTAGGGATATAAAACAGGACGTTTTGAACAGTTAGGGGAAGAACTGCCAAGAAAGCCAACAAGTATAGACTGCGAGCCGACTAGCTCTCAAAGGTACTTGTGAAGCAGAATACTGAAGAAAAGACAACAGAGGAAAAGGCAAAGAAGATTCGGCAGCTGGCTGGTTTTGAAATTTGAAATTTTTTTTGTAAATCTTAATCGGGATTTTTATCAGACCAATATTGTAGAGATGGAAGTTAAAAGTAGGTTTAGGAGAAAGGAGTTGTAAATAGTTGTCTAATGTTCTCTTTTGGACTTTAAGTAAAAATGAACAATTTTATTCTTTAAAATAGTGACCTCTGGGATGGTCCTTTGCCTTTTGAAATTTAGCAGATTTCGACATGAGGGGACCTTCTGTGTGTCAGGTTTAAGTTAGCAGAGGGGTTTACCCTATGTTGGAATACTCCCGAAACATTGAATAAGCCCATATTCAGTGAGTGTAGTTAATATTTCTCTTTATTTTCTAGGGACAAGTTAGCAGTCCTTCAAACTCTTGCTGCAACAGTGAACAGAGTGAGTAATTTTCATGAATCTGCAGAAAGCAACTTTATTCTACATTAGTTACAGATGCTCAATGTGTCTTGACTTTGTTTTACAGGACCACACAGCTGCGCATTATAGGTTCCAAGATGACCCATACCTCATACCCAGGACATCACCTGAGTTTGTGTGTACTCCTTCATTTTATACTTGACATGGCATATTGCATTTGCTGGTTTATTAAGAATAAGCTGCTGTCAAGGGATCCAATAATCCTAAGCTGGTTAGAACTGTGAATTGCATAAGAGGGAGTGGTAGTCACCTACAAGATGACCATCTTGTTGTTTTTTTAAAACACTTTATCAATCCTTGTTGTGGTTCTGTTCGCCAAGCTGGGAATTTGTGCTGCAGACGTTTCGTCCCCTGTCTAGGTAACATTCTCCGTGCTTGAGAGCCTCCTGTGAAGCGTTTCTGTGATGTTTCCTCCGGCATTTATAGTGATTTGTATCTGCCGCTTCCAGTTGTCAGTTCCAGCTGTCCGCTGCAGTGGCTGGTATATTGGGTCCATTGGTTTTGCTCATGTTGGGTATCAGGTTCTTTGTCCTGGTGAGTTGTTGTCTGAGAGTGATTGTTGGTTTGTGTGCTGTTATGAGTCCTAGTGGTCGCAATAGTCTGGCTGTCAGATCAGAAATGTTTTTCATGTATGGTAGTGTGGCTAGTCCTTTTGGGTTGTGGCATGTCCTCATTCCGTTGTCTTTCCCTTAGGCATCTGTTGATGAAATTGCAGGGGTATCCGTTTTTGGCGAATACATTGTATAGGTGTTCTTCTTCCTCTTTTTGCAGTTCTGGTATACTGCAGTGTGTTGTGGCCCTTTTTTGATCCTTGTTCCAAGGTTCTCTGTCTGATTTCTTTCTTTGCCCGTTGTGACAATTTCACAATGTATATTCATTTATATTTTCATTGCCTTTTCAGCAATATGAGCATTATTGTTGAGAAAGGTAAATGAGAAAGTGAGGAGAGAGGTCAATAAGAATTATATGAAATAAAGGAAGGGTGTTTGTTCAGGAAGCCGAAAGAGAACGCTCTTTATAATTTTCACCTTGTGGTTTTTGAAGATGTGACCGTTTCCATCTCATTACCTCTACAAACAGTGAGTCACCTCAACCTGTTTTATGTTTGGATTTTTTTTAAAGAAGTAGTGTCTGTGACTGCTCTCTGCAAGAGCATCTCGACCAATCCCATTGCTCTGCCTTAGTCCCTCATAGTCCAAATCGTTTCTACTTGTTTTCATATCATGAACAAATTTAGCTACAATACACTCGGTCTCTTCATCCAATGGTGGCAGACTTTCATTTCAAGACCAGTTTTACCCTATGGTTGTCGACCATTACCTGAAATGACTCGGGAATCCTGCTGTGAGATGACGGACTGTGCCCCATTTTTAGTAAAGTGGAAGACAGTAGCCTGAGAAGGTGCATGATTCACAGCTGTATTTCCACTGGGCCCTTTTCTTGCCTTTCCATGTTTGTTCACCTTTTCAGGTCCCTTTCGAGCTGAGAGCCAGGGCGTAAGCACTTGCTCATGCAGCTGCAAGTCCTTGGGCCGTGATGGATTCAGTTATCATGCTGCCACACAGCGCCAGAGACCCAGGTTCAATTCCCTCCTCAGGCAACTGTCTGTGTGGAGTTTGCACATTCTCCCTGTGTCTGCTCCGGTTTCCTCCCACAGTCCAAAAATGTGCAGGTTAGCTGAATTGGCCATGTTCAATTGCCCATAATGTTAGGTGAAGGGAATGGGTCTGGGTGGGTTGCTCTTCAGTGGGTCGGTGTGGACTTGTTGGGCCGAAGGGCCTGTTTCCACACTAAGTAATCTAATCTAATTATGAGGGGGGGATCAGCTGAGAACTGGCCAATGGAGTGCTGATATAGTAACACAGAAAGACTTCCATATTTGGCTCTTTTTTTTTCAACACTTGTAGCTGACTCTCAGTGTAGGATGAAAATGTAGTACACATCAGCAGAAAACATGTTACCTCTCAGTTGGATAGGAGACACAGCACATCAACCTGTTTGTGCAGGCATTAATGTTGACTAAGCACTGATCATGGGGTGCCTCACTAGTTGGTTTGCCAACTTTAAAATAGCCCATTGACTCAATTATTTGACATCTGTTAGTCTGCTCCCCATACTAGTATATAACCCCAACTCCATCAGCTCTTGTGGTTTATCCTTTTACATGGCACCTTACCGAATGCTGGTGAGATTTTTGGAAACGAGATTCAAGGATGCAAGTGAAAATACATTGAAATATTAGCTCAACCTCGGGTTTTCACTCGGTCCCAGTGCACTTTCAAGTTTTGGTGATGGGTCTTTTAAGTGCTTTAGACAATGATTTTGATCATTACTTTTTCAGTGCTAAGATACGGGGTGGAAATAGAACGATTGTTTCTCCCTTGTGGGAGAGTTTAGGACTAGAGAGTATAATCTCAGTAAGGGGTTGCCCATCTAAGACGGATGAGAATTTTTTTCTGGGTGTAGTGAATCTGTGCGGAGAGTTATTGAGATTTGGCCAATTTGTATATTCAAGGCTGAGATGCAGATTTTTAATCAGTCAGGAAATCAAGGGATATAGGGAAAGGGCAGTGAAATGGAGTTAAGGATTATCAGATCATTCATAATCCCATTGAGTGGTGGAGCAGACTCTGGGCTGAATAACTTAAAATTTGCTTCTAAGTCTTACTCATCTTAAAGCTGTCTTTGGAGTGATCTGACCGAGTTGTATAACTCAATATAAATCTGAATATCATTTCCTTCTCTTGTAGCGTCTCTACTCACTGTCACAGGAATCGGGATGTAATGCTGCAAAGTATATTGTTAACACCTATCCCCACCTTTTCCAGAAGGACATCGCTGAACCTTCTATACCAGTAAGTTTACCCTTTTTTTGTAAAAACTATCATAGTCTAAAGTATTAAAAGAAAAGGATGGCAGATTCCCAGAATTACTGTAACATGTTTAGTTAACAATGGCTGCACTCTTGTTATTAGGCTAGCTTTTCATTCCAGATTTTAATTGACTTTCAATTTAACCACCTGCTATGGTGGGATTTGAACTTGTGCCTCCAGAACATTAGCCTCTGGATTACTAGTCCAGTGACATTACCACTACATCACTGCCTTTTAAACTGTCCTTACTGTAACCAGTTTTAAATACTGTACAACATCTGATTCCTGACTTGAATTTCACAAGCTGGAATCTATCTGCTCTCAGTTTGTTGGCCAGTTTTATTATGCCGTCCTTTCTCTGCCCAGCTTTCCTGCCCTCTAAAGGATGGTGAATCATGCTAGGCTGCTGTTCCATGGGTAGGAGAATCCATCTCCTCTTTCACTTGTGCCCATTCAACATGCAAGTTAGTAGCAGAACCTGCAGTAAGTTTGACCTTGCTTTGGTGGTATACTTTTCTAAACTCTTGGTTCTCTTTCCAAAATCTGTATTTTTCTGCTAGCCTTTTTTCCATCACTTATTCTCTCACTGGTTCACTGTTGCATCAGCCTTCCAGGCCATGAAAAATCTTGGGATGTTAAAGGTCAGTAGAAGTGCAAGTTGTGAGTCAGAAATAAGTTAATAAAATGTTGCCTTTTATAGTGTTTAATGCCAGAGCAATTGGAGCCTCTAATAAATGAAGTGAGCGTAGCTGCCCTCCAAGAACGGATTCAGCTCAGGAAAGTGAGAGCTTCTGTGGATCTGTATGATCAGCTTGTGCAAGCAGGTAATCTTTGACTTCCAACAAGTGTAACCTGTTACCAAGTGCATAATAAATTAGGAATATTCTTTCCCTGTACTTAAAGGGATAAGGTATTCTTGATTACTTGAATGCAATAGTGTTTTTTTTTCTCCCTGGAATTTGGTAATTCCTGATTATTCCAATGTTGAACTGAATGAATCTGTTTCCTGAAGAAGGGCCTGTGCCCGAAACGTCGAATCTCCTGTGCCCTGGATGCTGCCTGACCTGCTGTGCTGTTCCAGCAATAAAGTTTCAACTGAATGAATCTGGACCATGAAACAAATGACCCTTCCACTTCTCGAGCGGTGGGCAGTCTAGTCACTGTGTATTGTACTTTTAATATACTGAAAATATTTTATTTCCTTCTGAATGAAGGAACAGAAACTACATTGAATACATTTCACATCATAAGGTTTTCTGTCTCCATTTGTTCTTTTCCCTGTTGAATGTTATGACGTTGATATTTTTCACCTTTAGTCACAAAATAGTGTTGTATGGTGTTATAAAGTTAGAATAGAAGAATAGAATAGAATCAGGAAGGGTCTGTGGAAACAGACCCTTCAACCCAACAAATCCACACCTACCCTCCGAAGAGTAACTCAGCCACCCCCATTTCCCCCTATCCTATATTTACCCCTGCTTAATGCACCTAACCTACACATCCCTGAACACAATCGGCAATTTAGCACAGCCAGTTCACCTAACCTGCATATCTTTCGGATTGTGGGAAGAAGCCGGAGCACCCGGAGGAAACCCATGTAGACACTGGGAGAATGTGCAAACTCCACAGAGATAGTTAACCGAGGCTGGAATTGAACCTGGATTCCTGGCACTGTGAGGCAGCAGTGCTAATCACCGTGTAATTTTAATTGAGGCTTTTATTGGATTGGTACATTCTTATAGAGTTGGAGGTGGATAACAGACCTCTGAACAGAAAGGAGGCTTAGAGTTGTAAATAGTTGGTATTTAATGTTCACTTTTAGAGTAAAAGAATAAATTGATATTTTTCTTTAAATAGTAGAATTTGGGGAGTTCGGTCACTCACACTTTAACATATAACGAGGCAAGGTGAGCTTTTCTGTGTGTTTGGTACACTTAGCAGAAGGGCTCACTGCCATGTTACAACAATAGCATAACGTCCTACTGAACCGCAAGACAATTCACCAAGCAGAAAGTTGAACTTTACATGTTAAATCTGTGCAGTCTGGTTGAGGCCTGTCTTTATGCTACCAGCCTCTCTCTTGCTGGGCAACATTCCCAAACTAAATCTTTTGAAGATTTAAAGAAGATTTGGAACAGTCAGAAGTCACAGGGGTTAGTGTTTTGTTTTGTCATTACAGGAACTCCTGTATCTGTTGAAGTCACCAATAGCTTGCTAAATCTGCTGTGTGTTTATGGAGATAAAGAGCCACCAAGAGAGGATCGACTTGAGACGAAAGAAACTGAATATAAGGTA
Source organism: Chiloscyllium plagiosum (assembly GCF_004010195.1). Classification (NCBI taxonomy): domain Eukaryota; kingdom Metazoa; phylum Chordata; class Chondrichthyes; order Orectolobiformes; family Hemiscylliidae; genus Chiloscyllium; species Chiloscyllium plagiosum. The sequence continues at coordinate 24,052,631 of NC_057710.1, read as the reverse complement.
CAAACAAAGCCACATCATAACAGTGAATGCATGTACACAACAAAGAAAAACCAGCACTGTTCATTTTAGCAAAACTGCTCACCATTATTGCATAGTAACAGTGAGCTGTGTACACACTGCCTTGAGCTGTCTAGGCCCTTGTCTTTAGAGCCTCCTTTTATATAATATTTCTAAAAATGATCTATTTGACCAAGCCATTGCTCATTTGTTGTATTGTCCCTTCTTTAGCCTCCGTGGCAATTCATTTAGTTGATTATGATTGTGTGAAGTATGTCAAAGTTTTGTTGTATTGATTATCATTAGTGCTTTTTTAAAAACTGCTTTCAGCATCTCTAAGTTACAGTGCTTCAAAAAGGGAGCTCAACGCCACCTTCACAAGGACAGCTAGGGACAGGCAATAAATGCTGGCCAGCCAGTGACACTGAGAGATGAATAAATGCAAAAAAAAACTTATTGTCACCTTAAGACGATAAGATATGAAGTATTCCTAATGCATATGCTGCTCACCTTAAAAACTGGCAAAGGTAGCTTTTTGTCTTTGTATTGTGAATGATCTAGGATCCCTAGAATGTGGAAGCAGATAATTTGACCCATCAAGTCAACATTGACTCTCTGAAGAACATCCCACCCAGACCTGCCTCCTACTCTATTCCTATAACACTGCATTTCTCATGGTTAATCCACTTAGCCTGGATACTATGGGCAATTTAGCCTAGCCAATCCACTAACCTGCATACCTTTGGGCTGTAGGAGAAAACGGGACCACCTGGAGGAAACACAGACATGAGAAGAATTTGCAAACTCCATACAGTCAGTCAAAAGTGGAATTGAACCTGAGTCTCTGATGCTGTGAGACAGCAGTGTTAACTACTGTGCTGCCTAAATATCATTCCTGCCAGATATTTTGGGGACCAGATGTTAATGATCAGTGTCTTTTTAACTTTTTAAAAAAAAGTAAAATTACAAGTTCGACATTAGCTGCAGACATGCAGTACAATTTAAATTCCTCGATTTGGAACGTGATAACTATTTGAAAGGGGTTCTACTTTTAAAAGTGTATCTGTTCTTTGCCTCGCCATCTCTTGTTCTAATTCTCCTGGATATCCATTTTTAGGGTGAGGTGACTGGACCCTCGCAGAAAATGTGGAGGGGTCGTCCATGCAGAGTTTCAGATTTGCTGAGCATCACTTGGAGGTAAAGACGTGGTATTTTTGTCTTTCTTTGCTTCCCCTTTCATGTAATTTGGGCTTCACTAGTTAGAATTTTGTTCCTTCCTCAATTGCCCTAAAACTGAAAGCGCCATTTTAGACTGTAGACAAGAGTCATCTATTTTATGTGGGTCAGTTGTCGGCCAGACCAGGTGAGGATGGTAGATTTCCATCCCTAAAGTGCATTAGTGAACCATGTTTTTTTTTTAAGAAGCAATATTAAGTTTCATAGTCACCATTACTGAGATACACTTTGAACCTGTGTCCACTAAACATTCACCAGGTCCTCTGGATTGCTAGTCCACTGACATAATTACTATGTTCCCATCTTCCCTTGTGAGGCTTTCCATTTGAAGTATTAAGCATTCTGTCGTTAGTCAAGTTTTATTTAGTTTCCCATCAATCAGTAAGATTGTTGCAAGACCTGTCTTCACAGCTGTTCAACTTTTTGCTTTCCACTTTTAGCAACCTCTTTTAGTGGCAAAGCTATAGCTGTCTTAGCCAGCAGTGTCTAGTACAAGAGCAAACGAGTAACAGCTGGTGCCAGTGACTTGATTGGTAAAGGTGCAGAGGTTAGCTTCCCAAGCCAAGTTTAAGGTCTCAGCCTGGATTGAATTATCTGAAACGAAAAGAAATGCTCAGAGTCCTTGGCTGATATGTATTCTCATCTGGATGGCAAAGATAAAACGTGAAGTTTTTGCCAAAATTTTATGAAATATTTTTTGTTTGTTTCCTTTTGAGTGCTTTATCTTTTCATTTGTTTTTGAATTTTTTGACGAATATCATATAGTAGACGCAAGTAGGTTGAGGTGTGGGGAGAGAGGAAGGACAGGGGTTGTGTGAGCATAGTTTTTATTCGTCTGTTAAGGTGTCCAAATGTACTAAGTGGTCACTAATGACTGGCCCACTATGTAATCTGCGTTCCAGTGTGAATGTTAAAAGCAATGGAGAAATGTGAAGAAAAGGTATGGTTTTTTTTATAAAATGTTGTGGACTACAAACCAGGGACTGAAATTGTGTTAGCTGGACCTCGCTTGGTACAGGTGGATTTACTTCCCCAAAAGGTCGTGTTAAATCGATTAATTTTTGGTTTCTGTTTTAAAAACCTGTTAGTCGTTGATTTAATATCTACGCTTTTCAAGGTCACTTGGATAGGGTCCTGGAAGACAGTTGGAGCAATATCTTAGAGCAGTGGGCAAAGAAGGATTAGACAGTAGCATCTCATCAATCCCTTAGTCAAAACCTATTGCATCCCTAACTTTCATCAATTCTGATAAAACCTTCAATGTGAACTGTTTCTTTCTCTACACAATTACTGCCAGGCCTGCAGAGAATTTTCATTTCCCTTTTTTATTTTGGGTTTCCAGCATCCCCAGCTTCTGTTTTGTGATGCACTGTTTCATCCTTCATTTTATCGTGCACATTAACAAATTACAGGTGTTAGCCTTGATTTTACACTCAACAGCAAAGGAAAGATTCTTATCATTCCCCTTGTTTGCAAACATCCACAGAAGTTTTGCAGGCTGGTTGGGGTGTGAGGGAAGGGCTTTGCCCCTCTATTGACCTGTCAATTGTGTCCATCTTCGTTCACACCTAACTGCTTCACCCTCTCCACTGACCTATCATAATTACCCCCCCACCTGCATCTACCTTCCCACCCCATTCATCTGTCATCGCCCTCTTTCCCCCCCCCCCACATCCAGATGAGGGGCTTATGCCCGAAATGATGATGACTCAGATGCTGCCTGACCTGCTGTGCTTTTCCAACGCCACCCTTTTTTAACACTGACTCTCCAGCATCTGCAGTCCTCACTTTCTCCCAGGTATCTATCTTGTTACCTATCCATGTGGTACTCCCTACAGGGGATCCACACTGTCGCATCTGAAACAGGGAGGCTGTTCCACCAATCAGGCTGGAGTATCTTCATTTGAGACTGAGGATAAACTGGAAACATGAATTACTTTGCTTTCTTGCACAGAAAGTGAAATAACATTGAGAATTATAAAGAAGAGAAATAAGAGAATTTGGAATAATTACAAAACCAGTTTTATGAAAAGTCTTCAGTGTTCTTTCAAAATGCAAGTCGGTGTTTTTTTTAGAACCAGTGAATTGTTTGTTTGTTAATATTTATGACACCAGCTGGAAACTTCACCCTAACTCCTCAACGCAACACTACAATATTTTCCAGTCAGTTTTGTATTGAAATAGTTGAGTAATTACCCAAGGTCTCATCCTTGATTTTTTTTCAGTACTGAGCTATTAGCAAGAGCTGCAATAGCACCCTGTGGAGATGCAAGGAATAAATTACTGTGTGCTAAATGCATGTTAGTGCCAGCAGTATTATAGCTGAGAGTCTCATTAATGCAATACAATCAAGGCCTTTACCTCTGATTATAACAATGTTCATAATAAATGTTTGTGCAGTTTTGCTGATTGTACAGTCATTGCATTTAAATTTCCACAAGTGTACATGTTCAGAAAAAGAACTAACTGAACCTTTGTCTCCACTTCCATTCAGGGAGAACAATAATGCAGAGAGGATATTCAACCTGATGCCTGAACGAAACAAACATTCTTTCTGTACAATGATTCGAGGAATGATTAAGGTATTACTGGTGATCAACATGCTCACTTACATGTCGTCCATCTGGTTTGAGCTATTGTTAACATCTGCTTTGTTTGTTTAGCATGGCGCTTGTGCGAAGGCAATGAACTTGTACACAGACTTGTTGAACAATCGAATGACAGGTATGAGCTGCAAAATTGCTTTTGCTGATTGTAGTACTCCCTAAATTTTGAATGTATTGCAATGTGGTCTTATTCACAGAGGTGTGAGTAGGCAGAATACTGTTAAATTTCATGGAAAATTATGGGAACAGTTAAAGCAGGAAGGATTCAGTAGAAATTATTGAAGTTTCCACAACAAGTAACGGGTCAGAATATGGGAAGGCTCAGACACTTTAACTTCAGACACAGCAGACAACTAGGAGGAGGAGGACAGTTGAAGTAAGACTTAAGCGTGTTAGATTTCAATGCACACAGTAAACAAAACAAAGTTAAGTGAGCTTGTAGCACACCCTGGAATTAAAGGGCATGATATTGTGGGTATCACAGATGTGGCTGCAACAGGATAAGGGCTCAGGGCTAAATATCCAAGGGTGTACATCTCATTGAAAGGACAGGCAGATGGGACACAGTTGCCTTGTTAGTAAAATGATACGAAATGGATAGCGAGAAGCGATAAAGTGGGAAATCATAATGGGTAGAGTTGAGCCATAAAAGGGAAAAGATCCTGCCGGAAGTTATGTATAGATGTCCTACCGGTAGTCAGGATGTGGGGCAGAAAATAGGAGATGGAAAAGAATGTAAGAAAAGCACTATTACAATAATCGTGAGGGACTTCATCATGGTTGGTAATAGATCCCAAGAAAAGGAATTTGTGGAATGTTTGGGCTTTCTGTTTTGGAGGATTTTGTAGTAAGTCTGGATTTGGTCATGTGTATTGAAGCAGACTTGATTGAGGAGCTTAAGGTGAAGGAACCCCTAGCAGCCAGTGACCATAATATGGTTGAATTCACCATGTAGTGAGAGGAAAAAGCTTGAATCAGATGTGCCAGTATTAAAATTGAGTAAAAGTAACTACAAAGACATGAGAGAGGAGCTGGTCAAAGCTGATTGGAAGGGAAACAATGAAACAGCAATGGCAGAAATTTCTGGGATTATTTTAGCAGGCAAACAGAAATTCATCCCAAGGAAGAAGAAACATACTAAAGGGAAAGCGAAGCGTTGGTCGTGATCGTTCAGAGAACACTAGAATTAAGGAGGGTTCCAGAGAATTGGGAAATGGCTAATGTAATACCCTTGATTAAGAAAGGAGAGAGGCAGAAGACAGGAAACCATAGACTGTTCAGGAGAATGTGAGGAGTGCAGGTGCGAGAGAGTCAGAGTCGAAGAGGGTGGCACTGGAAAAGCACAGCAGGTCAGGCGGTGTCCGAGTTGAATCGACTCGACTCCTGCTTCATGGATGCTGCCTGACCTCCTGTGCTTTTTCAGCGCCACCCTTTTCGACATAGGCTGGTTAGCTTGACCTCATTTGTTGGTAAGATTTTAGAGCCCATTATTGAGAAAGAGACTCAAGAATACTTGAAAGTATGTGGTAAATTAGGACTGAGGTAACACAGCTGAGTCAAGGGAATGTCATGTCTGACAAATCTGTTCAAATTATAGAGTCATGGAGCATAGAAATAAGCCCTTCAGTTCAACCAGTCCATGCTGACCTTTAATGCCAAACTAAATTAGTCCCACCTGCCTGTGTTTGACCCATACCTTTCTTTGAGGTCATGACCAAGTTAGACAAAGGAGAGCCAGTGGATACGATCTATTTGGATTTCTGGAAGCTCTTTGACAAGGTACAACATAGGACTCCGCTAATAAGGGCAGCATGGTGGCACAGCATTAGCACTGCTGCCTCACAGCGCTAAGGTCCCAGGTTTAATTCCAGTCGAGGGCAACTGTGTGGAGTTTGCACATTCTCCTCATGTCTGCATGGGTTTCCTCCGGGTGCTTCAGTTTCCTCCCGCAGTCCAAAGATGTTCAGGTCAGATGAATTGGCCATGTTAAATTGCCCATAGTGTTAGGTGCTTTAGTCAGAGGGAAATGGGTCTGGGTGGGTTACTGTTTGGAGGGTTGGTGTGGACTGGTTGAGTCAAAGAGCCTGTTTCCACACTAGGTATTCTAATCTAATCTGATCTATATATATGTCAGGAGTACCATGCTGTCATGGGTAGAGAATTGGCTGACAGGCAGAAAACAGAGTGGAGGTAAAGGGGTCTTTTTCAGGATTGCAGCTAATGACTTGGAGTTCTGCAGATGTCAGTGTTAGAACCACAACTTGTCACATTATACATTAACGATCTGGTTGTAAATGATGCAAAGATAGTGGAGGGACAGGTAGTGTTGAGGAAGCAGAAGAACTTGGACTGGCTAGGTGTGGGTAAAGAAGTGATAGATGGAATATAATGGGCAAATGTGTGAGGTCATGCACTTTGCTAGGAAGAATAGAGGTGTGGACTATTTCTGAAATCTGAAGCACAAAGGGACTTGAGAATCCTGGTTCATGACTCGTGGCAGCGTGGTGGCACTGTGGTTAGTACTGCCTCACAGCACCAGGGACTCAGTTCAATTCCAACCTTCGGCGACTGTCTGAGTGGAGTTTACACTTTCTCCCCATGTCAGCATGGGTTTTTCTTGGGTGCTCCCGTTGTCTACCACAGTCCAAAGATGTGCAGGTTAGGTGGATTTACCATGCTAAATTACCTTATAGTGACCAGAGATGTGTAGGCAAAGTGGATTAGCCACAGTAAATGCAGAGCCATAGGGATAGGATGGGTCTGTATAGGATTCTATTAGGATGGTTTGTGCAAATTCAACGGGCTGAATGGCCTCTTTCTGCACTGTAGGGATTCTCATGACTGTCTTAGGTTAACATGCAGATTCAGTTGGCAGTTAGGAAGGTACATGCAATGTTAATAATTATTTTAAGAGGGCTAGAATACAAGAGCAGAGATGTACTACTGAGGCTGTATTTAAAAAAACCTTTTTGGGAATATAGTAAGAGGTTTTGGGCTCCATACCTAAGGAAGGAAATGCTGTCATTGGAGGGTGTCCAGAGAAGGTTTATAAGAAATGGTCCCAGTGAAGCAGACCTTGTCAACTGAGGAGCAGTTGTGGACATTGTCTCAAAAGATCTGTCCTTGATGAGTTTAGAGGATGAGGAGATCTCACTGAAGCTTACAGAATATTGGGAGGCCTGAATACAGTGGAGGAGAAAGTGAGGTCTGCAGATGCTGGAGATCAGAGCCGGAAATGTGTTGCTGGAAAAGCGCAGCAGGTCAGGCAGCATCCAGGGAACAGGAGAATCGACGTTTCGGGCATAAGCCCGATTCTCCTGTTCCTTGGATGCTGCCTGACCTGCTGCGCTTTTCCAGCAACACATTTTCAGCTCTGATCTCCAGCATCTGCAGCCCTCACTTTCTCTCAAATGTAGAATTGTTGAAAATAATAGAACAAATGTCTGCTTTTATTTAACGTAGAACAGTTTGGGAGGCTGCACTCATTAAAACTGTTTGAGTTCTGATATGTGTCCCATGGTAAAATAAGTTAGGAGTGAGTAATAATGAAAAGAAGTTGCGACTTGAGAATGATATATTTCTTTGAATGCTGTTGAAATGAAGTTTAATTTGCATTACCTTTTGCTAGACCTCAGGCTGTCCCCTCTGCTCCACTGCTACTTTTTATCCTTTAAAATCCTTATTCTTCACCAGCCACTTGGTGAGGGCTGGCTGGCAGACAAGCAGACAGTCCTCTGGAAACACGCACCCCTTATCCTTGATGCCGACCCTGTAACATCCAACTTCACCCCTTTTTCTTTATTTTTGAAACTTCCTCTGGCTGCTCTTCTATTTCTCCTCATGTCCTATCCAAGCACCTACTTCTCCTGCACTTGCAATTGGCATTAAAATATCCAATTTCTCCTTGTCCACATGTTAACCAATGTCATTAATGGTTCGCTCTCCTTGGGTACTGTCCTAATGATTCACATACCACCCCATTCTCAAAATGCCAACCTGTAACTCCCTTAGTCCTTGCAAACTACCAACCCATTTCCAAATTCCCTGTTTAAACATGCTGTCACATCCCAAATCTTTCCTAGAACTTTGTTTGAATCCCTGTAGTAAGGTCCCTATCCTTTTTCCCATGTAGAACTTCTTGCCAGAGACCCCTATTTCTTCTTGTGTGATTGACAAAGGTAAGCCACCATTGTTGACCTGTTTGCAGCTTTTGACATTGTGCAGGTCAATGTATTCGTTGACCTGATCCAAGCGTTTGAATCGGTCATCCACAATCCTCTGGACTGTGCTCCAAAAATTTCACAATCCTGCAGCTGCTTCATGATATTGCAACTGTGTTGATTGGGAGACTTGGAAGAGACATCTTCAAAATCTGGATGGTCTCGAGCAAGGCTATGTGATACTGTTTGCTATCAACTTAGCATTTATTCACCCCATCAAAGGTCAACTGCCCTCTGCTGTGAGTATTAAGTGCCACCTTGGGGGTAAACTCTTTAACCTCCATTGTTTATGTCAACTCTGAACTGACCACCATAGACTTACATGATCTACAGTTGGCAGGTACTCCAGTGTTGCTCATTCAGCAACAGGTATTTCAGCTACGCTCAATCACCCTAATTCTCAATACAAGAAACTCAGCTTGTATTGAATTTGCCAAAATTAATCTTGTATCAAGCCAGACCCGATCAGCCAAATATTCCACCACCCATGTATTGTTGAAGAAGATACTCTAAAATTCACAGAGGAACCTCGATTATACAAAGGACACGAGAGGGGAGTATTGCAAGCATCAGGATCTTGCAATCTTGCCGGATAATCCAATATTCGGATAATGGAATGCTGGATAATCGAGGTTCCTCTGTATTGAATACTTCCATATCTTGTCTGTCTGTTCTTTCAAAAGATCGCAGTTGACATGGAGATCCAATCCTAGACCATCTGCATCAGCTCAATCTTCTACAAATATGCAGCCAGTGTTTATTGACAAAAACCAACGCAGGTCAACAGAAATCCTAGTGTGTAGGGCAGTTCTCATCACCACGGTCACGTACTGCAGTGACACCTGGATTGTGTATCGGCTACACAAGCAAATTCCAGCAACATTGCTTCTGCTGCATTCTCCAGATTCCTTGGGAGTCTCTTGAAACCAGCTCACCAGATTTGAGTCACAATGCCCTAAAAATGAAGACCAATGGCAGGAAACGCAGGAAAAGAAAGCAAACCATATACTTCTGAATGTACTGTCTCGTTGAATGTCCTGTCCCATGTGTTCATAGAATGTAGAACAGTATAGCACAGGAATGGGTCCTTCGACCCATGATGTTGTGCCAAACATGATACCAAATTAAACTAATTCCTTCTGCCTGACCTTGGTCCATACCCTTCATTTCTTGCATATTCACATGCTTACCTAAAAGTTTCCTAAACTCCTCTTCTCATATCTGCCTCCATCATCACCCCTGGCAGTGTGTTCCAGACTCTTACCACTCTGTATATTATACAAAAGTGTCCCCCACATCTCCTGGGAACTTTCTCCTCTCATTGTACATTGCATGCCCCCGACTATTACACATTTCAACTCTGGGAAAAAGATTCTGACCGTCAACCCTATCTATGCATCTCATAATCTTATAGACTTCTATCAAGTCTCCCCTGAGCCTCTGCTGCTCCAGACAAAACAATCTGAGTTTTTCTCGCCTCTCCACATTGCTCATACCCTCTAATCCCAAAAGCATCCTGCTAAAGCTCTTCTGCGCCCTCTCCAAAACCTCTACATCCTTCCTGTAATGTAGCAGCTAGAATTGAATGCAATGCTCTTAAGCGTGGCCTAACCACACTTATGCCCATAGGTTTGAGAGTTGAGAATCAATCTCTTCAGGTTCATGAAGAGCCGTGTCAGATTCTTGACTGAGTAAATGTCATCCTCCAATTCACAGGCAGTTAGTGATATGGTTAATCAGTGACGTTTCCCACTGCATTCACACTGTCTTTCTCCTGGATGGGATTGGACTAGCCTGGTTCCAATCTCATTGTAGACAGGAGTATCTAATCCTAGCCTACAGTAACTTATCTTCTTGCTCCCACATTGCTATCTCCGTTCCCGTGCCCATTCCCATCCCAATGCGATTCCCTGCTTAGTTCAATCCTATTTCTCATCACTATGCTGCCCCTCTATAGTCTTATTGGAAAGTACATCTGTTTTCATAATTACACTGAGGGCACCCAACTCTGCCCAACCACTGACAACTTTATCACCTCCGCTGTCTCTAAAGTAGCAGGTTGTTTGCCAAATCTTTGTTGTCTTCAGCTGAACGTTGTAATGCCCGTTGTCATTTTCTTGTCCTTACAACAAACTCCATGCCTTAACCACCAAATGCATGTGCACTTAAGGTCAACCAAAACTACCTGCATCCTAAATCTCTCTCCGCTCCATTCACCCATTTCCTCTAAACTGACTGGCATGTTGAGTGCCAGTCGAAACAATTTTTAGATTCTCATTTTTGATTCCAAATCCCTTCAGAACCACTCCCTTCCTTATTTTTAATCACTAGTCACACAATATTCCTGACCATTTTGCTGTGCTGTGCCCGCCCCACTTCTTGAACTGCATGGTCAATTTAAGACTCTGATATTTATGGCACCATAGAGACCATTTCCTGTGTGCAATCAGCCCTTCCTATCTGTGGCACATGCCTAACGCTAGTGCCTTCGGCTGCTGGAACTGGAATCTCTGGAATTCCCTTGAAAACACTTTTGGCCATCTGCCCTACTAACTCCTTTTGTGGTTCAGTCACAAATTTTAGCAATGCCGATGAGAGGTCCCTTGGGACATTTTATTATGTTAAAGGTACTATATCAATACAAGTATGTATGTATTTATTTATCCATTAATAAACAATCTATTTTACAGCGGATGTTCATACTTTTAATGCACTAATATCAGCAGTGCCAGAATTAAAGGAGATGTACAATGAGAAAGTGGATTTAATTGTGGTGAGTAAAAAGCTAGACTGTTGATCTGTCTTTGGCTGGTGAATGTTATTGATGTACTGAAACTGTGGCTGATTCAGCGGTCCAAAGGCTAACAATCCTAGAGCAAGTAACTACGTGACCTGACTCCCCAAAGCCTGCCAATCAAGTTCAGTGCCATCTCTGAGAAAAGAATCCATTTGATTTACACCCTACCAACAAACATTCACCCCCTCCAGCAGTCCTCTGCAGCAGCAATGTGTATCAACTACAAGATGCATTGCAGAAATTCACCGAGGTCCCTCCAACAGCATTTTCCAAACTCTCAACTGTCTAGAAAGGCAAGGGCAGCAGATACATGGGAATACCACCACCTGCAAGTTCTCCTCTGAGCCACTTAGAAGTATATTCTCATTCCTTCAGTGTTACTGGGTCAAAATCCTCGAACTCTCTCCCTAACAGCACTGTGGATGACCCTATGCCAGATAGACTTTAGTAGTTGAAGAGGGCAGCTCACTACTGCCACCTTGTGGGCAATTGGGATGTATAATAAATGTTGGCCCAACCAGTGATGCCCACATTTCCTAAATTGAAACAAAGGAGTGTGTCTGATTCATACCAAAGTGCCTGAAGCCCCAGTGATTCAGTTCCCAATCCCTGATGCCCCCAGAATTAAGAGGCAACCTAGGAAATAAGAGAAGCTGTAAACACCACTTAATCGCTAGCTTACAGTTTAAAGCACCATTCCCCATACCTTTTCACTCTGGTTATTTGAATAGGAAAAAATTCCCTGTTGAGCACCTCAATTGGCTCTGACTTGCCAAAGTCTTTTCTCACATGACATTTCAAATTATTTTAAGTCTGTATCATTTTATTTTCGATCCTGTACAGCCACCTCAAGATTTCGAAAACTTCGATCAAATCTCCTGTTCAAGGACCATAAACCCAATCTTCCAATCTATCCTCAAAATGACATTTCTCATCTGAGGAACCAATCTTGCAAACCATTTCTGCACTCTCTTCAGTGAGTTCAAATCACTCGTGTAGTGTGACACCCAGATTGTACCGTATGTTCTAGCTGAGATCGAACACATTTATAAAGTACTTGCTTTTGTAATCTATGCCCCATTAATAAAGCTGAGGACACTGTTTTATTAGTAGCCCTCCACTTCGTCTGCTGCCTTCTGATCTGTGCACATACACAGGTTCCTCTTCTCTTACACACCCTTAAGAATTGCACTCCCTGTATGTATTGTTTCTCCATGTTCTTGCTACTAAAATGTCTCACCTCACACTTCCATGTCGAACTTTATCTGCCACCCATCTGCCTACTTCAACTTAACTGTCATTTTGGAGTTCTGCACTGTTCTCTTCATAGTTTAGTGCTTCCAAGATTTGTATTAGCTGCAAATTTGGAAATTGACCCCTGAGCCCCAAGGTCTAGATCATTAATATGCATCAGGAAACACAGGAGTACTGATTCCTGGGGAACTCCACTACACACCTTCATTCATTAACCATTCCAGTACTCTGTTTCTCTGTTTCCAATCACTCAACCAATTTTGTGTCCATAGTTTTTACTTTCACTCCTTTTGGGATGAAGGCGTCACAAGCAAGAACTTGTCATAAAAGCATAAGAGAGGTCTATTGATCTGTAATAATATTCTTTGAAAGTATTATCCAAATTAATCATACTCTCTCATTCATTTCCCACAACCTGCAATTCTTTTCTTTTCAGATGTCACTGTTGAATCTACAATCACCCTTGTTTTGCTTCTGTTACTCCTGAGAATCTTGCAAGTCCTAAGTTATTATGACACCTGGATTCTTATTTATGTTCATTAACTTTTTCATTTCTTTTGAAATCAGGAGCTACTGAAGCAAATGGCTGAACAAAAAGTGCAGCCAAATTTGTTAACTTTTAATTCTGCATTGAAGAGTCTCCGAAAGTGTGGTTCAATCGCGAAAGGGCTTTCCATCCAAATAATTAATGAAATGAAATATCTAAATATAGGTATGACCACTTTCCTATTTTTATATTCCAGTTACTAATTGTACATCATATTTATTCATTATGCTGATGTTACTTTAATTGTCAAAAAGAAAACACAATCTTTGCTGTGTGACCAATTAGCCAAAGGCTCATTTCTCCACAGTGACAATGTCACATTCTCAGACCTCACTATTTGGCAACAATACATAAAGGCTCTTTTAACAGCACCTTCCAAACCCACAACCTCCAGCACTCCAAAGGATAAGAGCAGCAAATGCATGGAAAAGTCATCTTCAGGTTCCTCTTCAAATCATGCACCCAACTTAGAACTATAACACTGTTCCTTGACTGTTTCTGGGTCAAATTGTCTATGTACACCACATGAATGCTCCTTTCTTGAGCACAACTATAGTTAAGCAATAAATGCTGGCCTTGTCACAAATACCCATAATGCGGATATTAAAAATTTCAAAGATCCCTGGTCTATACCTTTATCTCAACTACCATTGCACCCCAATGCATTGCAGAGCCGCACTTCCCTGAGGCTGGAGAGAGAAAGAGAGAGGGAGAATCGGCTTGAACCCCAGCTTCTTGCTGTTGTGGGTGTGGATGTTAACAGGGTCAGGCTGCGTTGTTACTGCTGTTTAGTTATAAGTTAACACTAAAGCTGATATCCTGGGAAAGACTTTCTCGGGAAAAACCTCTGAAATGAAAAATGAAGTGCAGAAACTTGATCAGTTCACATTTCAAGTGCACTGTAGTACGTGCAAGAGCAGAATGATGTGTGCAAAGAACTGAGCTGCATCACAAAATCATTGGCTCATTTGTGAACTTCCTTTTTGGATACTAGGAGTATTTCCGGTCTCCAAGGGTGTACACTCAATTCGGGTAATCAACACGTAGGGGCAGCATGGTGACTCAGTAGTCAGCACTGCTGCCTCTCAGCCCTAGGGACCTGGGTTCGATTCTAGCCTCGGGCAACTGTCTGTGGAGTTTGCAAATTCTCCCTGTGTCTGTGTGGGTTTCCCACAATCCAAATGGAGAGATACAACTGAGTACTAAAGCAACACCACTGGGAGACATATTTAGTTGTATTGCAGGAAAAAGAGGCATTGTGGTTTAATTCCAGCGCATGCCTTGGTGAGATTTTAAATTCAATTCAATGACCAAGTCTGGAATTGAGTGTTGGTTTCACAGCCACCATTACTGACTATCATCATTTGTCATAAAAATACGAGTAGTTCATTCATGTCCTACTCTATTCTAAACATAACTTGAGTCTAGGCTGTCCCCTGAAATGGCCTTGTTCATGGGCAGTTGGAGGGGTAACAAATGCTGACCTCACAGTCACCACCACATCCTAATAAAAGAATAAAGGAACAAAGAAACAGTTGTATTATAAATATTGGTTCAAGTCGGAATTGAGGATGGGGAAAATATGATCTAATATGTCAACATGTACGTTTTTGTAGCCAGTAAACTTTTCTTCATTTACTTGAGATGTGTGTTTATGGAATAAGCAGATCAGGCTACCAGCAATGATGATCGGCGCAGGGGTACGGACCTCAGCTGAATAATGGGAGCTGAGTGTGGGTCTTTCTCTCTCAGTTTGCATGTGGTGAGCTGTTTGGGAAGCATCTACACGAGAAAGTCGCCTAGATCTGAGCTGGCGCTTTCCAAGTTTTAAGTGTGATTTTAAACTAAAAGAAAAGCCACCCTAAATTTGTTAATGATTACTGTTGAACTTGCTATGAGCTGTTCTGGTGGCTTGGTTTGTCTGTTTGTAATTTAGGTGAAGGTTTTGGCATATGGGAGAGGGGGCCTTCAGACCTGGTCTGATATTTTCTAAATGTTAAACATATACCAGTGCACAAGAGTTTTAAAGTTCTTTTTTTAAAAATTCCCTTATTTTAGAACCAAGTTTGGCTACCTTCAATCATCTACTTGCTATATTCTATAAACCAGGTAAGTAAATACAAGTATAATCTAAAACTTGAAATTCCTGCGGAATTGAAAAAGATAGAGATAAGCTGGATGAAAGTTTTTTTTGGTGCAGTTTCTAGTATCACAATTTTCAACTGGAGGTTCCACCCTTTTTTTTGGTCTAAAAGAGAAGTTTGTCTCCTGGATTGTCTGCAGTATACTTACTTCATGGCTATCTTCGTGGTACATGGGTACCTGGAAGTGAGAATTTGTATACAAACAGGCCATTCAGCCTAATCAATTCATGTCAACATTAATAATGCTCCACAAACCTCTTCCCATCTTGCCTCATTCAAATCTATCATTGTTACTCTATTCCCTTGCCCCTCAAACCTGCCTCGCATCTATACTATTCACTTTGTCTCACGCTGTGGTAGCAGGTACCGTACATGCTCATTACATTCAAGATGTTCTTTTCTTTTTTTGTCATTTCTTTTACTTTTCTACTTCATGTCCTCAGATGGCATCTGTGGCAATGCGTCGAAGCCCAGTGTGGATCAGTCTGCTTTTACTTTTACTTCTTTCTCTGCTTTCTTTTTACTTTAACCTTACTTATGTTCTGGGGAAAGCACGTAGCAGCTTCAGTGGTGGCTGCATTGCTAACATCAGCTCTGCGCAGACACATTGCGTTGTTGTCAGTAGAGGCAAGATGGCGCTGACGAATGGCAATATGGTTCTGCAATGGCAGCGCAGTGAGGGAACTTGCGCTGAGATGGTCTCAATGTCAGGGTGGGGGAAACCGGATCCAGGACCAAGGCTAAGTACTTAAGAAGAACTGTAATCCGAAACTTCTAACTTTATTTTCTACTTTTATACCTAACTAAGTTACCTTTGTATCTATGATGGCACTGGAGAATAGCAACTTAGTACATTTTTCACTGTACTCCTGTACTTCAGTACAAGTGACAATAAAAACCTAATTCTCATAATTTTAATTCCCTAAAAGAAGTTTCTTCTCAATCTTGGGAGCTGTCTTAGGTCATTGGCCTTTAGTTGATCTCTTCGCTGGAAGAGGAAATAACCTTTGTATGCAAAACCTTTTCAGAATTTAAGATTCTGGTTCATCTCCATGACCAGATCCAGAGTTCCCTGAAAATGGAAACCCAGGTGGATAAGATGGTGAAGAAGGTGTTTGGCATGCTTGCCTTCATCGGTGAGGGCATAGAGTATAAAAATTGCTGAGTTGTTACAGCTGCATAGAATTTTAGGCCTTATTTGAAATACTGTGTATAGTTCACTACCATTATGATGTGGTGGCTTCAGAGAGGGCACAGAAATGGTTCAACAGGTTTGGAGGGTATGAGGAGAGATTGAATAAACTGTTTTCACTTGAAGTTTGAGGGGCAACCTGACAGAAGTTTACAAAACAAGGAAAACATGTATAGTTGGAATCATTATCCCATAGTAGAAATGTCAGTTTCTAAGGGGCATAGGTTTAGGGTAAAAGGGAGTAAGTTTAAAGGAGATCTGAGGCAAGGGTTTTACACTGTCGTTGGTAAGTGCCTGACATAGGCAGCTGATGGAGGCGGGTGCAATAGCAATACTTAAGAGGCATCTTGACAGCTGTATGAATAGGCTAGGAGTAGAGGGATACGGACTGTGTAGAAGCAAATGTTTTTTAGTTTTGAAAAGGTGTCACGTGTTGGCACAGTGGTGGGCTGAAGGCCTATTATTGTCCTGCACTACTTTTCCCCAAGGGAGATATTGTTGTTTGTCTCCTTGAATCATTTTGCTCCTTTCTCCCCTCCTGTCCCTGTTTTGGGGGCTAGCTACTGATGTTTTGTCAGTCACCCATCCTGCCACTCTTGGCTAATAACCAAGAGGCCCCTTGTCCACCTTCGTTAGGGGTTAGTTTTCATTCCTTCTAAGAACAAAACCATATTTTTATAAACACAGTAAGATGTGTTTGGTGCCACATAAATTGATGCCTGTTAACTGCACATCGTGACCTTTCTTTTATAATTCTCCCCTTTGCTTTCCCTTGATAAAAGTTTGGAAAGTTATTTCTTGGGACAATAGCTGTTAAATGAAATCTCATGCTGCACAGTAAATACTAGGAAATTTTAGTTTTTAAGGGACCTCGATATCCAACATCTAATGAAGAGGTCCATCTGGAGCCAGAGATCTGCCAACCCATAGTTCCATCAATTTGCTTAGTACATTGTGATTGTAATTTTTCTAAAGTTCCTCTTCTCCTTCCACCTCCTGATTTACAGCTAACAGTGGGATTTTTTTTTTTGTACACTCCATAGTGAGGACAAAAGCAAAATATTTATTCATTTTAACTGTCATTCTATTATTATCTTTTATTAGATCCTCATTGTCTCAGTCTGGAGCACCAATGCTCACTTTACTGTCTTTTTAGACAATAGGAACTCTTGCTGTAATATGCTTTTCCATATTTCTAATTAGTTTTTAGTTATACTCCCATTTCTTCCTCTTGATTGGCCTTTGGTCATTTTCAACCTTGTTTTATATTCTGGTCAGGTATTTGTCATTCATCTTTTAGGTATATGCTATTTCCTTAAGTTTGCTACTCTCTGGTGTTACAGTAAGGTGCTAAAGACCACTCATTAAGGCTACTATTACGTATAAACTGGAAAAATCAATTGGTATCATTCATGATTATTGCCATCAATTTACCCCAAAGAACAGTACAGCACAGGAACAGGCCCTGTGGCCCACCAAGCCTGTATCGACACATGTCTTTCTAAACTAATAACCTTTTGTCTCTCTTCATATCCCTCTCTTCCCTGTCTATACATGTGTCTGTCAAGATGCCTCTTAAACATTGCTATTGTATCTGCTCCTGCCTCTGGCAGTTAATTTGTAATGCCATTTTGCAAACAAAAATTGGCTGTCTCATCTCTACCAGAGGCTTTGGAGAGGGTACAGAAAAGATTTACCAGGTTCTTGCTTGCATGAGAGGGTGTTAGTTATGAGGAGTGATTGGACAAACTTGGTTTGTTTTCACTCGAACATTGAAGAATGAGGGCTGATCTGGTAGTTTACAAAATTTAGAGGCATGGATAGTCTTTTTATCCCTGGGATAGAAAGGTCAATTACTAAGGGATGTGGGTTTAAGATAACACAAGGCAAATTTAAACAAGTACTCAATATTTATGCTTTGAGCCTATTGGAAGGCCTGAAGACTAATGGTCTGTTACTTCTATTCCCCCATCTTCGTCCAAACTGATTCTACATTCTGACCACCTGAAATAATGTAATCTCTAACTATTGCATAAATATCATTCTTGTTTAACAGTGCGACACCTCCACTTTTACCTAGTTTCCTAATCTTTGTAAATATCATGTAGCCATGCAATATTCGGATCTAGTCATCTCCATACTGGCTGTCTGATCATATTTATTTACTTCACTGCGCTGTCAATTAATTTATGAATGTCCTGCGCATTCTGATGCTGAGTCTCTTATTTTGTCTTTGTTATCTTTGTAGTGTCTAATCTTGATTAGTGTATTCTCTTGTTTTTCGCTCTGCTCCTTCCTGCCATTCTCTGACCCTCATTTCCTGTCTTACTGTTTTCCTCTACATGTCTCTACTCTTTGATATGTCGCATCTTTGCACATTTGATCCCTTTCCTGCAATATTTAGTTTTAAAAATCGTTCTACTTCCTAATTATGTAGTTTGCATGAACACTACTTGGTTCAGGTGTTGATCTTCCCAATGGTACAGCCAGTTTCATTTTCCCAGTACTGGTTTCAGACTGGATTGCTTCCTCACTAGTCTTTGAGCCATGTATTCATCTCTCCAATTAAATGTGTGTACCCAATACCAACGTATATGTGAATCTGGTACAAATCTCCAATGAGTAATAAATACTGGCCTTGCCAGCAACACCTACATCCTTTTTAGCATCCTAAATAAGAAAGGCAGCATCAGAATGTATTGACACCCCAAATAGTGCCCAGAATGAACATGATTATTGTTGTTAATCACGACTGAGCCAGAACCGATCTTGCTCATAATTTACGTAACTATCCTCTACTAGATGAATTGTTTTCTAGACGACCATGGAGCAGCATGGCAATGATGAGTGGCGCAGGGGTACAGACATCAGCTGGATAATGGGAGCTGAGTGTGGGTGTTCTCTCTTCAGCCTGCGTGTGGTGGGCTTTAAGTGGCATCTACACAATAAAAAGTCGCCTATGCCTGAGCCACTGCTGCTGTTTTTTTAAGATGTTAGACATGAAGTATCCTAGCAGTTTCTCACAATCGTGCAGACTGGGAGCAAATTAACTCAAACCACATGAACAGTGTTTGAAAGGGAAACCGATCATTGCTGCGACATCCGAGCTGATGTTTACTCCCCAATATAAATGGGAACCATATACTGTGCAGTACCATTCCATTTAGATCTGCAGTGTAAACACATTCCTGATTCTAGCCTGATGTTTCTTCGCAAATTCATCTGTAGTTCTTTCATTACAGATCTGGGGGATGTCACATTTTGTGGTGTGTTTTCATTGTGCTCTAATGATGACCAGACTTCCCCTTCCAGTTAACAATTTCCCTTTTAACCTTCCAGGCGCAGTTACCCGACCACACGCTGACATCATCTTTGAGGTGATTGATGAAATAGAGGGGAAGCATTTTGAGCCCCGGGATCCTGATGATGGTACGTGAATACAATAAGCAACAGTAGTACATACTGTGGTTGAACTAAAATTGTTCAAATATTCTTATTTTTCTTCATACATCTGCTGAATTCTTCTGTCAGTATTTTATTTTGACATCTGGTTTGTTTCCGAATTACTGACAGATTGAAGTGCGGTTAGCCACATGTTTCAGGCTACCCATCTGCTTGGTCAACCTTAAAGGATTTTTTTCTTTCTTGCTGTTCTGCACTTACCAGTTTTTTAAACGCTATCATGAAATCCGGCTCTGTTAATGATGTCAGGACTTGAAAATCTGGAGCTGTTGACCCTCTGCATCCTTTTTAAATCTATGGTACCTTTTTCTGGGATTTATGCATTGGTCATATTTGGTGGGGTCCATCTGTGTTATGTGCCTCAATGAATTGCATCAAATCAATGTAGGTCAGCCTCCAGCAAACTATGGTGGTTCAAGAAAGCTCAACGCCAATCTTCTCAAGGACAACTAGAGGTGGGCAATGATCAGTGGCTCAGCCAGTGGTATCTACATTCTGTGAACTTTGCCATCCTGTGCACATAACTGAGATTCCTTAGCTTTGAAGCCATTGTTGTGAATCTTTTCTGCGCACACACTTTTGGTGCCCAGAACATTCCAGTTGAGGCTAAACCAGTGTTTTGTACACATTCTTTATAACTTCTTTGCTTTTGTACCCAATGTTATTGTTTTGAATTTGTGTCCCTAATG
The DNA here is from genome assembly GCF_004010195.1 of Chiloscyllium plagiosum. Classification (NCBI taxonomy): domain Eukaryota; kingdom Metazoa; phylum Chordata; class Chondrichthyes; order Orectolobiformes; family Hemiscylliidae; genus Chiloscyllium; species Chiloscyllium plagiosum. The sequence goes on along the minus strand of NC_057710.1, from coordinate 24,032,487 downwards.
CCTTTTAACTATTTTCTCAACCTGGCCTCCTTCCTCAAATGTTGTGTGCACATATACCGCCCGGCCCTCATGCTCCTGTATTACCCTTTTATTGTAAAGAGTTTTTCCTTATAGTCCATTTGCAAGAGGGAATACTTCACAATTGTCTGCATTAAATTTCATCTGCCATTTGGTCTGTGTCTTTCTGAGATCCATTTATATCCTCCTCACTGTTCGCAGCACTTCAGGTTTTGTCATTGACACATTCAAAGCTTGATATTTGCAAGAGTGAATAGTAGGTGAAATGAGAATCTTGTCGTTATGCGATTTGCGATTGTAGGGGTAATGGTTAAGGGGGGGGGGGGGAAGAGTGCAGAGGATAGCTTATTTGAAGCAGAGATGGAATGAAGAAGATGCAACTAGCACTGGTCAGGAAAGTAATGCAGACAACGGTGAGGAGAAATTGAAATAGCATTTCCTTTAGGTGAAAAGCTATTGGGGCATAGTCACAAAATTATTATTGTCTGTCAAAAATAATCTTCGTGTCATTGTATTGGGATGTATTTATACAAAGTAAATTATACAAGAAGTGCTGCAGAAGTAGCTACTTGGCTTATCTGTGAATGATCAAGGGCTTATGCCCAAAATGTCATTTCTCCTGCTACTCGGATGCTGCCTGACCACCTACGTTTTTCCAGCACCACACTCTCGACTCTGATATCCAGCATTTGCAGTTCTCACTTTCTCCTTATCTGTGAATGAGAAGGTTGTGAATTTGAGCCTCAGTAAATTGGAATAATGAAGTAAGTACTGTATTTAAACCAATGAGTGTAGAAAGATCCCTTGGTACTGAGATCCTGAACAGCATTGCTCCCTCTACTTATGATTTGGAAGTGCTGGTGTCGGGCTGCTGATTTGAAGAGGCAGCACTCCGAAAGCTAGTGCTTACAAATAAACCTGTTTGACTATAACCTGGTGTTATGTGATTTTTACCTCCCTCTACTTAAACTACCACCACCACCAATAATAATGTATTAACTGATCTTGTTTCCTTTTCCCACAGTGAACTTCTATATCAGTGCTATGAGGCTGGTAAGTATTTCACTCTTTCCGACTCATTTATGAATAAAACAACTGTTTCTACTTCCTCTGTCAGTATCGATTGTTGCATACTGCTGCCTGTGTGACTGTTATTTTATAAAGCACCCCACTATCTCTCATAAATCCATGGAATGGTGATGCTATCCAAGTGGAAGATGAAAGCCATTGAACTTTGAGGTTGAAACAATTCCTTCCTAGGCTCTGGTGATTGACTGCTGCACCTTTCAAATGGTTCTCTGACTTTGTGCAAACTAATTTAAAACACTCTGAACTGAAGCTAAATGTAACTAGCATTTGAAGAGATGCAGTTTCAGAAGCTTTGGGAAGTGGAAAGGTTTTTAGAATCACAGTATTGTTACACTGCAGAAAGAGGCCAATTGTTCCTGGTTTTACCATCTAATGCCTTTTCCCATATCCCTGAATGCTATCTCCACCCAAATAAGCATCAAATGCCCTTGAATGCCTCACTTGAACCTGCCTACACTACATTTAAGACAGTGTATTCCATACCCTAAACATTTGCTGAGTGCAAAATGTTTTTTCCTATCACCTTTGCTTTGTTTGCACATCACTCTTAATCTATGCCCTTTCATTCTGTTTTTTTGTTGAGCTTCTCCCTATCTCCTCTATTCACCCCCTCATGATTTTGAAAACCTCTGTCAAATGTTCTCTCCCAGGAGAAGTCCCAATTTCAATCCATTCTCATAACTGAAGTTTCTCATTAATTCAAAAACTCTTGTAATTTGCTTTCTGTTCCCTTCCCCACCAACTGTCAAACCCATTGACCCCAAAATAATCCACAGTAGCTTGCCTGCATATGTGTACATTTATGGTTGTCATTAAAATGCACTTCATGGCTGCTGGAAGACATGAGGTTTTCTAGCTGGCTCAGATGTTGCGCAATATGGAAATTGAGTCATATTGGGTTGTTGAAATGTCTTGAAGTTCAAATCTTAAATACTTGAAAAAGCATTATCAGCATGGGGGGTATTGTAACCAATGGAAGAAGTACAGGAGGCTATGAAGAGGCTAGCAAAGGACCATGGAAATCATCATTTCTTGAGTTTGAGGAAGCCAAATCTGTTCAACAGAAAAGCATCTGGGCGTTAAAGTGAAGGAAGCAAGTGTGAATGAAAGACTGTGTAAACCTGAAATGAGGCTGAGGGGTGACCTTAGAGGTTTATAAAAACATGAAGGGCATAAATAGGCATATGGAGGATAGTGGGCTCGTGTAGGTTAGGTGGGCTTGGATCTGCGCAACATCGAGGGCCAAAGGGCCTGTACTGCGCTGTATTCTTCCATGTTCTATGTTCTATAAATGAGGTGAATAGCCAAGGTTTTTTTCAAGAGTGGGGGAGTACAAAACTAGAAATCAAAAGTTTAAGGCGAGGAAGAAAGATTTAAAACTGACCTGAGGGGCAACCTTTTTCACACAGTGATCCCTGTATATGGGAAGTGGTGGACGCGGGTACAATTATAACAATTAAAAGACTGTTGGGTATGTGAACCGAAAAGGCTTAGATGGATATGGGCTAAATGCAGGCAAATGGATTGCTTAAGTTTAGGATACCTGGTCAGCATGGATGAGTTGGACCAAAGGGTCTGTTTCCAAGCTATGTGACTCTGATTATACAATGAATTAAAATTTGATTGACGAATTAGTTCATTCTTGGAAGTGATCACTGGAACACACTGCCACCTAGTGTCATTATGTACAGATTTAGCTAAGGGAGAAAAGTTGGCTCTTATTTCTCATTCAAGGTTTAAAAGGGGCTGAGTGTGTATGTGCAGGGATAGATAATGATGAGAATAAGTTGGTAAGACAAACCAGGCAGGACTTAGAGTTAATGGTAAATCTGTGGGGAGTGTTGTCAAACAGAGGAATCTAGGGGTGCGAGTATATAGTTCCTTGAAAGTAGCGTTACAAGTCGATGAGGTGGTGAAGGCGGCGTTTGGCAAGCTTGTCTACAGAGCATTGAATACAAGAGTTGGGATGTCATGCTATGGCTGTACAAGACTATGGGCAGACAGTGTTTGGAGTATTGCGTACAGTTTATTTTGCCCTGCTATAGGAAGGATGTCATTAAATTAGAAAGGATGTAGAAAAGATTTACCAGGATTTTAATGAGACTGAAAAGTTTGAGTTAAGAGAGACTGGATGTTTTTTGCCCTGGAGCATAGTAGGCTAAGGGGTGACCTTATAGAGGTTTATTAAATCATGAGGAGCATGGATAGAGTAAATAGGATCTTTTCCCCAGGTTAGCAGAATCCAAAACTAGAATCCCTGTAGTGTGGAAGTAGGCCATTCAGCCCATTAAGTCCACCCATGACCTTCTGAAGATTATCCCACCCCGCTACCCTATCCTTGAAACCCTGTATTTCCTGTGGCTAATCAACTTAACTTGTACACCTTTTGGACTGTGAGAGGAAACCAGACATGAAGGTGAAATCGAACCCAGGCACTGTGAGGCAGCACTGCTAACCACTGAGCAACCATGCCACCCCATAGGTAGATGACATAGACTTGAAATGAAATGGGAAAGGTTTAAAAAGGACCGGAGGGTCGACTTTTACCAGAGGGTGCTACACATGGAATCAATTGCCTGGGTTAGTGGTAGAAGTGAGTACAATTAATACATTTAAAGGATACTTAGATAGGAAAGGTTTAACAGGTTGTGGGCCAAATATAGGCAAATTGGGACTAGCTCGGTTTATGAATCCTGGTTGCCATGGACGAGTTGGGCTGAAGGGTCTGTTTCTATGTTGTGTGATTCTATGACACTTATACAGATGTGCAAAATCTGAAAATATATTAAGTAATGAAATGATGGTTGTGTGATCTACCCTGTCAAGTTCCTTAATTTTAAGCAAACGTAAAGAATTTTAATTTAGTGGGATAGATTTAAATATTACTAAGTGTGTCATACAATTTTAAAGTTCCTCTTGCTTCCTCCCTTGCAGTGTTTAGATTTGAAAGACCTTGAATTGGCTTACAGATTGCACAAGACACTTGAAACTGGAAACAACTGGGTATTATTGGGCGATTCTTACCAACAAAGTATTTATTAGTAAGTGCGTTTGGCATTTGTGTTTGCTTTTGTCTTTTTATTGTCCACCATTAATTGCTGATGAATTGAGTGACTTACTCAGCCATCTCAGCAGAAGGAGTAAGAATCAAATACTGTGGGTCTGGAGTTGCATATAGGTCAGATAAGGCTGTCACATTTCCTTCCCTGAAGGGTATTGGAAATCTTTGCAGTTCGTTAGAACAATTGATTAAAACTTTAATTGTGACCATGACTTGACATGACTTTCAAGTTCCAGATTTATTACTTAAATTGAAACTCCACCAGCTAATGTGGTTAGACTGGAGTCCATGTCATTAATTCATTAGCCTGGCCCCTAGTTTACTAGTTCACTGTCATTGCACTAGCTACCATCTTTCCCTTTATTTGTTAATCCAATACCTATAGCACATGCAAGTGATGGGCCAACAAGCTGATGTCACGGATTTCCTCAAAAGGACATCAAATAACCCTGAGCATCTCTGTCATGATGGATTGGGTGCTTTTCTTTTTTAATTCAATCATAGGCAAGCATTTATTGCCCATTCCTAATTGCCCAGAGGACAGTTAAGAGTCAACCATCTTGCTATGGGTCTGGGCTCACATGTAGGCCAGACCAGGTAAGGATGGCAGTTTCCTTCCCTAAAAAACAGTAATGAACTGGATGGATATTTTTTCTGACAATGGATTCAGGGTCATTGTTCGGACACCATTCCAGAATTTATTTTTATTGAATTCAAATTTGACCACTTGTGGGATTTGAACTCCAATCCCCAGAACATTACCAGGGTCTCTGTGTTAACGGTCCAGCAATAATATCAAAAGACTACTTCCTCCCTGTGTGCTGCATTACAGCAGCAATAAATACCTTTTGCTTATTCTTAATTGTGACCTTTGACCATTCCTAACTTCCTCCAAGAGATGCTGGGATGCCTGAACCAGTTAGGTTATTTCAAAGACCAGTTTAAAAATCTCACAACATCAGGTTATAGTCCAACAGGTTTAATTGGAAGCACTAGCTTTTGAAGTGTCGCTCCTTCGTCAGGTGGAAGGAGCAGTGCTCTGAAAGCTAGTGCTTTCAGTTAAACCTGTTGGACCTGATATTGTGATTTTTTTTTTGGACTTTGTATATCCTAATCCAACATCGGCATCTCCAAATCATATTTATTTAGGAATGAATATAATGGCAGGTTTTTCTCCCCAGAAGGAGAGCAGTGAATGAGTTGGACTCGTGCTTTTTACAATAATTAATTTGAATTTAGATTTTTAAAAATTTATCAAATTGCTCACATGAGATTTAAAGTCTTTTCTCTGGATTTTAGCCACCATTCTTTCACCTCCCCTGTCCTAAATAGATTCTTTTACAGCACGTCTAATCTATTAATTTACCTGATATAACTGTGCAAACAGTTTGCAAAGTTTAGAATCCTAGAGGATGTACACATTAAACTTGGGAGTAGGTTACTTGATCCCTCATTTGATAAGATCATGCTGATCTGATTACCTGATGATAGTGGATCTACTGCTGCCTTAATTATTTAGGCTCTGCATCCACCATTTTGAGAGAGAATTCAAAAACTAAAGACTCAGAAAAAAATCCCTTATCTTTGTCTTAAATGGACAACTCTTTATTTTTAACGATGGCCCCTTGTCCTCAATTCTTCAAGTAGAAACATCCTTTCTACATCTACTGTCAAGACTCCACAAGGTCTGCCTTTTTAATTAAGTCACTTCTTGCTTTCCTAAACTCAAGTGGATACAGCGTTCCCGGTCCAGCCTTCCCTCATCAGGCATATTCCATCCCCCTACAAGCACACACAGGCACACCTCTGCAGTGGGAGGGGAAAGATCCAGTTGTCGTGGTCCATATAAGTACCGATGATTATAGGTGGAAAGAGGTTCTGCTGAGGGAATATGCGTAGCTAGGGACAACATTTAAAAAGCAGAACCAAAAGGTTAGTAATCTCTGGATTACTTTGTGAGTCACAGGCAAATTGGCGCAGAGTTAACAACATTAAAGAGGTAAACGTAGAGGTTGGTGTGGGAGAAATGAGTTTGAATTCATGGGACGTGAGCATCAGTATTGGGGAAAGAGAGAGCTGTTCTGATGGGACATGCTCCACCTGAATTATTCTGAGACCAGAATCTTGGTAAATAGCATAACTCTGGCTGTGGATGTATTAGATTAGATTAGATTCCGTACATATGGAAAGTGGCCCTTCGGCCCAACAAGTCCACACCAATCCTCTATATGTCTTTAAACAAAATCATGGGTGGGTTCGTTTACATGGAAAATTATGGAAAAAGTTATTGAGGGGGAAGGCTCAGCAGAAGTTATTGAAGTTTTCAACACCAGTAATAGAACAAAAAGTATGGAAAGACTCGGAAATCTAATTTCAGGCCCAGAAAATAAGGGGCAACTATGAGAAGGCAGTCAATGCAGGACTGAGGGTATTGTATTTGAATGCACACAGTATACACATATTGAAATTGATTGTTGACTGTGTGCCAATTTGCCTGTTGCTCAGAAAGTAATTCAGAGATTACTAACCTTTTGGTTCTGCTTTTTAATTTAGTCTCCTTAGCTACACCTTTTTCCCTCAGCAGAACCTCTTTCCATCTATACCATCAGTTGGTCTGCTGTAGTGTATATCCAAGAGAATCTGAGCTGGGAATTCCATGCCTAAGGATGCACAGTCCTGTTGAAAGGACAGACAGATGGGCAGAGATCGGGGTTGCTTTGTTAGTAAGAAGTAAAATTGATAGCGCAAAATGATACAGACTTGGAAGATGTAGAATCTGTGTGAGTAGAGTTCAGGAAATGCAATGGGGAAAATCTCCCTGGTGAGAGTTGTGTACAGACCTCCTAACAGTCAGGATGTGGGCAAGAAAATAAATCAGGAGATGGAAAAAGCATGCAAGAAAAGCACGATTACAGTCATTATGAGGGACTTCAATATGTAGGTGGACTGGGAAAATCAGGTTGGTAGCAGTAATCAGCTTTCATTCTCATTAACCCGCTGTGGAGACTTGTTACAGGACCAGCAGTTGAGGACTCTGGGTCTGTACTCGAGAAATTTTAGAAGGATGAGGTAGGAATTGCATTTAACATACAGAATACTGAGAGGTCTGGATAGAGTGGATGTGGAGAGCATGTTTTTGCTCGTTTGAGACTAGGGTCTGAGGGCATACCCTCAACGAAGAGACAACTCTTCAGAATGAGGATGAATTTCTTAATCCAAAGGGTGATGAATCTGTGAAGCTCATGCTAGAGGGCTGTGGAGGCCAAGAAATTGTGAATTTAAAACACTGGTTCTTGATGGCTGGGGATCAAGGGTTGTAGGGAGATGGTAAGAGTACGGGTTTGAGGAACCCCAATCCCATGATTGAATAGCAGAGCAGACTTGATGGACTGAATGGACTAATTCTGCTCCTATATTTCGTGGTCTTACAAAGACTACATAATTCCTGTTCAATTCATCTGTCTTTTTCTCATTAACAATTCTCCCAAGTAATATCTATAGGACCCAATTTTTGCAAATTTTTTAAATGTCTGTAGAAATTCTTGCTATCTGTTTTTATACTTCTTCCTAGTTTGCCCTAAATTTTCCCTTGAGAATTTTCAGGCAGTCTTTGGCCACAATATATAAAAGGTACAATCTTCTGACCTGCCACCCATCTTTGTGCAGTTAGGAGATTTCTGAGATCTTTTAATCTTATCATGGTTCACAATAGCAGGTCTAGCAGAGCCAGTTCTGTGGTCAGCTGCAGAACGTGGTGTTCTACGAAACTATCCTAAAACCAGTTTATGAACTCCTCATTTTGGTTTCCTTTGCACTTCTGATTTTTATAGTCTACAGTTTTCTGAACTTGATCATCTTTCTCTCTTATGCTATAATAATGAATAATTTAGTCATCTGTCCATCTTTTCCTAAGCTCCCGTCCTTCCTAAATGTCATGTACCCTTCAATACTCAGATACCAATCCATGTCATTCTACGCCCATGTATCAGAGAAAAGTTTCCTGCGTTAAGCCAATTTAATTTTGATGATCAATTTAAAATTGGACTCTGAAGGTTTCATTCAGATGATCTGTCCTTGTGCATCATCTTTTTCCTTAATTTGAACAACTTTTAAAGCTCTGGTTGCACAACGTGTACAAACGGAATTCACTCTTCATTTTTTTTGTTAGATTTATTAAAGTCTCACCAGATCTAATGGAGCCTGCAGTCAAACTGTTCCAGTACAGCTGCAATGCTGTTACCGACAAAATGATGTGGATGTTGCTTAGCTGTGTCCCGTTCATAAAAAGCAGGACAAATCTAATCCAGCCAACCACTGCCTCAGCCCTGAGCAAAATGATAGCATGTGTCATAAAACAGAAGGTGTTGGAAAACTCCCAACAGGTCTTGTAGCATCTGTGGAGATATGACACATTAACACTGAGAGTCCAATATGACTCTTTGGAACCCTGAAAGATCATGAAACAGGCAGTGAAACAGACTGAGATTTACAGGGTCTCCTTTTTAGACTAGTTTTTTTATCCCAGAAATTTATTGAATCCAAATTTCATCATCTGGATTTGAGCCCTCGTCCCCAGAACATGAGCCTCACGTTCTGAATTACTAGTCCAGTAACATTACCACTACTATTATAATTGACATTTGAGACATAATGTACAAAATGTTTTAACTTCTATGTAATAGCTGCTTGAGCTTTTATAGAGTTTGCTCAAACTGTTGACTTTTTCCATCACTCCAGCGATGCTGCCAGACTTGTCAGCGTGTTCTTGTTTTTTATCTGAAACCTCCAGCATCGACAGTATTTTGCTTTTCAGTGTTGATGGAGGTGTGATAGCTGTGATGAGACTGGTCTTGTGATCCAGACCCCAGGCTAATGTTGTACTGACATGGGTTCAAATCCTACCGTGGCAGATGGTGAAGTCTGAATTAACTAAAATTCTGGACTTTTTTAAAAGGGAAAATGGTCTAAAAGCATTAGTCTAAATGAAAGCCTATCCAGTTCCTTAACGTCCCTTTGAGGGAAGAAAATCTGCCATACGTAGAAAACAGGAGCAGTGAGCCTTGAAACCTGCTCCAGTGGTCAAGGCTGACCATCCAACTCAGTCCCCTGTTCCCACTTTCTCCCCAGACCCTTTGATTCTTTTAGTCTCAAGGACTATATCTGACTCGGTGTCATTCCAGACCAACAAGTCAACTCTTAATTGCCTTGGCAAAAGTGAGGACTGCAGATGCTGGAAACCAGAGTTTAGATTAGAGTGGTGCTGGAAAAGCACAGCAGGTCAGGCAGCATCTGAGGAGCAGGAAAATGGATGTTTTGGGCAGGAGCCCTTCATCAGGAATGAAGGGTTTTTGCCCGAAATGTCGATTTTCTTGCTGCTCAGATGCTGCCTGACCCTGCTGTGCTTTTCCAGCACCACTCTAATCTAACTCTTAATTGCCTTCTGGGCAAGTAGGGATGGGCAATAAATGCTGGCCTAGCCAGTGGCATCCATATCTCATGAACATCAAATTAATTGGACTGCACGGTGGCAGAGGTTAGCACTAGAGAACCGGGTTCAATTCCCGCCTCAGGCAACTGTCTGTGTGGAGTTTACACGTTCTCCCTGTGTCTACGTGGGTTTCCTCCGGGTGCTTCGGTTTCCTCCCACAGTCCAAAAATGTGCAGGTTAGGTGAAGGGGTAAATGTAGGGGAATGGGTGGGTTGCTCTTCGGAGGGTCGGTGTGGACTTGTTGGGCCGAAGGGCCTGTTTCCACACTGTAAGTAATCTAATCTAATCTAATTCCCAATGATTTTTACAAAGTGGAATATGCTGTTCTCACTGCTATCCAAACATCATATCTTCAGCAATAACATACTCAATTTATGGTCTGCCAGAATAATTCACCTCCTGACTTCTACACAGTCTTGATACAAACATGGATAGGAGAGCTGAACTCTGACAGGAACTGCAGATGACATTGAGACAATATTTGATGGAGTGTGGCATCAAGGAACTCGAGAAAGACTGAAACCGGTGGAGTTCAGGAGGGAAAGGGCCTCACTGATTGGAGTCAGACTGACCTCTGAGGTTGTAAGGGGATAAACATCTCAGCTCCAGGACAACTCTGCAAGAGTTCCTCAGTGTAGTATCCTCGGTCCAACTATCTTCAGCTGTTTCATCAATGACCTTCTCTCCATCATAAGGTCGCAGGTGGTTTGCTAATGATTGCATGATGTTCAGCACCATTCACAACTCCTCTGATAACAAAACAGTCCATGTCAATATACAGCAAGAACTGGACAGTATCCAGTTTCAGATTGATAACATGGTGCTAGGAAATGACTTTTCATTTGATGTTTAATGTGTTTGCTTTGACGTTCAATGGATTTTCCTTTGCTGAATTACCCACAATCAACGTTCTGGTGGGTTACCACAGGCAGAAATGTATCTGGATAAGCTACATAAAAACTGTAGCAAAAAGGAAAGTTTGAATCCTGTGGTATATTAGAGCAGGTAACTCACCATCTGACTCCTCAGATCCTCAAAGAGACACGAATATGATACATACCCCAATTGCCTAGATGGCTGCCGTTTTTAAAAAAAACATTTTCAAGCTCCAAGACCAACCATAACAGATCAGTTGCTTGATTGGCAAAACAGTCATCACTTTAGTTGGTCACTCACACCAACCAACAATGAAGCATAGTGGCAACAGTGCTTACCATCCACGAGATGAATTGCAGCAATTTGCCTTACTTTAAGAAAGTTGCTGACGACTGCCAGTTGACAGTCAACTGGAGATGAGCAGTAACTTCACAGCAATATACACATCCCATGAATGAATTTTAAAAGAATTTTTATTTCACTCATGAGCATTTATTTCCAATCAGTTGTTGGACTTGACGAGTTGGTGGTGAGCTGCTACCTTGAACCACTGCAATCCACTTGATGTGGGTAGACCCAGTCAGGAAGTGCATTATCAGCTGTAGGATTCGTAGCCTCTTACCTGTTTTGGTAGTTACAGCATTTATATTAGCGAGTTTTGAGAAGATTTATGGCTCAGGTTGAGTTTCTGTATGTAGGTTTGCTCGCTGAGCTGGAAGGTTCTTTTTCAGATGTTCTATCACTATACTCGGTAACTTCTTCAGTGATCTTCTGAATGAAGCACTGGTGGTTCACTAACATCCTTATATATGGTTGAGGAAGGTCAACACATCCAACCGAGACAAGCCAAACAGAGACACGCATGGGAATTCCTAGAAGCATTGCATTCCAACCAAAACTCTCTCAACAAGTACATTGATTTGGATCCTGTTTACCACCCCCAGAGAAAAAAAACAGGAAATGGCGTCACCATAGAAACAATGTCACAGGAAATGACATCACCAACCCAAGGAAACTCAAACATACAGCTAGAAAGTGAGCTACACCACCAGAGCTTCATTCGTAGGCTCACTGAAGATGTTACCTAGTATGATGAAATGTCTGAAAACGAACCTTTCAGCTCAGCGAACAAACCTACGTTCAGCATTTATATTGTTAATCCACTTCAGCTTCTGGTCAATATTACAAACAAGTGCACATACACGCACCCTGATGTTGATAGTCGAGTATTCAACGTTGGTAGTGCCATAGATGGCCAAAGGGTGACAGTTAGATTCTCTCTCGAAGATCATCTTTCCCTGCCAATTGTGTGGCACAAATGTTGCTAGCCATTTGTCAGCTGATAGGATATTGTCCAAGTCTTGCTACATTTGGATGTGGACTGCTTCAATATCTGAGGAGTTGCAAATGGTACTGAATGTTGTACAGTCACTGGTGAAAATCTACACTTCTGATCTTATGATGGAAGGAAGGTCACTGAAGCAACTGAAGATGATTGGTTTGAGGATACCCCTGAGGAATCCTACAGAGATGTCTGAGACCTATTTTAGAGCTCTGTGATGTACCTTGAAGAGTTTGGTATAATGTTAAGTACAAACAGTTGCTAATAAATATTTGTTTATTAAGTTTATTCTTAATTTTCAGTGGGAGATTCTTCAGCATCTTATGCATGATGGAGAGCATTGATGTGGTTCTCAAGTGGTATAAAGCCCTCATTCCATCGGTATGTTTTACCTGCTATGCTCTACAATCCTTGTAATAGTTAAAACAACACTCTTACTGATGACCAATTTAAGTTCTGAGCATTAAGTGAAAATGTTGTAAGACATGGATTCTGGAACTTAGAAATGCTCGGTACATCTGTGTAATTAATAAGCATCTGAAGGGGAAACGTTTAGTTAAATGTTTCTGTTAGGATTGTTCATCACCTATAGGTTTATCCAAATGACAGAATCCACATCTTTGTGGGCTAGGATAAGGACCACGAGAGGAAAAAGTATTCCAAAAACTGATGGAACTCTTGGCGGATAATTCTCCTGAACCTGATGATGTGCATCAGAGGCTTTTGAAAGAAGTGGCTACATGCTTAGATTCCCTACAGTGTGGAAACCAGCCCTTCAGCCCAGCAAGTCTACACTGACCCCCTGAAGAGTAATCCACCCAGACCCATTCCCCTACCTTATATTTACCCAAACTAATACACCTAACATTATGGACAATTTAGCATGGCCAATTCACCTAACTTGCACATCTTGGGTTGTGGGAGGAAACTGGAGCATCCAGAGGAAACCCATGCGGACACTGGGAGAATGGGCAAACTCCACACAGGCAGTCACCCATGGCTGGAGTCGAACCCGGGTCCCTGGCGCTGTGAGGCAGCAGTGCTAACCACCGAGCCATCGTGCTGCTACAGAAGTGGTTGTACTTCTTCAAAACCTCCTAGATCCTGGAAAGGTTCTAGCAGGTTGAAAAACTGCTAACTTTTAACCAGCATATTCAAGAAAGGCGATGACCGAAAGCAAGAAACTATAGACCAGTTAGCCTGGCATCTATCTTTAGAGAAATGCTAGAATCCATTCTTAAACCATAGCAAACATTCATTTATGAAACAGAAATGGTGTTAGTCAAATTTATTTGCATTTTGAGGATGTGACAAGAGTCTCTAAAGGTGAACCAGATGTAAAGTATTTGGATTTCATGAAAGCATTTAACAAGATGAGTGGCTGTTTATATGATAGTGGCATGAATAGGCAATTAACAGCAATGAGATGAATTAGGTATTTAAGGTTGGCAAATTGTAAGTAGTGGGGAGCATGTGCTGAAGGTTCAACTACATGCAATCTACATTTTCAACTTTGAAAGGGGCAGTTGTACTGTGACAAAATTTGTTGACCAAGCTGAGGAGAGCCTGCATTGAATAGGCAAACAATTGGTAGATGTTCTGTAATATTGGAAAATGCAAGGTTGTCAACTTTGGCAAGAGGCATTTGAAAAGGGTGTCGTTTAAATAGAGGGAGTCTGCAGAATGCTGGGGTACAGTGTGTTCTGGAGCACAGTCAAGAAAGTGGCATTAAAGCTTGTCAGGTCAGCCATAAACAGGCTCAAGGAGCTCAACAGCTGCCACCCCTATATGTCGTGCTCTTAACAGAAAAAAGGCTGATTGGACAGGACTGGGCTGGCTGGGGTAAGCATGTTTGTAAATCTTAGAAGAGGGTAGAAAGGAGAAGGAGGTGTGTAGAGAAAGCATGTTAGCTCCATTCCCTGTTCTATTTCTGTTCCTTATTGAGAGTGTGGTCTGAAGAGAAATGGGAAAGGAGGCTTAGTACATGGTTTGTAAAGGAGATTGTGTAGCCTCCAGTTTGTAGCAGAGCATATGCACCTACAATAGACATTTTGTGAAGTTGGATTAGAGTGGTGCTGGAAAAGCACAACAGGTCAGGCAGCATCAGAGGAGCAGGAAAATCTACATTCCGGCAGGAGTCCTTACTGCTCCTCTGCTGCCTGACCTGATGTGCTTTTCCAGCACCACACTAATCTTGACTCCGATCTCCAGTTCTCACTTTCGCCATTTTGTGAGACTGCCTGACCTATTTTAATATTTCGGCTAACTTTAATCGAACTACAGGAAACATTTCATACGGGAAAGTACTCTGCTTTTTTTTTAAACAGGTCTACTACCCCAATGTGCAAGGAATGAGGGATCTGCTGCAGGCATTGGACACGGAAAACCAGTTACACCTGATTCCTAATGTCTGGAAAGGTCAGTGCAGCCTGTATGATCATTTGAAGGAATGAAAAAAAATCTAATTTACAACCCTTAAAGTGAAGACTGAGGTTTTGGCTTTTTCCTTCTTTCACACAGACATTAAGCAATTTGGTCACAGTAACAAGCACGATCTTGTGGAGGAGGTCCTTGAACTGATGAGTCGTGACAAACACAGTCCAGAGGTCAGTAAACTTCCTCCATTTAATTCAAAAACAGCTATATTTTAAGAAATAAGGATGGCATGGTGTCTCAGTAGTTAGCACTGCAGCCTCACAGCACCAGGGACCTGGGTTCAATTCCAGCCTCAAGCAACTGTCTGTGTGGAGTTTGCACATTCTCCCCGTCTACATGGGTTTCCTCCCACAATCCAAAGATGTGCAGGTCAGGTAAATTGGTCATGCTAAATTACCCATAGTGAGAGGTGCATTAGTCAGGGGTAAATATAGGCTAGGGAAATGGGTCTGGGTGGGTTGCTCTTCAGAGGGTCGGTATGGACTTGTTGGGCCGAAGGGCGTGTTTCCATACTGTAGGGCATTTAATCATAATCTTAAGAAATATAGCTGTTCAGAAATATGAATGAATAAAAGTGGACATCCCATTTTATAATCTCTCCACCCTGGAGGCTCCCTGCCTCCACTCCTGATGAAGGGTATTTGCCCAAAACACAGATTTTTCTGCTCCGCGGATGCTGCCTGACCTGTGCTTTTCCAGCACCACTCTGATCTAAACTCTTGTTTCCAGCATCTGCAGTCCTCACTTTTGCCTATTGCATTTTATAAGCAGACAGATCATTCTAGCACTGCATTGGGAGATGAGTGGCAGTTTGGTCAAGTATTTCACAGGTCCATGACCTTGTGTTTATTTTTTTAAATTTAGTTACCAGGTTGTTGTCTCTAGTTGCGTTGAGAAGGTAATTGCTGGAAAAGCTCAGCAGGTCTGGCAGCACCTGGGGAGAGAAATCAGTTAATGTTTTAAGTCCAGTGACCCTTCTTCAGAACTGATAGCTAGGAAATCATTAGTTTTTATGCAGAAGATAGGGTGGGGGGAGCAGGTAAGGAGTAAATGATGATACGTGGAGATAGAGCTCAAAGACAAAAAACATTTATACAAAGGAGTGGATAATAATCAGGCTGGGAGAGTAAATAGCTGTTAATGGGGATGGTTATTGTGTAATAGCAGGCTATGTAGTAACAAGATTCTGGATTAGTGGTGCTGGAAGAGCACAGCAGTTCAGGCAGCATCCGAGGAGCTTCAGCAAAATTGACGTTTTGGGCAAAAGCCCTTCATCAGGAATAAAGGCAGAGAGCCTGAGCGTGGAGAGATAAGCTAGAGGAGGGTGGTGGTGGGGATAGAGTAGCATAGAGTACAATAGGTCAGTGGGGGAGGAGATGAAGGTGATAGGTCAGGGAGGAGAGGGTGGAGTGGATAGGTGGAAAAGGAGCTGGGCAGGTCGGACAAGTCCGGACAAGTCAAGGGGATCGTGTTGCTGGAGGTTAGAAACTAGGATGAGGTGGGGGAAGGGGAAATGAGGAAACTGTTGAAATCCACATTGATGCCCTGGGGTTGAAGTGTTCCGAGGCGGAAGATGAGGCGTTCTTCCCCCAGGCGTCTGGTGGTGAGGGAGCGGCGGTGGACGAGGCCCAGCACCTCCATATCCTCGGCAGAGTGGGAGGGGGAGTTCAAATGTTGAGCCACTGGGCGATGTGGTTGATTGGTGCGGGTGCCTCGGAGATGTTCCCTAAAGCGCTCTGCGAGGAGGCG
>NC_057710.1:23969920-24014583 GCF_004010195.1 Chiloscyllium plagiosum | reverse complement strand
GAGGGGGGTAGACAGGTTGAGGCGGTTAATGTCCCGGCGGCAGTTGGAAATGAAGAGGTCGAGGGCAGGTAATAGGCCAGCGCGTATGTAGTAACAAGGCCTGATGTGTGGGGTTGAGGTAAGGATGTGGGAAAAAGTGCTCAAGCCTGAAACTTGGTATGGAATCCAGAGGATGCAGAGTTCCCAAGCAGAAAAATGAGGTGCTGTTCTTCTAGCTTGTGCTGAGCTTCACTGGAGCACTGCAGCAAGTCAAAGACAGATGTTGGCCAGGTAGCAGAGTGGTGTGTTGAAATAACAGGCAACTGGAACCTAGGGTCTTTTTTATGGACAGAACATAGACTGTGTGACCACTTCACAGAATACCTATACATTATTTCACCAATATAGAGGAGACCAGGGTGTTGCTGAATTTGTAGTGGACATTGGAGCCACCGACCCCTACGGTTACCTGGACTACACATCCTCACACCCTAGTCCATTCTCCCAGTTCTTCTGATTCAGCATCTGTTTCCATGGTGCCAACTTCAACAAAGGATCCTCCAAATTGCCTACCACCTTCCTCAACTGAGGATTCCTCAGCACTGTAGTTGGCAGGGCCCTCAACCGGGTCTGAGCGATCTCTTACACTTCGGCCTTCAACCCTTCTTTTCTCTTTCACTACAGCAATGTGGTACTTACCTACCATCCCACCAGCATCCCCATCCAGACAATCATTAGCCGGCATTTCTGCCACTGCAAGACACATTCTCCTCCCCTCCCTTGTCTGACTGTTCTCTCCGGGACACCGTAATCCACGCCCTCACTCCCAAAACTCTCCCACAGCCTCATGGCACCTTCTCCTGTAAGCACAGAAGGTGTAACATCTGTCCATTTACTTCCTTCCTCCCTGTCTCCAAAAGCCTAGACTTCCCTTCCAGGTGAAGCAGTGCTTTACGTGCACTTCACTTAGTCTACTGCATTCACTGCTCACAATGTGGCTCCCTGCACCAAGTGTAGGCAGGGTGACTGCTTCACACAACAGCTACATTCTGTCCACAAGAAAGACCCTGAGCTTCCAGTTGGCTGCCATGTCAACACATCACCTGTTCCCTGTGTGACCAGTGTAACCAGGAACTATTAACTGAGACAAATTACAGATTGTGGTGTAAAAACAGCTTTGGGAATTTAATTCTGTTCAGTCATATTATCTCTACTCATTTGGAAAGTATTTTCCACTCTAGAATAATTCTGTTCGCTTGGAAATTTGTTTCAGATATTGAGTCATACGTGAACCAAATCTTTCTGGAACTTAATTCTGGCAAGGTCACAGGCAGTTTCCATTGTAGATTGAGGTATTGCGTACAGGTATTGAAATTTATTCTTGCATTTCTTTACAGCTGCAGGCTGCATTTTCTGACACTGCACTGGCCATAAAGTCTGTATATAAACAAGACCAGTTCCGTAACTTACAATGGACAGCTGCCTCTTTGGGAAATGTCACTGCTCTGTTACTGAGAGGAGGTCGAACTCAAGATGCTTGGTCAGTATTGTGGAAAGTCATTTAATTTAAACAGTTATATTCATATAGAAGGGCATATTTCATACCTTTTATATATTCTGGACAAGCTATTAATTATCCATTTTTGAAAATCTGTTTTGGTCATAAGACATCTATCCCAGAATAGAATACAGGGGAAAGTAGACATTAACACTTGACTGAATGGGATTATACTTTTCTTTACTCTGCCAGGTGTTTATATTTAACACCAGGCAATGGTTTTGGTCTCAGTTAGCTCTAAAGGATCTCTGACAAAGTTGGAAACTCTGAACAACAATTCAAGGGTTATGAGCCTGTGACATGAAACTCGCTCAGGATAATGGTTAACATCAATGTAGCAGAAAGTGTTATCCAGTCATACAGCACGGAAACAGGCCCTTTGGCCCAACTCATCCGTGCTGACCAGGTTTCCTAAACCTTTCCTATCTATGTACCTGTCCACATGTCTTTTAAAAGTCTCCAGAAGTTTGAAATTAAACTTTTGCTGGGCAAAAGTGGAGAGAGTTTAATTCACTCACTGCCTTCAGGTGGAAGTGCTGAAATGTTTCCTCATTCAGACTCATGACAATAGAGTATCTGAAACATAAAGTGTTCTGTTCTGACATATCCACCATTTTGTAATTGATGAGCACAAAACTTCAATTAAGTGAAGGAAAAAATTAGGTGTGACAACTGCTTTGAAGCTGGGCTGATGGAGACTTTAGATAGAGTTAAGTAGCATCTACAGTGCAAGTAGCTCACTCCGTCTTGTTGGTAAATGCCAATGTAATCTTTCTCTACCTTGTCCCATTCCCATGTCCCTCTGTTCCCTTTATTCTCACTTATCAACATCTGCTGAAATGCATCAATGCTATCTATCTTCAAGCTACCCTGTGGTGACAAGTTTTGCATACATATAATTCCTGTAGAGTTTAGTCTAGATTTAATTATTTGATCTGTTGGGTGATTATCATCAATTTGGGTTCCCCTTGTTCGTGACCCACCACAAGTGGAAATTCTTTCTCACTGATAAGACCCTTTGCAATCCCCTATCTAACATCTTTATTTGACATAGAGCTACATATGGTTAATTTTACTTGAGCTGCTATGAGTACTTGTTTCATCTCCCAGTGGTGCCTCAAAAAAACATCACCCCCAAGGGGTTTGAAAGAGTAGGTAAGGCAAAACCGTTTTCCATGGACGAACTAAAGGATGTGGGTTTATGGTAATTGGCAAAAGAACCAGAAGTAGCATTAAGATTTTATATGGGCAGTGTGTTATTGAGATTGGCAGTGCACTGTCTGAAACAATAGTAGGAGCAGATTCAGTCCTCCTATCTCAAGGAATTGGGTAAATTCTTGACAGGATCACAAGGAGCAAGATTAATTGAATTAATTTATCAATATTTATGTATGTCCAATAACTGTATCATCTTTATTGCCAGGGGGATGCTGCAACTTTTTAAAACTAACAACAGGGTTCCTGGGTAAGTTGCTTCTGTTGATAGTCATCTTTTCAAATTAATGTCTTATGGAGCTGTATAGTTTGTCTGCACATGACGCAAAGATAAGTGGAAGGAATGTTGAGGCTGTAGAAGGACTTAGAGTGGGCAAAGAAGTGGCAGATGGAATACAATATGGGAAAGTCTAAGGATTAAGAACTATGGTAGGAAGAGTAGAGGTGTAGCCTATTTTCCAAATAGTGGAAGTTTTCAGAAATCTGAAGACAAAAAGGGACTTGGGAGTCCTAGTTCATGATTCTCTTAAGATCAATGTGCAGCTTCATCTGGCAGTTTGGACAGCAAATGCAACATTAGTATTCATTTAGAGAGGGCTGGAATATGAGAGTAGAGAAGCACTGTTGAGGTTGTAGAAGACTTTGTTCACACTGCATTGTAAATATTATGTCCTAAGGCCTTGTACCTTAGGATAGATGTGCTGGTGTTGGAGGTGGATCAGAGAAGGTTTTTTTTATTCATTTGTGGGATGTAGGTGTCACTGGCTGGCCAGCATTCCTAGTAGCCCTTGAAGGTGATGGTGAGCTGCCTCCTTGAACCGCTGCAAGTCCATTTGCAGTGGGTTGACCCACAATGCCATTAGGAAGAGAATTCCAGAACTTTGACCCAGCAACATTGAAGGAACGATGATATATTTCTAAGTCAGAATGGTGAGTGGTTTGGAGGGAAACTTGCTTGGGGTGGTGTTTCCATGTATCTGCTGCTCTTGTCCTTTTTAGGTGCAAATGGTCATGGGTTTGGAAGGTGCTGTCTGAGGTGAATTTATTGAATTTATGTAGTGCATCTTGTAGGTGGTACACACACTGCTGCTACTGATCATTGGTGGTGGAGGGGGTGGATGCTTGTCGATGTAATGCCAATCAAGCGGACTGCTTTGTCTGGGATGCTATCAAGTATTTTGAGTGGTGTTGGAGATGCATCCATCCAGGCAAGTGGGGAGTATTCCATCACACTTCTGACTTGTGCCTTGTGTGTGATGAACAGGCTTTGAGGAGTCAAGAGGTAAGTTACTCACCTCCATATTCCTAGCCTGATCTTGTAGATGTTGTTTGTGTTGAGTCCAGTTGAAGTTTGGTCAATGATAACCCCAGGATGTTGATCGTTGGGCATTTAGTGATGGTAACACCATTGAATGTCAAGGGTAGTGGTTAGATTATCTCTTATTTGTGATGGTCATAGCCTGGCATTTGTGTGGCACGAATATTATTTGCCACTTGTCAGTCCAAGTCTGGATATTATCCACGTCTTGTTTCATTTGAACATGGACTGCTTCAGTATTTAAGGAGTCACGAATGGTGTTGAACACTTGCAATCATCATGGTTGAGGACTCTGGGTCTGAACTCAATGGAGTTTAGAAGGATGAGGGGGAGGAACCTCAATGAAACTTGGAGAATACTGAGAGGCCTGGATAAAGTAGATGTGGAGAGAATATGACCCGACATTACAGCCTTAGTGAAGGGATGACCCTTTAGAACTGAGATAAGGAGGAATTTCTTAGGACCACGGGTAACTAATCTGTGGAATTTGTTGTTGCAGAAAGCTGTGGAGGCCAAGTCATTGAGTGTATTTAAGCCAGATCAGAAGGTTTGAGATTATTAAGAGGATCAAAGCTTATGTGGAGAATGCTGCAGAGTGGGGTTGAGAAACATGTCAGCCATGATTGAATGCAGACTTGAATGGCCAAATGGCTTCGTTCTACTCCTTTATCTTATGGTCTGACCTTCAAAGTAAAGGGAGGAAAACTGTTTAAGAAGTTGCTTTATATATTTTTGCAAGCTTTTCTGGAGAATCTCAATATTGTTTTACTTTTATTCAGTAAAGAACTATTGGATGAGTTTTTGGACCATGCTAAGGAAAACAGTAACAACACTCTGGCCCTTGACTTGGTAAAACTGGCTGGTACATTCAGTTTACCTGCAACATCAGAGCTGTTTGATCGCGTGATGAATGAGTTTCAACTAACAGATGAAGAGAAGTAAGCCTGTTTGCTAATTTCATTTATAACTTGTGTTTGGACAGAGGGCAGATGGAGAAGTGTGTGTTTTTTTAATTTGTGCAAATCCACACTGTCTTGTTGGAGATTGTCATTGCCTGGCATTTGTATGGTGCAAAAGCTCCTGACCACTTGTCAACCCAAACCTGGACATTATCCAGACTTCGCTACATTACTACTTCATTATCCAAGGAGTTGCAAATAGTGCTGGACATTGTGCTGTCATCAGTGATTATTCCCATTGTGGAGGGAAGATCATTGAAGCAGCTAAGATGTTTAGGCATAGGACAGTAGACTGAGGCACTCCTGGAGCTGAGATGACAGACTTCCAACAACAGGAACCACATTGCTTGTGCTCCAACCAGTGAAGTGATCTCCCCTTGATTCCCATTGACACTAATTTTATTAGGGCTCCTTTCAGTCAAATGTGCCCTTGATGTCAAGGGCAGTTACTGTCACCTCCCCTCTGGAGATCAGATGTTGTCCATGTTTTGACACAGGCTGTACTGAGGTCGGAAGCCGAGTGGTCCTGGTGAGACTGAATGTGAGTTTGTAAAAGCTAAAGTTGTCCAGGTCTGAGATTTGTTGCAAAGCAAAATTGTGGGTTTTGTAACAGTTTTCATACTCCTTTCTTTTTGTTTTCAAACAAACAGAAAATCATTGGAAGAGCTGGATGCCACCAGCAGTGACAGTAGTGACAGCAGTGACAGTGACCAAGAATAATCTTTTGATCGTTGAGTCTTAGCAAATGATCTCCTGTTGAACTCCAGAATGACTGCATAAGGATTAACCTGGGTGTTTTGTTCACTGGACTGAATGTTGCACAGATATCAGTGGACTGAAAGAATGACTTTTGCAGCTTTATCTGCTGTATTATTAATGCCATACTATAGAATTATGTAAGTATATGGAATATTAAAATGACAATATAAACTAACCTCTTTCTCAGTTACTTGCATTGTGAAAGCATCCTCATACTTAGCCTGTTGATGGCATGGTTTAAAGTTCAAGATATTTAGATGATGTAATTCCCAACTTTTTCTTTACTGACATATCAAATCAATGTTGCCATTGTTACACTGAAATCAATCCAGGCAGACACTTTGAATTTCAGTGCATGGTTGAAATGGTGGTAGCATCATTGTGATCATTGTCTGAAACACAGAAACATAGGAGCAGGAGTAGGCACACTGGCCCCTTGAATCTGCATTTACTGTTTTGTTTTATAATTGGATAATGTACCTACATTCTTACACAGGAGAATTTGGACCTATGATTCTGAGCTGTACACAGCTGGGCTATGCCTTTTGTTATATTTGGGTCTTTTGTAGATAAATTTACAATTTATAACTGGATTTGTCAACAGGTCCATCAGTGTTATATATGATGTGACTACAAGGATGACCTTTTGTCAAGCAGTTCCTTTTATTTGACATTTGTTTAAACTTTACACTCTTTAAATTCCATTCCATGTGTTAAATTTTGATTTATTATTGTCACATAAACGGAGTTGGTGAAAAGTATTGTTTTGCATGCTAACTAGACAAATGGCTAAGTATTTATACCATCAGAGTAATAGAACAGAATACAGGATATAATGTTACAGCTACAGAGTGTGTGCAGAGAAAAATTAACTCTAATATAAGGGGTCTGTTCATAATAACAGCAAGGAAGAAGCTTAGCTTAAATCTGTGTTCTTAAATGGTGGAAGACTGCCTACTATACATCTCCCTTGAGTTAGGCTCAGTGATGTTCATGCCTCTTGTCAGTCCAAATCTGGATCCAGGCATATGGGCACAGGCTGCTTCATCTAAGGAGTGAGAATATATTTCATGTTTCCAATTACGTATGACTATTTGGCTGTGTGATTAATTAATCTTAATGTAGTGTCTACACTCCCATGAAGTCCTTTTGAAAACCTTGAACAGCAACAGCTACCTGAGAACAGCTATTCTGGATGAATCAGGACATACAGATCCTGCTAAAACCCAGGCATGAGGCCTTCAGATCAGGAGACCCACTCAAGTATAAGGAATCCAGTATGACCTTCCACTGAGCCATTAAGACATCCAAGGACCAATACCGATCCAAACTAGAGACCCAGACAGGCACCCAGCGACTATGGCAAGGACTGAATGACATCACAGGTTCTAAAAAGAGACAGTGCAAGATAGCAGACGATGACGCATCCCTCCCAGATCATTTCAATGCCTTCTGTGCTGGCTTTGAGCAGAATTTCCGTGGAGAGGTAACACCTATTCCAACAAGTCCTGATGAACCTATCCAAACAGTGGCTGCCTCAGAGGTCAGATCAGGTTTCCTTCATGTGAATCCAAGGAAAGCGATGGGACCAGATTGAGGACCAGGCCATGCGCAGATCAACTGGCAGAGGTCTTCTTGGACATCTTCATCCTCTCCCTTCAAACTGTCCTGGCTTGTTTCAAGAGGGGCAACATCATCCCTGTGTCTAAGAAGGCTCATGCAGCATGTCTCAATGACTACCACCCACTGGCCCTAACTTCGGTGGTCATGAAGTGCTTTGAAAGGCTGGTCATGGCATTAATCAACTCCAGCCTCCCCACTACTCTTCACCCACTCCAATTTGCCTATCGGACCAACAGATCCACGTCAGATGCCATATCACTTGCTCTTCACTACTTCCTGGAACACCTTGACACCGAGAACAGCTATGTAAGAATCCTACTCATTAACTACAGTTCAGCCTTCAACACTGTTAGCCCCTCGAGACTGATTACTAAACTTAATGATCTCAAATTAAGCCCCATTCCCTGCAACCGGATCCTCAGTTTCCTGACCCACGGGCCGCAGTCGGTGAAGATTGGGGACAATATTTCATCCTCACTAAAACTCAACACTGATCCCCCGCAGGGGTGCGTACTCAGCCCCCTACGTAATCACTGTATACACATGACTGCATCGCCAAATACCCAACTCATGCCATTTACAAGTTCGCTGATGACACCACCATAGTAGGTCGAATGTCAGATGGCGACAAAACAGACTATCGACGGGAGGTGGAAGAACTGGAAAAATTGTGCACAGAGAACAACCTAGCTCTGAATGCCGGCAAAAGCAAGGCTGTTGACTTTCAGCGGGATGTTACTTATGCCCCACCCCCCACACAGGCAGGCATGCAAGCACGCGTGTGCACACAGGCACATGCACACGCACGCAAGTGCACGCATGCATACACAAACACACACATCAAGCTCCTGGGAGTGGTCATCCATGACCAACTTTGTTGGACTCTTCATGTGAATGCACTGGTTACAAAGGCCCAACGACGTCTCCTCTTCTTCAAGCAGCTGAGGAAGTTTGACATGATGGGGAATACCCTTGCCAACTTTTATAGCTGCGCCATCGAGAGCATTCTGGCTGGATGTATCACTGCCTGGTATGGCAACTGTACCATTCAAGGTCAGAGATGGTTACAGAGAGTGGTGAACTAAGCCCAGACCATCACAAAGGCCAACCTCCTATCTATAGAATCCATCTACCAGGCCCGCTGTCAAGGAAAGGCCACCAGCATTCTCAAAGATCTATCCCACCCTGGGCAATGCTTTTCTATAACCTCTACCATTAGGGAGAAGATACAGAAGCCAGAACACATGCACCAGCCGGTTTCGAAACAATTTCTACCCTACTGTTGTTAGAATACTGAATGGCCTCCCAACCTTAACATTCGCCTGTATCAGTATTTTGTTTTTGCTGCTGTTTACCTATTATTTACTTATCTATGCTACTTAACTATGTCGTGCGAGCAATACAGGCAGATCACAAAGCTTCTCACTGTACCTCAATACATGTGACAATAAATTCAAATCAATTCAATTCAATTCAACAAGCAATTCCAGAGCGAAATGAGTAAACAGTATGGAGTCATAGAGACCTTGCCCATGCTGCTATGCCATGTCCCTCACATAGTCAAAGAGATGTATAGCACAGAAACAGACCCTTCAGTCCAGCTTGTCTATACTGCCCAAACATCCCAATCTTATCTAATCCCATTTACCGGCACTTGGCCCATATCCCTCCAAACCCTTCCTATTCATATACCTATCCAGATGCCTTTTAAATGGTGCAATTGTACCAGCTTCCACCATTTCCTCTGGCAGCTCATTCTGTACACGTACCACCTTCTGCATGAAAAAGTTGCCCCTTAGTTGCCTCTTCTATATCTTTCCCCTCTCACCCTAAACCTATGCCCTCTAGTTCTGGACTCCTCCGCCCCAGCGAAAAGACTTTTGTCCATTTATCCTATCCATGCCCTTCATGATGGTATAAACCTCTATAAGGTCACCCCTCAGCCTCTGATGCTTCAGGGAAAACAGCCCCAGCCTGTTCAGCATCTCCCTATAGCTCAAATCCTCCAACCCTGGCAACATCCTTGTAAATCTTTTCTGAACCCTTTCAACTTTCACAACATCCTTCCAATTGGACGGAGACCAGAATTCCACATATGTTGAAAGCAGTTTATTTGTAGATGGCAGGAGAATAACTGAGTAGTTTTTAGCTGCAGCAAAGTAGCCAGACCTTGGTGTACGCCCTCCAAATGGCCTTTTCTACTGACTAGGATCATAGAATCCCGATACTGTGAAAACGGGCCATTTGGCCCAACATTCCACACTGACCCTCCAAAGAGTACCATACCCATTCCCTTGCCCTATTACTCTAAATTTCCCCAGGCTATTCCTAACCCCCACATCCCTGAACATTATGGGCAATTAAACCTGTACATCTTTGGATTGTGGGAAGAATTCAGAGCACCCAGATGGAAGCCAGTACAGACACTGGCACAATGTGCAAACTTCATGCAGAGTTGCCTGAGGCTTAAATCAAACCCAGGTCCCTGGTGCTGTGAGGGTTAAAAGCTAATTGTGATTCAGCTCATGGAAACCCTGACAATGAGGATTGACTCCTGTAACACAAGTGCCTTGAGGAGGACATGACTCCCCTGTTGAGAGTTAGCAGCTTTGTTCACTACCACAGCAGCAACACCAGGATGAGCTAAACACAGTTCTACTGCAGCCCAGGTTATCCTATTGAGTGAGGAGCAGATTCTGTGCTGATTCCCACGACCCAAGGATACAGGCTGGGCCAAGGGTCTGGGTCTGAAGCTAGGTCGGGGCTCCTGAAAGAGTGGAAAGATCAGCGAAAGAGGCAGATGGCAGCATCTAGAGGAATGTTGGATGTGGAACAGGAGGCTCCTCCTGGCCTAGCGATGAGATGGCTTCCAGCAGCCCTGCGTGGCATTCTCGTCCCGGCTGCATCGTCAGGGTATTCCATCGTTCCTTAATGGGCTTTCCCCTGAGCCCAGGGGCCATTAACTAAACTATAATGCACTTTGTTTTAATAATAAAAGTAAAAATTATGTTTCACTTCTGTCATTAATATAGGTGCTCTGGTGTGATAACAGCTTTTCACTATTTTGCATTTGAAAATGCACATGACAACACATTTCCATTCTATTCTATAAAGTAGCCATTTCTTTACCTTAGTCAGTAGCTTCTTGCACTGCTGCAGAATATTAGTTTATTCTAAAGATTTAACAATTCATTTTCATGCTGTCAAAATTGCATTGAGTGTGAGAGAAAGATTTACAAGGATGTTGCCAGGGTTGGAGGATCTGAGCTACAGGGAGAGGCTGGGGCTGTTTACCCTGGAGCGTCTGAGGCTGAGGGGTGACCTTATAGAGGTTTACAAAATTATGAGGGGCATGGATAGGATAAATAGACAAAATCTTTCCCTGGGGTCGGGGAGTCGAGAACTAGAGGGCATAGGTTTAGGGTGAGAGGAGAAAGATATAAAAGAGACGTAAGGGGCAACTTTTTCACAGAGGGTGGTACATGTATGGAATGAGCTGCCAGAGGATGTGGTGGAGGCTGGTACAATTGTAACATTTAAGATGCATTTGGATGGGTATATGAATAAGAAGACTGTCAAAGGGGCAGCACTCCAAAAACTGGTGATTTCAAATAAATCCTTTGGTCTTGTATGACTTCTGACCTTTCCACCCTAGTCTAAGACTAGAATCTCCACAGCAAGATCAGTGAAGTTTACCCTGAGAAGCACAAGGCTAAAAATATCAGGCTTCAATAAACACTGCTAGTCTTTGTGCTGGCCACATTTCTAACCTGAAAGTTTCACAAAGGTAAGCTTAGTACTGCACTTGGTCTTGTGCTGCCATGACTTTAACTGCAAAGCTTTAGTACTGTGTTCAAACTTAGAAAAGTAATTTACACACTCAATCAGGAGAGCCTTGTGCTGCTCAGGTGGATATTTAAATAATCCACCTGAGCAGATAGAAAAGTCTAACATGTCATCTGAAAGACATCTTCAAGGATGCATTAATTGCTACTTAATAGAATGAAATCTGTCTCATTTATTTGTTAATTTGAGTAATCACTTAAAGCTTCAACCTCTGCCTCACAAAGCACTATGCTGTACAGTTGGTTTGTAATGCAGACTAATACTAACAGTGTGGGTTCACTTCCTGCACCAAGTGACGTGGTGACCTTCAGGTTAAACTAGCACCAGTCATCTCTCTAATGAGAGAATAGCTCTGTGGTCCAGTCGGGCTATTAGTGATTTTACCTTTTACACATTTATAATGTTTAAATCGCTGAAATTCTCATCATGTTGTGTAACTACACCTAATGTCAAGTTAACAAGTGGATATTTGGCTGCAGCAAGCACTGTGTACCACGACACTTTTGTATGTTATTGTTCAATGAGTTTTGTGCCCCATAGCTACAGCAGAAATTACTGGGTTCTTGATTACCATGAAAATAACCTAGAAATGAAGGGCTTGTGCTCAAAACATCAATTCTCCTACTCGTTCGATGCTGCCTGAACTGCTGTGCTTTTCCAGCACCATTCTCTCAACTCTGATCTTCAGCATCTGCAGTCCTTATTTTCTTCTAGAAGTGGAAAGCTGCCAAGACTTGCAATGGGAACTGGCATTGGCAGCACATTGACTGTCACTGAGACATTTACCAGGGCCCTGTAAACAATAAACACAAGGAATAGGCTGTTTACCCTCATTGGCCTGCTCTGTCATTTGAGATAATGGCTAATCTGATTATAGTCACAATTCCACATGCGTCCCTACTTGATCCTATCTTTGGTTCTTCCATCCAAGTCATTGTATAAAATTGTGTAGAGCTCTGTGCATTATTTCTGAACAACCTGAATAAGACTCATGCCAATTTAGTTTCCTGTTAGCCTACCTTTCAAGGCCAATAATGACACTCCCAACACTATGATTATTCAACAACCTTTATGGTACTTCATTAAATGCTTTCTGGAAATCTAGATACAGTACATTCATCAGTACCCTTTATCCACAGCCTGTCACTTGTTCAAAGACCTCTTAATTGTTTGATTAAATATGATTTCCCTTTCACAAACCACAACGACTCTGCCTTGAGCTTCTCAAATCACCCTGTGGAAACTTCAAGGGCAGCTTGTAACACTTTCTCTATGGTACGTTACGCTAACAGACCTGTAGTTTTCCGTCTTCTATTTCCCTATTGTTCTGTATAAAGGAGTTATTTTTTGCTATATTCTATCATAATAAGATCTTGCCAGAATCTGTGAAGTTCTGGAAAATTTAAGGCCAATGGATCAATATTTCATTTGCCAAGTCATTTAAGACCCAAAGACAGAATCTATCAGGACCTAGGTACTTATCAGGTCTCAAATCCAGCAGTTCAGTCAGTGCCACATCCCTGGGGATTGTAATTTTCCCCAGGTTCCTCTAGCCCCTTCATCTCCTGATTTAATGCTGCTTTTGGAATGTTTCTTGTTTTGGTTTTGTATCCTTTATAGTTGAAGGAAAATGCAAAATACTTCAATTCATCTGCCATAATTATTTTCCATAACCCATTACCAATTCTCCACATTCTCTTTCTATTAGATCAATGCTCACTTTGTTAATTCTTTTAAAAAATACATTACAGAAACTACAAACTGTTTTTATAGTTCTGGTTGGGTTTATCTTGTGTTCTAATTTTTCTCATTCATTTTTTGTAGTTCGTTTTCTGTTTTTGTAGTGTCCAATCTGCTGATCTATCTCCTGTCAAATTAATTAATTATGAATAATTAGAAGCTTTATCTTTAACCTTTCTACTTAACCATAGCTATTCCTTGAAATTGTTGCTACTCATTGGAATGTGTAAATTGAAATATCCCCTTAAATAGCTGCTATCATACCTCTATTGACCTGTCCTTCGTCCAAAAGAAGCTACCGAACTGAATCACTTCAGACATCTCTGCAATAAAGTTCCCCTACCATTTATTTCACCTTGGAGCTGTTATTAGCATCCTTTCTGCTTACAATGTTTTTCTTTATGCCATGTCTTAATCTTTGAAATCATGTCCTATATTTCCAAATCCGTATTATTATGTCTTGAAAAAAGCAGATTCCTCACACCAATGATTTGATTTATTATTCTTACATGTACCCAAGTATAGTGCAAAGTTTTGTTTGGTGTGCAATAAAGGCAGATGATAACATACAAGGGCATACAGATCATAGGGCACTTGGAGCGAGGCATACAAGGTTATGACTGCACAGAAGGTGTACGAAAAGCAAGATCAACATTAGATTTGCAATTTGGGGCGTCAGTTAGCAGTCTATTAACAGCGAGAAAGAAGCCTTTCTGGAACCTGTTGGTGTGTGTGTTTAAGCATTTGTATCTTCTGCCTGATGGAAGAGTTTGGGAGAGATTATAATGGAGGTGGGAAGGGTCTTTGATAATGTTGGCTGCCTTTCTAGCAATGAGAAGTGTTGTTGGAGTCAATGGATGGTAGTTTGGCTTGTGTAATGGTCTGGACTAGGTTCACAATTTCCTGTAGTTTGTTATGGTTCTCCAGGCCGTGATTCACCCAGGTAGAATGCTTTCTATGGTGCATCTCTAAAAGTTGGTCAGAGTCCTTATGGACATGCTGAATTTCCTTAATCTCCTGAGGAAGAAGAGGTGTTGTGCCTTCTTGATCATTGCATTGATATGGGTCCAGGACAGTTGTCAGGAAGGATAAAGTGAGGACTGCAGATGCTGGGGATCAGAGTCAAAGAGTGTGGTGCTAGAAAAGCTCAGCAGGTCTGGCAGCATCCGAGGAGTGGGAGAATTGATGTTTCGAGCATAAGCTCTTAGTGAGGAATGAGATTGTCAGCTCTATTGATTTAGATAGGGGCAAGACCTCCTCCTTGCTTTCTGAAGTCAATGATTAGTTCTTTAGTTTTACTGATATGGAGAGATTGTTATCTTTGCACCATGTCACCAAGCATTCTATCTCCTTCCTGTTAGAGTCATAGAGATATACAGCATGGAAACAGACCCTTCGGTCCAACCTGTCCAGGCCGACCAGATATCCCAACCAAATCTAGTTTGTCTTGGTTGAGGGTATGTTCACTGAGCTGGGACACTGATTTGCAGATGTATTGTCCCCTGTCTAGGTGACCTCTTCAGTGCTTTGGAGCCTCCTGTGAAGCACTGCTGGACTGTCTCTTCTGGAATTTATTTGGTTCCGTTCCTGTTGCTTCCGTTGCCAGTTCCGGTTGTTCATTGTAGTGGCTGGTATATTGGGTCTGTGTCTAGGTCTAGGTCTATGCTTGTTGATGGAGTTGGTGGATGAGTGCCATGTTTCTAGAAATTCTCTGGCTGTCCTCTGTTTAGCTTGTCCCAGTCAAATTTGTTATCCTGGTCATCTGTATTTATGGCTACTAGGGACAGCTGGTCATGGCTTTTAGTTAGTGTTCGTGGATGCAGATTGCCAGTTATCTGCCTGTATAGTGTTTCATGCAGTCTTTTGCATGGAATCCTGTCATGGCTTCATGGGGTGTACAGTAGGGAGCTGAGAACACATCCTTGGGGAAGATCCAGGGTTGAGGGTTATCATAGAGAAACTGCAGTTGTCTACCTTCACTGATTATGGTACGTGGGTCAGAAAGCTGAGGATCCAGTTATATAGGTCTTGGAGTTTTAAGATTATTCTGAAGGGGTAATGGTGTTGAAGGCAGAGCTGTAGTCAATGGATAGGAGTGTGACGTAGGTGTCCTTGCTATCCAAGATGGTCTAAGGATGAGGGTAGGGCTAGGGAAATGGTATCTGCTGTGGTTTGCTTTTTAAGTAGGCAAATTTTATAGGGGATCGAGACAGGCTGGGAGACTGAAGGTCAGAACTATTGGGCGGTAGTCATTAAGGTACATTGCATGTGTTTTCTTAGGTACAGGGATGATGGTATAAAAGTAGTATACAAGTGGAAAAATAAAGGACTGTAATGTTTGACTTTTTAAACTTTATGTCCTAGGCCTTCCCCATGACAGCTTGCTCTCCCCTGTGCTGGGCTAAGATTTGTGTTCACCAGTCGCCTTTGCCATCACCCACTGCTGGTGACCACCACTAGGCATGCCCAGCTTTGTTGCCTCTCACAATGCTTTGTCCCTGACCACTGCTATTTTTCATCTCAGCAACCAGCCTTCACCACCATGTCACTGCTGCCATGCAGGCTCACACTGGGTTCCAGC
The DNA here is from genome assembly GCF_004010195.1 of Chiloscyllium plagiosum. Taxonomy (NCBI): domain Eukaryota; kingdom Metazoa; phylum Chordata; class Chondrichthyes; order Orectolobiformes; family Hemiscylliidae; genus Chiloscyllium; species Chiloscyllium plagiosum. Next base: position 23,999,005 of record NC_057710.1, on the reverse strand, counting down.
CATTGCCACACTCCATTACTGCATTAACCATCTCAATGCAGAGTCTCACTCTAGCAAATAGCTGGGAAGGAAGATGGTTTTGGAAGATTGGATCTGAGATAAGGGGGGGGATGGGAGGGAAATGAGGAAACTGGTGAAATCCACATTAATCTCATGTGGTTAGAGGGTCCCAATGTGGAACATGAGATGTTCTTCCACCAGGCGTCCAGATGGTTTTGGAAGGCTGGATCTGTGATAAGGTGGAGGGAGGGTTTCCTTCCTATCTATCAGCTCCAACCTCCTCTCTGACCTATCACCTTCACCCCCTACTTCATCTCCCTATCAAATTGTCAGCTACCTTCCCCTCCCATTTATCTCTCAGCCCCCTTAGGCCACCCCCTCATTCCTGACTAAGAGCTTGTGCTCAAAACATCTATTCTCCTGCTCCTCAGATGCTGCCTGACCGGCTATGCTTTTCCAGCACCACTCTCTTCGATTCTGTATTCTTGTACTCCAGTCATCAAGATATAAAGGCCAAAATTCAAGTAACTTTCAATTATTTTCTACTCATTAATTACATTTAAACATAGAATCCCCAAATCCCTTTAGACATCCACTGTATTTCACTTATCTAGAAAGTACCCTGATCCAAAATAGATAATCTCACACTTGTTTGCACTGAACTCCATTGGCCACAGTTTTGCTCATTCTCTCAGTCCTTTGTAATTTAATGCTGTCATCTGCAGATGCAGTCTAACTTTTGAGTAATCAGCAAATTTTGAGATAACCTTTTCTGCTGTTGTCCAAATTGTTACTGAATAATGTGAATAATTGAGGCCATAACAGATTCTTGTGAAACACTATTGAGCATAATAATATGTGGCAAGGGTACATGTAAGAAGCCTTTAAAAAATTTAATACTGAGCCACTTAAGAATATTGGACCAGATAGCCAAATGTATAGAGCATCTCAGAGAAAAGACAGTCAGAGAGACAAGGGACATATTTAGGGAGAGAATTCCAGAACCTCGGACCTTGTCAACTGAAGCTGAACGAATGGACACTGATGTTGAGCAATGAAGATTGGGAATGTTCAAGAGTGACGGAAGTCTGGAGGCCTAGAGAGAAAAAAAAAAATCAAAGATATAAGGACTCGAAAGACCACTAAAATATTTTAAAGGATTAGAACTTTAAAATTAAGCTATTATTTAACAGGAGCCAGTGTATTTTCGTGGGCGCAGGAGAGATGGGTGAGATTTTATTTTTTATTGTTGGCACATGTACTTGAACCTGTTGGTGCATGTTCAAGCTTCTGTATCTTCTCCCTGACCAAAGAGGTTGGAACAGAGTATACCTGGGTGAGAGGGGTCTTTGATGTTGGCATCCTTTCTCATGCAATGAGAAGTTTAAATGGAGGTCAGCTTCCAATGATGGTCTGGACTGTGTACACAACTTCCTGTAGTTTCTTGTAATCCCATACAGAGCAATTGCCGTCTAAGCCATGATACACCCAGCTAATTGGTTCGGCCACTTTTGGAATATTGCGTGTGACTCTGGTCTCCCTCCTATCAGAAGGATGTTGTGAAACTTGAAAATATTTACAAGGATGTTGCAAGGGCTGGAGGAATTGAGCTATAGGAAGAGGCTAAATAGGCTTGGGGGTAACCCAATTTAAGTTTATAAAATCATGAGGGGCAAGGATAGGGGTCACAGACAAGGTCTTCTTCTCTGGGGTGGGGGAGTCCAGAACTAGAGGGCATAAGTTTAGCATGGGGAGGGGGTGGAGTTTCAAAGGGACCTAAAAGGCAACTTTTTCTGTGTGGTGAGTGTATGGAATGAGCTGCCAAAGGTGGACGCTGGTGCAATTACATTTAAAAGACATCCGGATGGATATATGAATAGGAAGAGTTTAGATGGATATGGGCCAAGTGCTGGTAAATAGGAGTAGATTAGTTTAGGATATCTAGTTGGCATGGAAAAGTTGAACCCAGAGGTCGGTTTCTGTGCTGTACATTTGTGTGACTATCTGTAAAGGTTGGTGAGGGTCCTTCTAGACATCCTGGATTTCCTAAGCCTCCTGTAGAAGAGGTTTTATTGTGCTTTCTTAACCGTCAAATCAATGTGGGAGGTCCAGGACAGACTATTGGTTATCATCACTCTTACGAACCTGCTACTCTTGACATAGATAGGAGTGTCCTCCTTCTTCCTGTTTGAAGTCAATGTTTAGTTCTTTTGTTTTGCTGACAATGAGAGCTTTATCATTGCACCACATAATCTAATATCCTATCTCCTTCCTGTATTCTGACTTAATTATTTGATAGCCCCGACAATGGTGGTGTTCATATGAAATTTGGCTGCAGTTGAAGAGTCTACAGGGAGTACCGCAGGGGACTGCGTATACATCCTTGCAGAGTGCCATTTGTGCAGGATTATCATGCAAGAGGTGCTGTTGCCTATTCTCATTGATTACAGTTTGTGGGTCAGGAAGCGGAGGATCCAATTTCAAGGGGGTGGAGCCAAGACCAAGGTCTTGGAGTTCTGACATTAGTTTAGTAGGGATTATAGTTTTGAAGTGGAGCTGTGATTGATAAGTAGGAGCCTGACATGGGTGTCCTTATTGTCCACACGTTCCACGAATTAGTGTAGGGCTAGGGAAACAGCATCTGCTGTGGACCTGTTGTGTCTGTAGGCAAATTGCAGGGAATCGAGGCTGGAGGGCTAAAATCAATGTCGGTCATGACCAGCCTCTCAAAGCACTTCATGTTGATGGAGGTCAGAGCCACTAGGGGGTAGTCATTGAGGCACGCTGATGTGTTTTCTTTCATACTGGGATGGTGATCATGTTGATGCAGGTGGAGATTTCAGATTGTAGCAAGGAGACATTAAAGATGGAGAATGCAAGTTAATACATGGGCAGCAGCTTTTAACTGCATTTGCAGAATGTAGAACAAGGAAGGCTAGCTAAGAATATGCTAATAGTCAAGCTTGAAAACGATGGTGAGAATGAGTTTATCAGCTGCCATAACCTTCAAAGGCAGTCAGAATCTAATCAAGGTGGCAAAAGGCAATCAAAAATGATGATTTGGAAAATCAGAAGACAAAAGGACAAATCAATTAAATTCTATTCACATGAAATTGTATTTTAACTTAATTCGGCAATATTGAATGGTGTAAATAATCACAGAGTGCATAAAATGTATAAAACCAGAAAGTTTGTCATTAGTATTTAAATTCATTAAGGCAAAGATACTAAGTTCAGACCTCTTTTAACAAGTTTGAATCCTCAACCATTAACCATGGGAGACCAGAATCACACGCAATATGCATTAGTCTAACTTCAACATTTAAGAACTCTATTGAAAACCATAAACTATCAAGTCCTCATTGCAGTATGGCTTAATCCTGAACTGCTTGTTGATGGATTTTAAGGTTATTTCTCAACTCAGCTGCATAAGTTCACATTAACATTTAGGTTACTACAAATCAAGAAGCAATGGACAATTATTCCATCCATAGTTGATCATCCACAAAAAAAAACAAATGAAGCAGCTAGGCACACAGTCTGATGATTAACATCATTCAAACTAGTAACTGGTCATATTTTAATTTTCTTCCTAAATTCAAGAAGGAATCCATTGCACTTGAAAATAGAAAATATAACGCCTCTAATCAAAAACAGACGAAGGGCAAAACAAAACTGAAGTTCGGTTAACTCAACACTGTTGTAGGAAAGTTTTGGAAACTATTACTAACAAGATTATATTGCACACTTCAAATAACACAAGGCATTTAGGAAGTATCAGCACGGTTTCAACAGAAAATTATGTTTAACTTATTGAGTTATTTGAAAGAAACATCATACTGTGGTTAAAGGGAAGCCTGCAGACACCCTGTATTTGGACTTTTCTGGAAGCCATTTGGTAAGGTGCCATTATCAAAGGTTATTAGAATATAAAATTTGTACTGTAGGGCGTAACATATTAAAATGGATAGAAGATAGGTTGGCTAATAGGCAGAAAAGAGTATCCATAAATGTGTCTTTGATTAGCAATATGTGACAAAGTCCCACAGGAGTTTGTGCTGGACCCTCACATTTTCACAATTTAAATCAATAACTTAGCTGCCGTGCCTTTGCTTCCTCATCTAACTTCACAGACAACACCAAAACACATAGGAAAGTATATCAAAAGGATGATATAATGAAGTTGCAAGCTGATCCAGATCGATTGAGTGAGGTGGCAAAAATCTGACAGATGGCATACAATAGGTACACTTTGACAGGAATAATAAAAAAAGCTGGGCATTATATTTAGTATGCATTTCCGGATCTTATTTACGGAATATGTAAGTGCATTGGAGACAGTTCCGGGGTGGAATGAATGAGTTATTTCATGAGGATAAGTTGGATAAGCCGGACTTGTTTTCACTGCTGTTTAGAAGAGTAAAGGGTATTTGATTTAAGTGTGTAATAGCCTGAAAGATCTTGACAAGGCCTCTCATGTGTCAGTGCAGAACTAGAGAGCATTTTTTTAAATTTAAAATTCAGAATAGAGATGAGGAGAAATCTTTTCCAAGGGTTGTTCAATTTTGCGTTCGTCTCAGAAGGCCTTGGAGACGGGGTCATTAGATATTTTTAATGACGAAAGTGAATTAATTCTTGTTAGACAAAGGAATCAAAAGGTTATTAGAGATAATGGAAATTTTGAAATTGAAACAAACATCAGCCATTATATTAAATGGTGAATTTCTCCTAGTTCATATGTTTGCATGTCTGTTCTTTTTAACATTAATAGAAAATTTCCATTCCTTGTTTAATTTGGTTTTATTGATATGTGTTTGAAGGGAAAATCAACATACAGTCAGTTGAAATGATTTAGTTCGATTACAAAGTCCAATCCATAAAACGTTTATATCAAATTACAAACACATTCCCAACAATTTACTTCATTGTATCATCTACTGGAATACACTGGAACAGTCAGTGCTTACAGGGTTGGACTCCATTTTTCTGCTGTGATAACAACTGCTTTCTGCTGAATCATTCAACCTGAGTGGTACCCAAACCGACTGCATTGGCATAAGCTGAAAGGATTTCAACCACTTGCTTTGTTTCGAGAGTCACACGAGCTTCTGTCAGCCAGTCCCGTGCCACCCTTCTTGGTTCTCCACGAAGTTGATTGACAAATTTAGCTGCGAGCTCAAGGTCACCATGTTCAATGCAGAATGAAGCATACGCTAACAGTCTAAATGTATCCAGGTCTTCAGGTTTAAGTTCCTCAGGAGGCTTTATTACTTGAGGCTCCATTAATAGAAAGGACTGCAGGTAGGAGAGGAAATATTGATAGAGGCTATTTCTTGTTTCATCTATCATGGCCACACGCCGTGCCATTTTCCGCACTGTGTAGAACCGATGACGTAATGTCTCTTCACTGTACACACCACGCGAGAGACACTCTTGAGGAAGAGCTTTGACCAAGGCTTGTGTAAATTTATCATCTCCACAGCTATTTGTCACAGCTTCTAGGGCTTTCTGAAGAGGTTCTGTCAGGCTATCACCAGAGGCTGTCTTTAGGGTGTACTGCAGAGCTTCTATTGAGAGCCAGAGTTGATGTGCCTTTCTCGCCTCCTCTTCCGCGATTGCATGACCTGAAATGAGCAAATATTATACAATTCATTTTAGGTGGTTGAAGAGAACACAAAACCTTTAATTATAAATGTGTCATAAAGATTTAATGTAATTATGTATATGAAATTAATGAAGATATAGTTGATTTGTCATATTTTCTATAACTGGAAAAATGCATTGCCGCAATGGCTAATAAATTGGCAGAACTGACTGAATAGCCTACTCCTATTCCACCAGAGCTTACACTTGTGGTACCAAGGTTATAAACAGTCTTGTTTCATCTCACGACTGTTGCCAGGGAGAATGTTGGAGTCAGAAGTCAAAGAGGAGAGTTTGGAGCAGCAACCAAAAATAATAGCTTCCATCTTAAGTGGATCAGTGGTTAGCACTGCCGCCTCACAGCACCAGGAACCCAGGTTCAATTCCAGCCTTGGGTGACTGTCTGTATGGAGTTTGCAAGTTCTTCCCATGTCTGCCAGTTGCTATGGTTTGCCCCCACAGCCCAAAAAGGTGTGTGGGTTAGGTGGATTGGCCATGCTAAATTGTCTGTAGTGTCCAGGGATAAGCTGGCTAGGTAGATTAGCCAGGACAAATGCGGGATTATGGAGGTAAGGTGAGGGGTCTGGGTCTGGGTGGGACGCTCTTTGGAGGGTTGTTGCAGACTTGATGGACCAAATGGCCTCTTTACAAAGTGATTCTTCACATAATCGCTCATTCAATACTGGATAAAGGATAAGTAATCTGATTATTTTAAAAAACTGGAGCAATCAAGTGGTGATGAGGTACAGGGGTATTATCAGCTTACATGTGAAAACTTGTGCTGTTGAACAATATCACCAAGAGATTGCTCCTAACTGAGAAATAGGTGGCAGCTAAGGAAAAGCCGCCACTGGGATGTGATACTCTGGTTATGGTTATATAGTAAAGAATGGAACCGTGAGAACCATCCTACCTAGCTAGACGACAGACGGATAGGCATTGGTGAAAGATCTGTGGTCAATGCCAAGGGCTGCAGACAGATCAAGAAAGGAAAGTTCACTTTGTCCCAGTTAGACCAACTTTTGTGATCTGTCTTTATAATTTGAACCTTTCAGATCCAGGCATTGTTCTGCTGAATTTGTGCTACATCCCTCCAAGGCCAGTGTGTCTTGCCTTAGGAGTGGCACCACGAACAGGACGCAGTACACCTGTTTGGGTAAAGGCAAAATCCAACGAACACACAGCTTCTTCACTCAAATTCCAACTATTTGAGATAAAGCTCAGCAATCCGTTAATCCTTTTCTTATTTTTTGCATCGATGCACCATGTTTTAAATGATTTGGCTGCAAGGACACCTAACTCTGTTCCTCCAAACAAAGAACAAAGAAAATTTACAGCCCAGGAACTGGCCCTTCGGCCCTCCAAGCCTGAGTCGATCCAAATCTAGTGTCTAAACCTGTCGCCCAATTTCTAAGCATCTAAATCCCTCTGCTCCCCACCTATTCATGCATCTGTCCAGACGCACCTTAAATGAATCTACCGTGCCTGCCTCTACCACCTCTACTGGCAACGCGTTCCAGGCAACTACCACCCTGTGTGTGAAGTACTTGCCACGTGTATCCCCCTTAAACTTTTCACCTCTCACCTTGAAAGCATGACCTCATTATTAAATCTTCACACCTTGGGAAAAGCTTATCTGTACCCACCTGTCTGGAGCCTTCATGAATTTGTAAACCTTAATCAGGTCCCCCCTCAATCTCCTTTTTTCTAACGAAAAAAAAACCTAACCAACTCAACCTCTCTTCATAGCTAGCACCTCCCATACCAGGCAACATCCTTGTAAACCTTCTCTGCACCCTCTCCAAAGCATCCACATCCTTTTGGTAATGTGGTGACCAGAACTGTACACAGTATTCTAAACATAGCCGAACTAATGACTTGTACAATATTAACATGACTAACCAGCTCTTATACTCAATACCCCATCCAATGAAGGCAAGCATACTATCTGCCTTCTTGACCACACTATTCACCTGTGCAGCAACCTTCAGGGTACAATGAGCCTGTACTCCCAAATCTCTCTGCTCATCAACTTTTCCCAAGGCACTTCCGTTCGTTATATAATTCGCTATAATTCTAACTATAGAATTAGACTTGCCTAAATGCATTACCTCCCATTTGTCTGGATTGAACTCCATCTGCCACTTTTCCGCCCAACTCTCCAGTTTATCTATATTCTTCTGTATTCTCTGACAGTCCCTTATGCTTTCTGCTACTCTACCAATCTTAGTGTCATCTGCAAATGTGCTGATCATACCATCAGTGCCCTCTTCCAGATCATTTATGTATATCACAAACAACAGTGGCCCCAACACTGATCCCTGTGGAACACCACTGGTCACCTTTCTCCATTTTGAGAAACCCCCTTCAACTACTACTCTGTCCCCTGTTGCTCAACTAGTTCTTTATCCATCTAGCTAGAACACCCTGCACACCATGTGACTTCACTTTCTCCATTAGTCTACTATGGGGAACCTTATCAAATGCCTTCCTAAAGTCCATGTATATGACATCAACAGCCCTTCCTTCATCTATCAACTTGGTCACTTCCTCAAAGAACTCTATTAAGTTGGTAAGGCACGATCTCCCCTGCACAAAACCATGTTGCCTATCACTGATAAGCCCATCCTTTTCTAAATATAAGTAGATCCTATCCCTCAGTACCTTCTCCAGCAACCATTCAGAAAATATTCCGAATTGTCTTTTAGAACCAGAAGGGGTTTTGTAACAACCCAGTAGCATTATTGGCACTGGACTTTAATCTTGTGAGTCAGGTGGGGAAGAAAGGGAAAAGGAAAGCCACAGGGAGTATGGAGTCAAATAGAAAGATAAAATAGCAGCAGGTTAGCATGTATGCAGGGTTTAAGTTCAAGGCAGACGAGGAATGAAGCAAAAAAGGATGGATAACTTAGGTAGAGGTGATGGAAATCATGGGGATAAGAAAATTAGCATTAAGGTGCTTTACCTGAATGCTCGAAGCATTCGAAACAAAGTAGATAAATTAACAGCACAAATCATCGTAAATGATTATGATGTGATAGGCATCACAGAGGCGTGGTTGCAGGGGGTTGAGGACTGGCAACTGAACATCCAAGGACTTGCAACTGATCGAAAAGACAGGGAGTGGTTGCTCTGTTAGTTAGAATGAAATTAAATCTATGGCATTAAATGATATAGGGTCAGATGATGTGGAGTCTGTGTGGGTGTAGTTAAGGAAGCACAAAGGCAAAAAAAAAACCATAATGGGAGTTATGTACAGACCTCCCAGCAGTGGTCAGGATCAGGAGCGCAAGATGTACCAGGAAATAGATAGAGCATGTCAGAAAGGCAAGGTCACAGTGATCATGGGGGGACTTCAATATGCAAATAGACTGGACGAATTATGTTGCCAGTGGATCCAAAGAAACGGAATTCATGGAATACTTACAGGATGGCTTTTTTGGAACAGCTTGTGATGGAGCCCACAAGGGAGCAGGCTATTCTGGTGCTATGAAACCAGCCAGACTTTATAAAAGATCTTAAAGTCAGGGAACACTGAGGAGGCAGTGATCATAATACGGTAGAGTTCAGTCTGCAGTTCGAAAGAGGCAAAATCGGATGTAATGGTGTTACAGTTAAATAAAGGTAATAACGCGGCATGAGAGAGGAACTGATGAAAATTGACTGGAAGCAGAGCCTAGTGGGGAAAACAGTAGAGCAACAACGGCAGGAGTTTCTTGGTGTAACTGAGGTTACAATACAGAGGTTCATCACAAAGAAAAGATTACCGGGGTTTGGGGGTGGGGGTGGTGGGGTATTAGACAACCATGGCTGTCGCAGGAATTCAAGAAATGTATCATAGAAAAAGAGCCTATAAAGAGGCCAAGAGCACTGGGAAATCAGAAGATTGGGAAGACTACAAAAACAAACAGAGGATAACAAAGAGAGAAATAAGGAAGGAGAGGATCAAATATGAAGGTTAGCTAGCCAGTAATATTAGAAATGATAGTAAAACTTTCTTTCAATACATAAGAAACAAACGAGGGGCAAAAGTAGAAATTGGGCTGCTCCAAATTGATGCAGGAAGGCTAGAGATGGGAGATAAGGAAATAGCTGAAGAACTTAATAAATACTTTGTCAGTTTTCACAGTGGAAGACACGAGTAATGTCCCAACAATAAAGGAGAGTCATGGGGCAGAGTTGAGTATGGTAGCCATTACAAAAGGAGAAAGTGCTTGAAAAGCTAAAAAGGTCTAAAAATTGATAAATCTCCTGGACCAATGGGCTACATCCTAGACTTCTGAGGGAGGTAGCTGAAGAAATAGTGGAGGCGTTTGTTGTAGTCTTTCAAAAATCACGGGAGTCAGTGAAAGTCTCAGATGATTGGAAAATCGCTGTTGTAATCCCCTTGTTCAAGAAAGGATCAAGTGGGCAGCACGGTGGCACAGTGGTAAGCACTGCTGCCTCACAACGCCAGAGACCCAGGTTCAATTCCCGCCTCAGACGACTGACTGTGTGGAGTTTGCTCCGGTTTCCTCCCACAGTCCAAAAATGTGCAGGTTAGGTAAATTGGCCATGCTAAATTGCCCATAGTGTTAGGTGTTAGGGGTAAGTGTAGGGGTAAATGTAGGGGAATGGGTCTGGGTGGGTTGCACTTCAGCGGGTCAGTGTGGACTTGTTGGGCTGAAGGGCCTGTTTCCGCACTGTAAGTAATGTAATGAAATCTAATAGATGGAAAATTATAGGCCGATTAGCCTAACCTCGATTGTAGGTAAAATTCTAGAATCCATTGTTAAGGATGAGAATTCTAAATTCTTGGAAGTGCAGTGTTGAATTAGAACAAGTCAGCATGGACTTAATAAGGGGAGGTCATGCCTTACAAACCTGTTAGAATTCTTTAAAGAGGTAACAAGTAGGTTAGACCAGGGAAACCTAGTGAATGTTATCTACCTGGGCTTCCAAAAGGCCTTTGATAAAGTGCCTCACGGGAGGCTGCTGAGTAAGGTGAGGGGCCCATAGTGTTCAAGGTGAGCTACCAGCATGGATTGAGGATTGGCTGCCTGACAGAAGGCAGAGAGTTGGGATAAAAGGGTTTTTTTTCCAGAATGACAGCTGGTGACAAGTCACGTCCCGCAGGGTTCGGTGTTGAGGCCCCAACTGTTCACTTTATATATAAATGATCTAGAAGAGGAGACTGGGGGCATTTGGGCGAAGTTCGCCGATGATCCGAAGCGAGGCAGACAGGCAGGTGGTTCGGAGGAGGTGGGGAGGCTAGAGAAAGATTTAGACAGTTTAGGAGAGTGATCCAAGAAATGGCTGATGAAATTCAACATGAGTAAATGCGAGGTCTTGCACTTCGGAAAAAAGAACACAGGCATGGACTATTTTATAAACGGTGAGAAAATTCATAAAGCCAAAGTACAAAGGGATCTGGGAGTGCTAGTTCAGGATTCTCTAAAAAGGTTAACATGCAGGTTGAGAAAGCAAATGTAATGTTGTCATTTATTTCAAGAGGGTTGGAATGTAAAAGCAGTGAGGTGCTACTAAGACTTTATAAAGCTCTGGTTAGGCTCCATTTAGAATACCCTGTCCAATTTAGGGCCCCATCCCTCAGGAAGGATGTGTGTTTGGACATTCACAAGGATGATCCTGGAATGGTAGGCCTAATATACGATGAACTGCTGAGGATCCTGGGATGGTATTCATTACAGTTCAGAAGGTTGAGGGGAGATCTAATAGAAACTTACAAGATAATGCGTGGCTTAGAAAGGATGGATGTTTGGAAACTGTTTCCGTCAGGCAGACATACTAGGACCCGTGGGCACAGCCTTAGAATTAGAGGGGGTTAATTTAGAATGGAAATGAGGAGACATTTCTTCAGCCAGAGGGTGGTGGGCCTGTGTAATTCACTGCCGCGGAGCACAGTGGAGGCCAGGACGTTAAATGTCTTCAAGGCAGAAATTGGTAAATTCTTAATCTTGCAAGAAATTATGGGATACGGGGAGAGTGCGGGTAAGTGGTGTTGAAATGCCCATCAGCCATGATTGAATGGCGGAGTGGACTCGATGGGCCGAATGGCCTTACTTCTACTCCTACTTCTTATGGTCTTACGTTACCACCTTTATGGTGGCAAGGTTTTATTATGGTGTTTAGTATGGAATACCAAAATGTTGACGGAACAATGATGGAATTTTGCAATATCTGCCAGGATGGTATGGAGATCCTGGTGTTCTCAAAACATTGCTGCTCTCTTTCTCAGAGTAGGTTGCAGAGGAAACTGCTGATGACATAATCTTGGTGAACTGGTACAGTGAAGCATGCAGGTAGGACATACTGCAGCCACAGTGTGCTAATAATATGGAAGCAGATTTTAAGCCCAAAATGGCAAAAATCATCAATCCAACTGGGAATCGACTCAAGTCGTATCACTGCAGTCATAGGTGGGAAAGAAAGGTATGACCATAAAGATGGTAGCAATGTCAATAATGTTACTGGATTGTTACAAAAACCCTTCCAATTCTTCAATGTCTTTTGAGGAAGAAAATGTGCCATCCTTGCCCAGTCTGGCCTCTTTGATTCCAGAATGTCTCTTGTGTGGTTATCTCATTACTCTCAGAGATGATCAAGAAAGCAATTCAGTGTATCAGTTTGCAATAATAAAACTTAATAAGAAAGTGGGCAGCACGGTGGCTAGCACTGCTGCCTCACAGCGCTAGAGACTCTGGTTCAATTCCCACCTCAGGCGACTGTGTGGAGTTTGCATGTTCTCCCCATGTCTGCGTGGGTTTCCTCCAGGTGCTCCGGTTTCCTCCCACAGTCCAAAAATGTGCAGGTTAGGTGAATTGGCCATGCTAAATTGCCCGTAGTGTCAGATGAAGGGGTAAATGTAGGGGAATGGGTCTGGGTGGGTTACGCTTCGGCGGGTCGGTGTGGACTTGTTGGGCCGAAGGGCCTGTTTCCACACTAAGTAATCTAATCTAAATGCATCAGGGTGTGCCTCATGCAGTACCCAAAGGACTGCCACAATACCAGAAATTAGCTGACTGGCACTTTCTCAAGGGCATCTAGGGATGGACTATACATTCTGGCATTACTGATGGCAGCCAAGATGCTGGGAAGAGATTTTTAGGAATGCAATTGTCAGAACTGGTTCACGATTTCTTCCTTGTGGTAGTCTTTGTCATGAAATAAAAACAATGGAAACATATATTCACACCAACAAATATGTATGGATAGGTGAAGATTAATATAATCAAGTGTGGTGCCAACCAGTTTGTATCTAAAAGACAAATTATTTCCCATCTCTAAACTGAGCTTTATAGACAGAGAGGAGCTCAAGAGATGAGTCATTTGTCAGAACACCCATAATCTGGCCTGCTATTGTAGGCAGTGTTTACATGGTTGATTTTAAGTTTCAGATCAACATTGAAAAATTAATTCACTCATCCAGTGACAATAATGATAATATAACAGTGACCAATTCCAGCAATACATCGAGTGTCCAGGCAGCACTCAATAAGCATTAGGCAAGAGAGTGAACTTTAAAAATATAAATTACCTGGAAAAAAAATAATTTTATGACTCTTCACTCTGACTTTTTCCTCAAAAAATCCGATAAGAATTATTTTTCTGTAAGTATCTCACCAACGTTTTGTTAAATTTAGGCAAAACACTGGCTATGACAAGTAATTACTCACTCTCCATTGCTTGTTCAATACCCTTCAACCGAGAATAAGCTGCATTCATGTCTCTTGTAAAATTGTCCAGTTGTTCCTGAGACAAGCGTCTGAATTCAATGTCATATTCAGATAGTTTTTGTTGCAATTCCTGCAAGTTAAAAAACAATGCAATCAAGTCGTAATTTTTTTTTTTAAATATTAAAAAAAAGCACTAAGAGTTACACGTAACTCAATCCACTTGGCTCGAAACATACTATCTCTCTTCAAAGTTTGTGAGAAGATTTGTAGCTCGGGTGCTCGTTGCTGTGGTTCTGTTCGCCGAGCTGGAAGTTTTTGTTGCAAACGTTTCGTCCCCCGTCTAGGTGACATCCTCAGTGCTTGGGAGCCTCCTGTGAAGCGCTGCTGTGGTGTTTCCTCCGGCTTTATAGTGGCCTGTCCCTGCCGCTTCCGGTTGTCAGTTTCATTGTCCGCTGTAGTGGCCGGTATATTGGGTCCAGGTCGATGTGTTTGTTGATGAAGTTTGTGGATGAGTGCCATGCTTCTAGGAATTCCCTGGCTGTTCTTTGTTTCGCTTGCCCTATAATGGTAGTGTTGTCCCAATCAAATTCATGTTGCTTGTCGTCTGCGTGTGTGGCTACTAGGGATACTGGTCGTGTCGTTTCGTGGCTAGTTGATGTTCGTGGATGCGGATCGTTAGCTGTCTTCCTGTTTGTCCTATAGTGTTTTGTGCAGTCCTTGCATGGGATTTTGTACACTACCCATGTACGTTTGGAACAAAAACTTCCAGCTCAGCAAACAGAACCACAGCATACTATCTCTCTGTTACTCTGCAGTCTTCAGTGGAAACCGAAAATTCGGTGGAGTGATTTTTTTTTTCAGACAACTGACCATTCCAAATTTAATATGAACACACTATGAACAGTGGGAAATGCACACAATTATTTTACTTTGCCATTAATGGCTTAATTTTCAGAGTGCATTTACCTCCTGATATTTTCCTTTGACTTCCTGTTCCTGAATCTTCAGTACCTCCCTCAGGTGATCTGTGTGAGCAGCAGCTTGCCTGCGTAGTTGAGTTCGCAACTCTGCCTCCATCACTTCACGTACTTCCTCTGCCTGAATTTGAAAAGAAGAATGTACTCATTTTACTTGACATTTCTTGCCTCCCATCACTGCCATTGTAACACAACCAATTTGACTTAGAATCAGCACGGAAACAGACTCTTCGGTCCAACTCGTCCATACTAAATTAATCTAGTCCCTTTGCCAGCATTTAGCCCATATCCCTGTAAGCTCTTCCTATTCGTGTACTCATCCAGATGCCTTTTAAATTCTGTAATTGTACCACCCTCAACCACTTCTCTGGCAGCTCATTCCATGCACGCACCACCCTCTGCATGAAAAAGCCGTCCTTTAGGTCCCTTTTATATTTTTCTCCCCTCACCTTAAACCTATGCCCTCTAGTTTTGGACTCCCTTAACCTGGGACAAAGACCTTGGTGATTCACACTATCCACGCCCCTCATGATTTTATAAGATCATCCCTCGGCCTCCAACACGCCAAAGAAAATAGCCCAAACCTATTCAGCTTCTCCCTAGAGCTCAAAACTCTCCAACTCCGGCAACATCCTTGTAAATCTTTTCTGCACCCTTTCAAGTTTAACAGCATCCTTCCTATAGTAGGGAGACCAGGAATGAAAGCAGTACCAAAAGTGGCCTAACCAATGTCCTGTACAACTGCAACATGACATCCCAACTGCTATGCTCTGACCAATAAAGGCAAGTGTCAAATGCTTTCTTCACTATCCTATCTATCTGAAACTCCACTTTCAAGGTACTATGAACCTGCACCCCAAGGTCACTTTGTTCAGCAACACTCCCCAGGACCCATACCATTAAGTGTACAAGTCCTGCCCTGACTTTCCTTACCAAACTGCAATAACTCACATTTATCTAAATTAAACACCATCTACCACTCCTCAGCCCATTTGCCCATCTGTTCAAAGTCCTGTTGTACTCGGAGGTGAACCTCTATGATGTCCACTGCACCACTAATTGGTGTCATCTGCAACTAATGATTCCTCCTATAGTCACACCCAAATCATTTATATAGATGACAAAAAGCTTGAGCAATTGGCAGCTCTTCTTGAACACACAGTTAATCATAACTCATGAAGTACTCTGTAATTCCCGTGCATAGAACATGATGCACTGGCAAGAGTTACGCACTGGTGTAAAATTACAGCAATTCAGTGATTTACAAAGAACTTGACCATTAAAATACGTAGCAGTGAATATTAAAATCTAAGTAACCATACTTTATATCTGCTAGATATTGTTAGTAAAACCTGCGCTTTACCTTTTTGTCCCTTTCAAGAAGTATTCCTGTTTGATAATGCTCCAAGGCTTTTGCCACTGCTACATCCAAAGTTTTCTTGTGCTCTAGCTTCTGATGCTCAAGAGCCTTTTCAATGTGCTGCTGTTCCCGCACATGCTGTTCTGCCAACTCTCTGTTCAACTGGTCAATACGACGATGGGCATGGGCAATCAATGAGTTGAGGTCATCAGTGCTCAGCTGGCCAGCTACAGTTGGAAACAACATTAAAAAAAGAGTATGGATCAAGTACATTCTGTGGCAGTAAAGGAGATAACCACCATTCATTTGTCATTAAAATATTAGTATTGCAAAGTTAAATATAGACAAAATATTTCATTGAATTAAAATGTCAATTATACAACTGCATGCCAATTACTTCACAGACACAGTATGTATTAATTTGCATACAGCTTACTATAGAAGCTCACATTCGAAACCCATACTCAGGGAATACATTTTTTGCACAGTAATGTTGCAGACGGTTAAAAAAATAATTCCATAGAGTAAGTATTTGCTAGGTCAGTAGGGTTGAAAATTCTTTCATTAGAAGTACTCTCAAAACAGAAGTTAGGTATGCCATATTCACCACTCAGGAATAAAGCGGCATTCTCCCATCATTTATTGTGATTGTTAAAAGGTCACATGGTTAAAGAACATGATGGCATAAACTCAAATTCTGATGTAAACCTGATTATTAAGTAAATGTAACATATACACAAAAGACAGCAGGCACCAATTAAAACAATAGAAGGAGGGATCAGAACCATCAGTTACTGTTTCGGATTAGGAGTTCTGACGAAACGTTATTGACCTGAAACATTAACTCTGCTTCTGTCCACAGATGCTGCCTGACCTGCTGAGTATTACCAGGATTTTCTGCTTTATTTCAGATTTCCAGCATCTGCAGTAATTTGCTTCCGAAATTCCGGTTGCTCAATAAGTTAACAAATGCTTTTGTCAGAAAAGTGGGTTACCCTAAGGACCAGTGCTTGGGCCTCAGCTGTTCACAATATGGTCAACCGAGTACAATATTTCCAGGTTTGCAGACAACACAAAACTGGATTGGAGAATAATGGTGAAGAGGACTTAGAGGCTTCAGAGAGATTTGGATAAGTTAAATAAGTGGACAAAGACGTAGCAGATGCGGTCCAATGGATAAATGTTAGATTGTCCATTTTGGTAGGCAAACAGAATCATATAGTATCATTTTATTACTGACAGATTGAGAAAGATTGATGTACAAAGGGATCTTTGTGCCTTCATACACAGGTCATTAAAATAAGCATTCAGGTCCAGCAAACAATTTGTAATGCAAAGTGTGTATAGTGGTCTTTATTGTAAGACATATCAAGTACATCTGCAAGCAAGTCTTACTCCAGCTTGCAAGCCTTCAGGAAATCACATCGGGTGTATTCTGTACAGTTCCAGTCACCTTACCCAAGAAAAGATATACTTGCCATAGAGGGTGGACAACAAAGACTCACCAGGTTGATTTCTGAAATGGCAGATTTATTATACAAGTGGAAATTAGGTTAACTGGGCCTGTATCCACTTTGGATTAGAAGAATGAGTGGAGATCTCATCGAAGTGCACATAATTCTGATAAGACTGGACAGGTTGGATACTGGCATAATGTATCCTCTGGCTGGGCATCCAGAACAAGGGGTCACAGTCTAAGGTTAAGCGATAAATCATTTCAGACTGAGATAAGGACCAATTTAGACACTCAGATGGTGGTGAATTTGTGGAATTCTCTTCCATAGAGAGCGGTTGAGGCAAGGTCACTGAATATGTTTAAGAAATACATAGATAGATTTCAAGAAGCTAAAAGGTGTCAGTGGATATGGGGAGACAGCTAGAGTATGGCATTGAAATAGGCGATTGGTTATGATCAGGTTGAAAGGCACACCAAGCTTGATGGGGCAAATGGCCGACTCCTTTTTATGTTTCTAAAACTATACTTCACTTTTCCTGGGTACAATGGAATGCTAAGGAAAGTAACTTCACTATGAAGCACAGAATGGAAATATAAAGAATCGTGAAGCAATGGATGTCACTTGAACTCTGGATTCAAGGATACCAATCCAGCAAATAAGACATGTTTAAATGCTACTACCAACAGATTTCAATATAAAGCGCCATTTTTCTATTTGATTTTCAGTAAGACTTTCAATGATACTATCTTGTTTCCAAATTTTGCTGTCAGTGGCAGCATCAATAGCTCACATTTCACATAATACCCTGCGACTATTTTCCTGGCCTGCATGTTGGGCTCTTGTAGTCCAGTGTACCATTGCTTCATAACTAGCTGCAAACTATACAAATAGAGCAAGATCGAATAAGCACATTAGACTCACCTAGATCAGACACCTCTGCAATAAAAAGAGTGGATAGAATTAATAGATGTTGACAACTGTTTGTGTAAATGAGAACACACACTAAACATCATCATTTTAATAAGGAAGCTTTTTCATTTCTTTTTAAAATAAACATTTATCGCTTCAAAATTAGTTAGAAAGGTACATAAAAAAGTGGAACATCAACTCAAACCAAGCAAATCACTACATTCGATAGGCCACGCATAAATGAATATCCATTTACACCTAATTTTCATCATATTCAAAGGGCAACAAGAATTCTCTAGCAAACCTGCAAAAACTTGAAAAGTAATGCATACTAAATTAATAAGAATTATCAAAGTGTGAATGTAACTTTTTTTCCTCTTTGTTCATGCGATATGTGCCTTTGAGCAGGTGGTGCCAAGTTTCCTCCCAAAAAGGATTTTAAATGACGAGTTGGATTTTATATTGTTACTTTTATTGATACCCATTTTTACTTTTCTTCTTTTAAATTGAATTCAATTCTTCAAATAGCCAATCGAATCTGATTCTATGCTCCCCAGGCTATAAGCCATAGGGCAACTAGTCCACAAAGCTACTATATTACATAAATGTGAAAACTGTGCTTTAAAAGGGCATTTCATTCTCACTTGCCCAAGTCTAGTCTCATCCTTGTTCTACAGTGCAAACAGGGGATATTGCTAGAGTCTAACCATCTGAAGACACAATTTATCAATGCAGAGTACATGAACAGATCTTCTCCAGCTAGGCAAATAGTACCAGTTACGGTGTGGATTTAGGGAACACAGGAGCTGAAGTAGGGTCCTTCAGCCCCTCAAGCCTACTTTGCTACTCTCGATTATAACTGGTCATCTGCATCAAAGGCATTTCCCTACATATGCCTATCTCTTGATGTCATTAGTTTGTAGAAATCTATCAATTTCTATCTTGTATACAGCAGTCAACATCCTAGCTTCAACAGCTTTCCAAGGTAGAGAATTCTGAAGATTCACCACCATCTGAGCAAAGAAATTCCTTCTCATCTCACTCTTAAATGAGGACTCACCCTTGCTCTGTAACCACATCCTCTGCCAGGGGAAACTTCTTTCAACAACCCTCCCTTATGCTTTAAGAATTTTCTAAGTTTCAGTTAGATCAATGCTCAGTCTTTTAAACTCTTAAGAATACAGGTAACCTCAATCGCCTAGTCACCTCAATCTGACCCATCTCCCCAAGCCAGGAATCAGTCTAACCTTCACTCCACTTGCACTCCGGAAAGAGTATCTTGCCTTTGGTTAGGGGATCAAATTATCCTCAATATTCTAAGTACAGTCTCATCAAGGGTCAATACAACTGTATTTCAAGACCTTCATGCAGATAAGGGCAACATACCATTTGCTAACTTAAATCATTTGCTGCACTTCCATGTTAGTTTTCACTAACTCAAACAAGGACTCCCGGATCCTTTTGGATATTAACACTTCCCAATATTTCACCATTTAAGAAAAACTCTATGCCCCTGTTCCTCCTACCAAAGTAGAGAACCTCACAATGAGCAACATGATATTCCAACTGCAATGTGGACCATGCAGCCTGTGGTCATGGATGGCACCAGATAAGGATGGCAGTTTCCAACCCTAAAGGACTTCAATGAACCAGATGGGTTTTTCCAACAATCAGCATTGGACTCTTACTTCCAGATTTTTATTGAATTTAAATTCCACCATCTGCCATGGCAAGATTTGAACTTAGGTCTCCAGAACATTACCAGGGTTTCTGGATTAACTGTCCAGTGATAATATCATTAGGCCATTGCCTCACCTTATTGGTTGATGGTGCCATCAACAGGATGGTGGATGATGACCAGATGCATAAACTTGGTTTGCATTTCATTGCATCACATCTCAATTTAGAGGTCTTTAACATAATTACGATCAGATCAGGTAGGTGCAGAGGGTGAATCCAGGCCAAGAGAGTCTGATAATTAAATTCAGAGCTAGGCCATTTAGACCGCAACCCAGTTGTAGTCCTTTCAAACAAATATTACTTCAAATCACAAACTTACATTTCTCCTAAAGGCTTTGAATGCTGGATCAATAAAAAAATTATGACTAAGACTCGTAGATATGAGCAATTGTTTGTTAAATTAGGACAAAGAATATAAAGCAAAAGGCAAGTAAATAGACCACCCACAATCACGGACATGAGGCTGTACTGCCTTCTGTTACAAAGTTCCTATATTTTGAAATTACTTGCAGCAGTCAAGTTTAAAAGAAAGCATGTTGTCTGTTGCTATGTTTTCATTAACAAAAACAGAAAGCACATATAGAATGCACATTCAATATAGACATCACTGTGGATTTAGAAGTTTCTACTTAAGAATTAAATTCTGAAACACACTTTGTATGTAAGAATCATTGAGGATCCATAATGATGAACTAACACTACAAGATTGGCTTAAATCCAAAGGCACCTTAGCTTTACACTGACATTAAATAGCTATCTACAAATCAGATGTTGTTGGTCCAAACCAAATCCAAATAAGGTGAAACTTTTCCAGAGAAATTTGCAACATTTCTAGCACAAGATTCCAATTTCAGTTTACATTTACAATATGCAAAGTTAATCTGCTTCAGACTGACATAACAGCTGTAATGCAAATACCAGCCCAAAAAAATTCTTATTTCGTCTTTTCATACATGATCATGAAATGACAGCATCTGAAATTAATTCAATACATCTTACAATCTGGAATTTTGATAACTGACCATCCACTTCCTATAAGCCACGTGTTCACACACACTAAGTGACAGTACATAAGAAATGGGAGCAGGAGTAGGCCATTCAGCACTTCAAGTCTCCTTCGCTATTCAACAAGATCAGAGGTGATCTTGCCCCAGGACTCAACTGCTTTTTTGTGCTAACTCAGCTAGCCACTTACACACCAATATTTTTAAAAATTAACTGACTTCCTTTTTTAAATCTTTCAATGGTCTAGTATCCATATCTAGGCAAAAGTGAGGACTGCAAATGCTGGAGATCAGAGTCTAGATTAGAGTGGTGCTGGAAAAGCACAGCAGGTCAGGCAGCATCAGAGGAGCAGGAAAATCGACGTTTCAGGCAAAAGCCCTTCATCAGAATCCATATCTCTCTGGGTCAGAGAATTCCAGACACCACTCTCCCGGGTGAAGAAATTCGTTCAGATTTCAGTTTTAAAAGTGAGTGTCCACTTATTCTGCAACTGTCTCTTAGCTTGAGATTACCACACAATTGGAAACACCTTCTCAATATCTACCCCCCGCCCAGACTTTCATATTTCAATAAGATCAGCCTTTCTTCTTCAAAACTGTATTGAATAAACCATTCTTACTGAGTCAATCCTTTCATCCCAGGGATTAGCCATCCAAATCTCTTTTGAACACAGTCTCCAATGGCAGTTCATCCATATTTTTTAAATACAGGATAAAACCGTACACAGCACTCCCAAGTGCACAATCTCATCAACATGTACAGTTGTAACAAGACTTCTCTATTCTTAAACTCCAACCTTCTAGCTAAGTAGGCCAAAATTGCATTTGTCTACTTAATTATTTGCTGCAATTTCATTCTAACATTTTGAGTTTTACGCAGAACATAAAAATCCCACTGTGCTGCACTTTTATTTGGATCTCTCTCCATTTAATAATGTGCCTTTTGGTGATTCTTACCAAAGTGCGTTGACCTCACACTTTCATGCATTAACCTCTATTTGCCTACTCACTCAACCTATCAACCTAGAAAATAGGACAAGTTACTTGGGCTTTCAGACCTGCATGTGGGCCCAGGTTCAAGGTTAGACTTTTTAATTTCAGGTGTTGCTGAAGACTTAAGTTTATACTCACATACTCAAGGTCAGTCCAACTTAATTAACCTAATTACACATTCAATGAAACATTTTTGGAAGTATCAATCATGACCCTCCCTCAGATAATTTAAATACAAGTTCAGTTCAGTTTTAATGCTTAGAAATGAACATAGATTCTTTGAGAAAATAAATCAAAAGGAAGAGGGCTTAATATTTTAAGGTTCTCATCCTGTAAATAACACAATTCTCCATTGTCACTATTTTAGATTTGTGCTAAGATTTTTTAAAGATATGTTTTTAAAACCCCTTTACGTGCAAATGCTTTCATAAAAGCAAAGACGACTGCAGGACTGCTGAATTAGAGGAATAAGTCAAAACAAAGTATAATTCTGTGAAATTAAACAAATGACAAAAATGATAAGCAATTACTGTACTTACTCAGGTTTTTCCACCCAAACTTTACATCTGGAGTGATGCTCTCTAGTTCCTTCCTGAATTCATCCCTGGCCATAGCTACCAGTTCACTGTACTGAACAACTATTTTGGCTTCTGATTGAGCTGCCTGTACCTAAACAAAAAGTAGATATTTCAGCAGAAAGATACCAGAATTACTGAAATAGGCTCTTTAGCCAGCACCTTCCAAACCCATGACAACTATCACCTGGAAGGACAAATGAAGATGTATGGGAGCATTACCATCTGCAAGCCATATCATCGGAACTTGAAGCTCTCTCTTTTTTGTGGCTGGGTAAAAACGTAGAACGCCATTTCAAGCAGGGTGTTCCTCCACCAGATGGACCGTAGTTCAAAAAGGTGTTCACCATTACTTGTGCAAATTAGGCACAAGTATAAATGCTGGCTACGTCAACAAAGCCCATGAACAAATACATTTTCATAAACATCTGAAGGACAGTGCTACTGGAGAATACAGACATTAATGTTCAGACTACTAATTAGTTGATTAATGAGTAAGCTTTTCCATCAGATTGATTCTTATTTATGGAAGTACCAAGATTGGCATTTGAACAGTGTAAGCATGGTAAGAAACTGGATTTTTTTTAAAAAAATGGATGGAAGCAAGCATAATCAGATTAAACTCATGAAGGATTGTAAAATGTAATTAAGAAAATAAAGTATTAAAGCTTTAATAACATTCTATTGAATAATAACTGTTATAGTAATAACATGAAATGCAAAATAATTTTGTTCAAATATTTGGACACTTCACCATTATGAGAATAAACTGAAATCTTGATTGTAAAATCCATCCCCAAGTTGCCATCTATCTCTAGATGTACTTTTAATATCACTCTAAAGCACCTTGATACAAAGGAGGTTATAGTATGACACCATATCAGATCCCAACCTAACTACGAAATAAAAATGTCATATGGTAACATGATGTAAGTTATACTATGATATTAAGCCCAAAACTTTCATGCGACTCCTTCCATGCTCGGGACTTTTTAAACCTTCATTTAAACATAAATAAATGTTTGGATCTTCCAATGAGATGATTATCACAGCAGCAGTGTTGGCAGAATCACAGAATCCCTACAGTCTGAAAACAAGCCATTCAGCCCATCGAGTCCACACTGACCATCTGAAGAGCATCTCAACCAGACCCCCTAATCTATCCCTGCATTTCCCATGGTTGACCCTCCCAGCCTGCAAATCCCTGGACACTTTGGGAAATTTAGCATGGCCAATCCACCTAATGTGCACATCTTTGGACTGTGGGAGGAAACCCATGAAGACAGGAGGAAAATGTCTATATGGAGTTTGCACAGTCGGCCGAGAGTGGAATCAAACCCAGGTCACTGGTGCTGTGAGGCGGCCATGTTGCCTGAAGTTGCTCATCTGAAGGTGCAGCTCGGTGGCTCAGTGGATAGCACTGCGACTTCACAGCACCATGGACCTGGGTTTGATTCCACCCTTGGGCGAGTGTCTATGTGGAGTCTGCACATTCTTCCAGTCTGTGTGGGTTTCCTCCCACAATCCAAAGATATGCAAGTTAGATGGACTGACCGTGCTAAATTGTCCATTGTGTTCAAGGATGTGCAGGCTAGAGAAATACAGGGTTACAGGATAGGTAGAGGGGTGGATGTGGGTTGGATGATCTTTGCAGAGTTGGTATGGACTTAATGGGTTAAATGGCCTGCTTCCACGTTCTACAAACTAGGGGGGCCTGGTGCAGCCAACTCTGGAATTGCCCTAGAAGTACAGGTCATTCTGCTATAACACGCTTTTCATCAACGCAAATTCTCTGTAAAGCAATTGATTAATAGCTGATGCTGTTTCTAAAGTGCGAACTTTTAAAACATGTGTTGGCTACAGCACAATCATATCAACAACACATTAAATGTTATTTGTATAGTGCAATTCTTATATACCACTGGGTTACACAGGAATGCAAGTATCGCGTTCTCAAAGAACTGCCTGTAGTGACTTTCGAAGGGCAGTTATCCAGCATCTGGAAACCTCCAAAAACATTCTCTGACTCTGCGTTAGAGTCAGAAACTTGTGATAGGTTTCAAATTAATAGTTACCCAGGGAATGTTAGTGGAATTAAAATCTACTTTAATTCCTGGCTAACCATTAAGATTATACCCCAACACTGAAATGGCAGAACAACTGACCACATATTTTAGTTCTGTCTTCACAAAAGACAACAAATAATTTCCTAGAAACGTTAAAACCACCAAGGATCTAAGTGACAGAGGAATTAAAGAAAATCAATATTTTCTTAACAAAAGGTGCTAGCAAAATTAATGAGTTTAAAAATGGACAAATCCTGATAACATGTATCACAGAATACTAAATGAAGTGGCTCTGGAAATATTAGATGCATTATTGGTTTTTTTTTCAAAGTTCCAAAGACTCTGAAGCAGTTTCTACAGAATGAAGGGTAGTAAATGTGACTCCATTATTTTAAAAAAGGTGGGAGTTTTAAAAAAATTAAGCTAACAGAGCTGTGTGCAAAATGCTAAAATTCAATTTAAAAAAGATATGGTAACAGAACACTTGGAAATCACTTTTGGATTAGACAAAGTCAGCATGAGGTTATGAAACAGAACTTGTGCTGAACCTAATCTTATGGGAGCTTGAGGATACAACTGGTAGAAAGAACCAATTAATGTGGTGTATTTGAATTTCAACAGAGATTTCATATCAGACATCATTGGGCAAAATTAAAGCACACGGGATTGAGTGTAATGTACTAACATGAACTGCGAATTGATTAATAGAAAGGAGTCTCGAACCAGGGATCACAATCTCAGGTAGGTCATTTAGGAGAGTGGAGGAAACATTTCTTCATACAGAAGGTAGTCAAGCAGTGAAATTCACTACCACAGAACACTACAGTATATTCAAGAAAGCAAAAGATACATTTTTAGATATTAAAGGCATCAAGGGGTGGGCAGAGAAAATGGGAATACGATTTTGAGATAGGAGGATTAGCTGTGGTCATACAGAATGTCAGCAGGTTTGAAAGGTTGAATGGCTCACACCTGCTCCTTGTTTCCATGTATTTAGAAGTTACAGGCCTTAAAAGCACAGATTTTCTCACCCACAATCTGAGCATTTAAGTTTTAAACACCAGATAAACAGCTGCACATGCATGCACACCCTCTGTTTTAGTCATGAAAACTCTGGCTTGCTTTATACCAAATACCTGTAATTGAGATACTGCCTGTGTCTGTAATATACACTTCAAAGCATAACTGCAATACTAAGTGGTTTGCATTTGATACCTGCCTCTGGGATTGGATGCTGACAGTGTAATACAGCTCAAGATTGGGGTTATTGCTGGTTTCGGTTACCTCTAAGCTGACTGTAGGAACAAACTACAGCAATAACAGTAGTAAAAGCATAAAATTTAATAATTGAGTATGCAAGGCTGAGTAGAAGACATATTTATGATTTTGCACAACGGTAGCATCAACTCTTTAAACTTATTTTTCTACGTCTCGCAAGGATGTAGAATGGTTTTCTTATTAAGCTTACATTCAAGTAGCACACAAACCTTGTGAACGGTTTCAGCCCTGAAAAGGATAGTTTATTTGAATTTTGATTGAAACAGACCTGCAAAGTATTGTGTGGAATGTTTGAAGTTAATAGTACATATAAGATGACTCAGTCATGTTGTTCTGGTATTCAGCTATCCATTCAGGTTTTTCTTTCTTTATTCTGTAACTAGATGGCGAGGCAGCATTTATTGCCCATCCTTAATTGCCCAGACAGCAGTCGAGAGTCAACAATATTGCTATGGATCTATAGGCACATGTAGGCCAGATCAGGTAAGGATAGCAGTTTCCTTCCCTAAAGGACGTTAGTGAACCAGATGGGTTTTTTTTGACAATTGGCATTGGATTTACAGTAGTCACTACCTGGGTCTCTGGATTAACAGTCCAGTGATAATACCACTAGGCCCGTTACCTACCTATTATAAAGACTATTTAAGTAGCATGGAGAAGGAAATAAGAAACAGCAGAGTTTCAAGATTTTCAGGCCATGAAAAAGCATTACATGAGAAGACAGCAAAATAACTAATACCAACAGAATTATTTTTTCATATCAAATGAAAATGTTACAATTACAATTCCTGGGATGGTAGAACTCTTGCATGAAGACGACTAGATCAGTTAGAACTACATTTACTGGAGTTTAAAAGATTGAGAGCGGCTCTTGTAAAAGCTCTAAAATTCTAACAGGACTAGACAGGGTTAATGCAAAAAGGATATTCCTGATAACCAGGGAGTCCAGAACCAGAAGTCATTGTCTGAGGATACAGAGTAGGCCATTTAGGATACAGAGGACTGAAAAGGTAATATTACAGGAAAACCATGAGTTCGTTGATTGGTAATAACTACTAGTTTGACTATTAAAGGTTACTTTTAGATTGGAGGTAAATAAGTGAAACATTTACAGATTACAAACTAAAAGATCAGCAGGAAATTTTAAAAATCAAATTAAGAAAATAAAAGAGAGATGTAGGGCTAGGCGATGTACTGTATTTGCATGATGTGGAAGCTGGTGGACCTCACTGTGGTCCACAGTGTCCTGCTGGTTACTTGAGGAACTAAGAGTTTTGTTTAGATTAGATTCCCTACAGTGTGGAAACAGGCCCTTCGGCCCAACAAGTCCACACCGACCCTCCGAACAGTAACCCACCCAACTCTGACTAATGCACCCAACAACTACGGACAGTTTAGCATGGCCTGCACATCTTTGGAACATGGGAGGAAACCGGAGTACCCGGAGGAAACCCACGCAGACACAGGGAGAATGTGCAAACTCCACACAGTCAGTCACCCAAGGCTGGTGCTGTGAGGCAGCAGTACTAACCACTGAGCCACCGTGCCACTGATGGGCTTCAATCTGAGCTTCAAACTGTGACACATCAGGGAGAGGGAGAGATACACTCCTTAAATTAACTATCTCAAATCTGGTCAGGGGTGACTATAGGCGAGATATGAAGAGCATAATTAAGTGTAATTTGGATAGACTGAGTTCTGAAGGGGTTCTTTATTCTGTAAGTTTCATTGTGTAATTTTGTGAATAAATTTTTGTCGGTTTTAAAATCTGGTAGTCAGCCTAGCTAACTTACACAAGGTAATTTTCACTGTAGGTAAAAACAATGACTGCAGATACTGGAAACCAGATTCTGGATTAGTGGTGCTGGAAAAGCACAGCAGTTCAGGCAGCATCCGAGGAGCAGCAAAATCGACGTTTCGGGCAAAAGCCCTTCATCAGGAATACAGGCAGGGTGCCTGCAGGGTGGAGAGATAAATGAGGGGAGGGTGGGGGTGGGGAGAAAGTAGCATAGAGTACAATAGGTGCAGGGCAGAGAAAATGACCTGGGAGTTGCAGTGGGAGAGGGACTCCATGAGATTCTTGTAGAGAGAGGAGGAAAACTTCTTCAAGACAGGCATCCTTGCAAGAGGATTCACAGTAGGGTTAAAATCAACTAGGTAAAATCAATGTAGACTTACTGAAACATGTTGCAAAGTTATGGTCTGGGATGCCTGCTTAAGAATATTTTGAGTAGTTTGGTCTAGTCCATAACAAGAGCAAGTGTTACATCTAACTTTTTTAAAAGTTTTTTTTTACCTTTCTTTCTATATGATCCAGATCCACCAACATATGGTTGAGATTCTCTTCTGCAGCCAGGAGCTGTGGTCGAACAGAAGAGATCTCACTCTGTTTAGCTTCTTCAATTGTACTTCGAAGGTTGTCTAATTCTTCTCTAAATTTGAAAAGAAAGCAAAAGACATATGGCAAAATACAAGCAGCATATGATATTTTGCTTAAACAATAAAAAAAACCAAAAGAAAAGATTTGCAGATGCTGAAAAGCTGAAACAAAAACAGAAATTGCTGGAAAACCTCAGCAGGTTTGGCAGCACCTTTGGAGAGATAGCAGAGTTAATATTTTGGATCCAGTGACCCTCCATTCTGAAAATCTCTGCTTTCTCTCCACAGATGCTGCCAGACCTGCTGAGTTTTTCCAGCAATGTGATTTTGTTTAACATTTTGGCTAGTCTTACCAAAGCACCAGTAGAGTCATAAAAGCATAGAAACAAGCCCTTAGGTGCATGATGTCTATGCCTACCAACAAACACCAAACTACACTAATCCCATTTAGCTGCCATACATCCTGGCATTTTAAGTGCATATCCAGAGGCTTCTTAACTGTTGCAAGTGTACCTGCCTTTCAGATAGCGCATTCCACATTTCCACCATGTGGGTGGGAAATGTTTTCCTTAGACCCCTCTAAAATCCACTTACTCCTCACCTTAAACGTATGCCCTCTGGTCTTACACACATTTGCCATGGAGAAACGATTCTGACAATCGACTCTACCTATGGCTCTTGCAATTTTGTGCATCTCAGTCAGATCCCCCTCAACTTCCTCTACGCCAGAGAGGACAAACCTAGGGCAAAATAAGGACTGCAGATGCTGGAAACCAGAGTTTAGATCAGAGTGGTGCTGGAAAAGCACAGCAGGTCAGGCAGCATCCGATGAGCAGGAAAATCGATGTTTCGGGCAAAGGCCCTTCTTCAGGAATAGACGCAGGGTAGAGAGATAAATGGGGGGGGGGGCTGGGGAGAAGGTAGCCAAGAGTACGATAGATGGATGGAGGTGCAGATGAAGGTGATAGATCAGAGGGGAGGGTGGAGTGGATAGGTGGGAAGGGAGGTAGGACAGATCATGAGGATGG
>NC_057710.1:23960885-23969686 GCF_004010195.1 Chiloscyllium plagiosum | reverse complement strand
AAGGGAGGGTGCCTGGATGGGAGGGTGGGTTGTAGGGGGGCGTGGACCTGACCAGGTAGTCACTGAGGGAATGGTCTTTGCTGAAAGCGGAAGGGGTGGGGTCAGGTCCGTTTGGAGGTGGCGGAAATGTCAGTGGATCATGCAGTTAATGCGAAGGTTGGTAGGGTGGAAAGTGAGGACGGGGGGGTTCTGTCTTTGCTACGATTGGAGGGGTGGGGTTTGAGGGCGGAGGTGCGGATGTGGATGAGATGCGTTAGAGGGCATCTTCAACCATATGGGAAGGGAAATTGCGATCTCTGAAGGAGGAGGCCACCTGGTGTGTTCTGTGGTGGAACTGGTCCTCTTGGGAGCAGATGCGGCGGAGACAAAGGAATTGGGAATACAGGATGGCATTTTTGCAGGAGGTAGGGTGTGAAGAGGTGTAATCCAGGTAGCTGTGGGAGTCGGTGGGTTTGTAAAAAAATGTCAGTGTTAAGTTGGTCGTCATTAATGAAGATGGAGAGGTCCAGCAAGAGGAGGGAGGTATCAGAGATGCTCCAGGTGAATTTAAGGTCGGGGTGGGGGAATGTGTTGGTGAAGTTGATAAACTGCTCAACCTCCTCGCGGGAACACGAGGTGGTGCTGATGTAGTCATCGATGTAACGGAGGAAGGGGTGGGGAGTGGTGCCGGTGTAACTACGGAAGATGGACTGCTCTACGTGGACGACAAAGAGACAAGCAAAGCTGGGGCCCATACAGGTGCCCATGGCTACCCCTTTGGTCTGGAGGAAATGGGAGGATTTGAAGGAGAAATTGTTACGGGTGAGGACCAGTTCAGCCAAACGAATGAGTGTCAGTGGAAGGATACTGTTGGGGACATTGGGAGAGGAAGAAACGGAGGGCTTGGAGGCCCTGGTCATGGCGGATGGAGGTGTAGAGTGATTGGATGCCCATGGTGAAGATGACGCATTGGGGGCCAGGGAAACGGAAGTCTTGGAGGAGGTGGAGGGCGTGGGTGGTGTCTCGAATGTATGTGGGGAGTTCCTGGACTAGGGGGGGGATAGGACAGTATCGGGGAAGGTGGAGATGAGTTCAGTAGGGCAGGAGCAAGCGGAGACAATGGGTCGGCCGGGGTGGTCAGGCTTGTGGATCTTGGGAAGGAGGTAGAATCGGGCAGTGCGGGGTTCCCAGACTATGAGGTTGGAAGCTGTGGGTGGGAGATCTCCTGAGGTGATGAGGTTCTATATGGTCTGGGAGATGACCCCAACCCCCATCACCATACCATCATGGTCGAGGGGGCGGTAGGAGGTGTCTTCGAAACAACAAACCCAGCCTATCTAATCTATCCTCATAACTCAGACTTGCCATGGTGAATCTCCTCTGCACCGTCTCCAGTGCAATCACGTCCTTCCAATAGTGTGGTAAATAGAACTGCACACAATTCCATCTGCGGCCTGACACAATGTTTTATAAAGTTGTAAATAGACTTCCTTGCTCCTGTATTCTACACTCTGGCCAACAAAGGCAAGCATCCCATATGCCTTTTTCACCACACTTTCTACATGTGCTGACACCTTCAGGGATCTATGGACCTGTACACACTTTGTGCTTCAGTACTCCCCACAGACCAATTATATATTGTTTACGTCCTTCTCTTTTTAGGCCTCCCAAAATGCATTATCTCACTGATCAGGATTAAATTCCATCTGCCACTGATCTGCCCAATTTACCAACTGATCAGTAGCAGATTGCAGCCTGAAACCATCCTCCTCACCATCAACACCATAATGTTTTTTATGTTATCTACAAACCTACTAATTATACCTTCTACATTCACATCCCAGTTGTTAACAAACATCACAAACAGCAATGTTCCCAGCACCAATCCCTGTGGTACACCACTGGTCACAGGCTTCCAATCACAAAAAAATGCTCCATTATCCTTTGCTTCCTATTTGCAAGCCATCCTTGATCCAACTTGCCCTGGATCCTTTGGACTCTTGTCTTTGGATCAATCTTCCATGTGGGACTTTGTCAAAAATCCTCAAATTAGTCAGACAGACTTTCCCTTAAACATATCCGTGCTGTTTATCCCTGATCAATCAGTGCCTTTCCAAGTATTGATTCCATGCTTCAGAAAACTTTCCAGTAATTTCCCCACCACGATGTCAGACTAATGGTCTGTAATTACCAGGCCTATTTCTGCTGCTCTTCTTGAACAAAAGGAACCACATTAGCTATTCACCACTCATCTAGCACTTCACTTGTGGCCAGCAACACATTATATATTCTGCTAGGACCCCAGGAATTTCCTCCCTTGCCTCCCAAAGCAGTCTGGAATCAGTCTCTTCAGGCCTTGGGATTTACATTTCTTTATGCCTAGTAAAGTATCTGATACCTCCTCCTTATTAGTCTTAAGGTGTTATAGAACCTCACCATCTCAACTGAAACCTCTAGCTACAATGTCTTTATTTCTCATCTCTACTCAAAGAAGATTCATTTAAGACCTCATCCACATCCTCTGGCACCACACACAGTTGCCTCTTTGGTTTCTAACAAGCTTTCACTGGTAAACTTCTTAGTAAAATGCCTTGGGGTTTTCATTAATCCTCTGCTAAAGTGATTTACGTCCTTTAACGTCATTAGTGCTCAGTAACGTATAGTTAGTAAAGGCTGCACTGAAGTTCTTACTCATTCCGCTATCAACACAATGCTCTTAGTTCAGTCTACCATTACATTACATTGACTCTTCCATTAAAAGATTAACATTCCCAAATAGCCATCTTCCATTTGCTCTTTTATATTCTTGATTCATTGACTAAAATAGTCTCTGGATTTTAGGTGTTGCTTGGAACTCATGTTTGAGAGCTGCACAACTTGCACCAACTCTTCCACAAGACGACATCTGGATACTCAGTGACTGCTCACAGAAATTCATCTTATTTGTACCCGCTTATTTGTAAAAAGATATGTTATCCAAAATATGAAGTTATACTATCAGAAACAGAACATACATCTTCGTACATATCTGGAACGTTTTGGAGAGAACACTTTGCAAAACAAAAGGCATGGACCATAGCAGCAACAACGTTGCATTTCCAAGAACAAGCTGCTTGGTTGGGGCCACCATGACTGGAACACTCTTAATAAGTGACATATAACCCAGCATGTGGGTTGAAAAAGATATGAACGCAAAGAATAAGAATTAGAAAAAAATATAAATTTCAAAAAGACATGAGGTAAAGGGTAAAGGGATCAAACTATGTGGATAACACATTGAGATGGTCAGAATAAACAATGCATTAAATTTCCTCCTTGTTTGGAATAAATCTCAAATTCTCTAATCCAGTTACTTCATATTTCTTAGAATTTCGTGGATTCTGTTCACACCCATCCAAATTTATAAAACATCTTTTAAAATAAAATAATGTTTTAAAAAAACCTTACTTGGCTTTCATCATTGCTTCACTGGCTTGGTTTACAACCTTGCTGCGGATGCTCAAAGCATTTTCCAAGGCTCGCCATTGTTCCGACTTTCGATCTGCAGTATTCTGATATAAACAATGACAATCACTAAAATAAGACATTTTCTCCACAATATATAAAAAACCTAAACTAAAAACAGATTAAGTATTGTTATTTGTTAAATTTTTGCGGTGCTCAAACTATCTATATTTGCCTACATAACACTGTAGCAACTGAAGTGGAAGCAAGTTTACTTGAGGCTTTTTCTGGAAAAGCACAAGTCAGGCAGCATCCGAGGAGCAGGAGAATCGACATTTCGTGCATAAGCCCTTATTCCCAAGGCATTCTGTGTTTCTGTTGATGTATGTGACACTTGAACTTATATCAATAGAATTAGAAAAATTCAAACTTCTCAGTAATAATCAACACTCCATTAAGCTTTACAGTAGGATCCACTACATATTCTCCAAATATAATGACCCCTTAAATTCAGGCTGCCTTAAAATAGAGAATGGTTCCGACCTAAAACGTTGACTCCTCTCCTCCTCTGATGCTGCCTGATCTGCTGTGCTTTCTCCAGCTCAACTCTTTATCCACTCAGGCCCTTTACCAGAACCTCAGCAAAAAGTGGACCCACAGAAGTTGCTGGAAAACCTCAGCAGCATCTGTCAAGAGAAATCAGAGTCAACATTTCAGATCCAGTGATCCTTCCTCAGAACTCAAACTTCCTCACTGCCTTATTCTGATCAAGTACTTTCGAAACTATTAGCTGCTCATCCATTTACATGATTTGGAGATGCTGGTGTTGGACTGGGGTGTACAAAGTTAAAAATCACAACACCAGATTATCGTCCAACAGGTTTAATTGGAAGCACTAGCTTTCGGAGCGCCACCTGATGAAGGAGCAATGCACCGAAGGCTAGTGCTTCCAATTAAACCTGTTAGACTATAACCTGGTATTGTGTGATTTTTAGCTTCATCCATTTACAGGTCACTTTCACCCAGATTTAGTGACTGATTAGTCAGCTATCAGCAATCAGCAATCACCATGGAAGATAACCAACTTGCGATTCAAGGTGCAACCCCGCACCATTTCCTTCTACTTTATTTAGGGGGTGACTTTCTCCAATTGGTCACTCTCATGGGTGGATTTTTCCAGGAGATTTGGGGTCTTCTGGGTGCAAATCTGTCCACAGCCCCGTATATTTTGAGTGTTGCAGCAAGGATATAAAATGAATGAGGTTGTGTTACACTTGTAAGAACACTAGCTCAGCTTCACTTGGAATACTGCATCCACTCTGGGCATTACACTTCAGGGAAGATGTGAAGGTACTGAAGAATATAAAAGAGAATCATGGAAATAGAAATAGGATAAAGAAATTCAGCTATATACATAAAATAGATAAAAAGTATGGAGAGAGGAATGGATGGAGGTTTTCAAAATCATCAGGGATCTGCATAGATGGGGAGAAACCATCCTTATTGGTGGAATGATGGAAAATCAGACAGTACGGATTTACGGTAATTGGCAAAAGAGCAAATAACAACATGAGGAAAAATACTTTTATGCAGCAATTTATAGACAGGACATGATGGAAGCAGGTTTAATTAAGACATTCCCAAGGGAGGTGAATTGTTATCGGAAAAGGAAAAATGTACAGGACTATGGGGAGAAGGTAGACGTGTGCCTCTAAATAAATTGCCCCAAGGAGAGACGATGGTCACGACATGCCAAACTGCCCCTTTGTCCTGTAACAAATCTGGCGATTCAAGCAGGGACTTCTAAACATGTGCATTTACTTATGAACCAATCAAGGCAGACTATTATAACAAAGACTGAAAAGTTCCTTACAATGACATTTCATTTTAAATATTCACACTCTTCTCTACTAGTTTACCTCAGAATCATCCATGGCTTCCTTTAACCTCTGGGCATGCAAGGTAATGGCTTCTATGGCTGAATCCTGAGCTTCAATTGCCTTGAGTGTGACTTGAGCACTTCTACCAAGAGCATCCTCCAAAGTTGATGTTATTTCTGCACAAGAATAATACACTTTATAAAAAGTACAGAATTATAATGAAATTTCCTCGAAACAAAAATCTATTGAGTACCACTAGTTTTGCCCAGGACACAGACAATTAATTAATAGTATTAAGGTGTTTAATGAAATTTAATCTCAAGTGGCAATCCTTCATGTGAACCTTGGGGCAGAGAACTGGCAACATCTTTGACTTTGAAGCATCATAGCTGAGTATCAAATTGTCCTTTGACACCCATAAATGCATTTTCTCAGGATTTGCTGTAGAGCAGTTAGGATCAAAATCCTGATTTCGTCTTCGAAGGCAAGGTTTCACATAGACCCATGGAAGATTTATGGCTGATATGACTCCAATAGAAAAATGTCTGCTGACACCCTGAAAACAATTTCAGTACATGTGCATGTACAGCACCCCTGCAAGTACTGAAGTTAAATCATTCCACCCTGTTCACTCATAAATATTGCGCATTTTTGGACACTGCCTTGATTTGTATATGGCAAAGTGGTTCAAGGTGTGCATACGCACCTTTCCTACTGTGCAATTTGAAACACTCAGGAGTGATAGGAGTCACAACCCCACCAAATTTCAGGGGGTGTTTTAGCCAAAGTGAAACATCAAGTGAGGCAGATTGCATCTAATTTGTTACCTAGTTTCAAACAAAACACTCCCTGGAGACAAATAAATCTAACAATGTCACCAATCAAGTAAA
Source organism: Chiloscyllium plagiosum (assembly GCF_004010195.1). NCBI lineage: Eukaryota > Metazoa > Chordata > Chondrichthyes > Orectolobiformes > Hemiscylliidae > Chiloscyllium > Chiloscyllium plagiosum. Next base: position 23,963,493 of record NC_057710.1, on the reverse strand, counting down.
GCGAGAATAGAGAAAACAGAATTATAACAGGATAGATTATTTTAAGATGACATTAAACCAAGTCCCTGTCTAACCTCTCAGGTGGATGTCATAGTCAAAGAGATGTACAGCATGGAGCGAGACCCTTCGGTCCAACTCGTCCATGCCGACCAGATAACTTAACCTAATCTAGTCCTACTTGCCAGCACCCTGTCCAAATTGCCCTAAATGCTTAATATTCATATATCCATCCAGATGTCTTTTAAATGTTGTAATTGTACCAGCCTCAACCACTTCCTCAGACAGCTCATTCCATACACACACCACCTCTGAGAAAAAGTTGCCCCTTAGGTCTCTTTTGTATCTTTCCCCTCTCACCCTAAACCTATGCCCTCTAGTTCCCCCAATCCAGGGAAAAGACTTTGTCTATTTATCCTATCCATGCCCTCATGATTTTATAAACCTCTATAAGGTCACCCCTCAGCCTCTGGCACTCCAGGGAAAATAGCCCCAGCCTATTCCACCTCTCCTGCTCAAAATCTCCAACCCTGGCAACATCCTTGAAAATCTTTTCCAAACCCTTTCAAGTTTCACGACATCCTTCCAATAGGAAGGAGACCAGAATTGCACACAATATTCCAAAAGTGACCTAACCAATGTCCTGTATAGCCGCAACATGACTTCACAACTTCTGTACTCAATACACTGACCAATAAAGGAAAGCATACCAAACGCCTTCTTCACTATCCTATCTACCTTTGACTCTCCCACGGCACTATTTCAAAATACAACTGAATTCTTCTTCAGATCCTAACTAACATTAAATCATTCAATTAATGTAGTTACAAAAGGGATTATCCCGTTCATCATCAGTGCTATTCCAAGGACACTGCTATGCAAAAATTTGTCTCTGTTACATGAAGAGATTGCACTTCAGAAGCATGCCATTGGCTATGAAATGTTTTTGGATGTCCTTTAGTCTTGAAAGTCAATATATATGCAAATCTTCCTTTATTACTTGGAGGAAGTAATGGCAAGCTGCAAGATGCTGTGGGATCCTTATGCAACATTACCTGGACTTTCAGGAGGTGGGAGAAATTTCACCACCCAAAAAATGCCGGTGAAGACCTACCAACTTGCAGCTGGGGAATGTATATATTGATCATGTTAGTCATAAAATCTACCTGTTAGTAGTTAAGGGATTTGAAATTGATTTTATTTACCAACAACTTTGATGTTTTCCTCTCTATCTTGCTGAGCTAGGTGTTTTGCAACTTCCTGAGGTGGGTGTTCTTCTACTGCGATGTGCTGGCCCTGTACGGCTTCGTTTTCACAACTACAGCTTTCACCTTTTAAGAACATAAGGACAGCATATTTATGACCAGGAGTAGGTCACTTTGAATGACAAATATGTCCTTAACAAAAACAATTACATATCCTTCAAATGTTTCCTCTCTCCAGAAACTTGACTAGTTATTTACTGACCCCATTTTCTTTGCTGTATAATTTAATACAGCCACTGGTAACTTCTGTTAGCCATTTTTTCTAACTCATCGGTCATATCTTTTATTAAAAATAACTCATGAAGTTGTCTCTTCCTTGCACTTTAACAAATTACAAAAATTATTCAGTTATTTTCCCAACAACTGACATTAAACTTGCTGGTTAAGAAGATTCCAGGTAAACCTCTTGATCCTTTCTTTTAAAGGAATGTGGCTTCACTGACCAGTTTCTGATCGTAAGACTTCTTTCCCTCATTGAATGAAGTTACACTGATGTCAGTAAGTTTCATTAAACTTCTGTTCGCATCTTCCACAAGTCATGCTGATGTCAGATGCCCCTCAGGAACTTCATTTATATTAAAAGTATCTAAGCAGCCAACTGATTTAAAGATTACAGTCATAAGTTCATAATATCCAGGTAGCCTTTTGAGATTTTTTGGACGTCTGATTTTCTGATTTAAGAGACTTCAATTCAGTAAAAGATACATGGAACAACTGAGTAGGCAGTAATTCTAAAAGGTGTTTCAGTAAGATGGGGGGGGGGGCTGGTAAAAAAGGAACGGGGGGGCATTGCTAATTAGAAATGGTATAACGGCTGCAGAAAGGCAGTTCGGGGGGGATCTGCCTTTGGAGGCAATATGGGCTGAAGTCAGAAATAGGAAAGGAGCAGTCACCTTGTTGGATGTTTACTATAGGCCCCCCAATAGCAGCAGAGATGTGGAGAAACAGATTGGGAAACAGATTTTGGAAAGGTGCTGAAGCCACAGGCGATTTCAACTTCCCAAATATTGATTGGAAGCTCTTTAGATCAAGTAGATTGGACGGGGCGGTGTTTGTGCAGTGTGTCCAGGAAGCTTTTCTAACACAGTACGTAGATTATCCGACCAGAGGGAGGCCATATTGGATTTGGTACTTGGTAACGAACCGGGACAAGTGATGGGCTTGTTAGTGGATGAGCAGTTTGGTGATGGTGACCACAATTCTGTGACTTTCACCTTGGTTATGGAGAGAGATAAGTGCGGGCAACAGGGTAGGTTTTACAATTGGGGGAAGGGTAATTACGATGCTGTAAGACAGGATCTGAGGAGCATAAGTTGGGAGCATAGGCTGTCAGGGAAGGATGTCAT
>NC_057710.1:23953174-23959209 GCF_004010195.1 Chiloscyllium plagiosum | reverse complement strand
GTACAGGACTTTGGTTAGGTCACATTTGGAGTACTGTGTGCAGTTCTGGTCGCTTCACTTTAGGAAAGATGTGGAAGCTTTGGAGAGGGTGCAGAGAAGATTTACCAGGATGTTGCCTGGAATGGAGAGGAAGTCGTACGAGGATAGGTTGAGAGTTCTCGGCCTTTTCTTGTTGGAACGGCGAAGGATGAGGGGTGACTTGGTGGAGGTTTATAAGATGATCAGAGGAATAGATAGAGTAGACAGTCAGAAGCTTTTTCCCCGGGTACAACAGAGTGTCATAAGGGGACATAAATTTAAGGTGAAGGGTGGAAGGTATAGGGGAGATGTCAGGGGTGGGTTCTTTACCCAGAGAGTGGTGCCGAGAGAGTGATGGGGGCATGTGGGAGTGGCAGAGTCAGAATCATTGGTGACCTTTAAGCAGCAATTGGATAGGTACATGGATAGGTGCTTAAGCTAGGACAAATGTTCGGCACAACATCATGGGCCGAAGGACCTGTTCTGTGTTGTAATGTTCTATGTTCTACGAAGGGCTTTTGCCCGAAACATCAATTTTACTGCTCCTCGGATGCTGCCTGAACTGCTGTGCTTTTCCAGCACCACTAATCCAGAATCTGGTTTCCAGCATCGGCAGTCATTTTTTTTAACCTAGTAATTCTAAATAGCCTACATGGAATCATTGGCACTTCTTTTCAAGCCATTTTGAAATTGATTTTATTTACCAACAACTTTGATGTTTTCCTCTCTATCTTGCTGAGCTAGGTGTTTTGCAACTTCCTGAGGTGGGTGTTCTTCTACTGCGATGTGCTGGCCCTGTACGGCTTCGTTTTCACAACTACAGCTTTCACCTTTTAAGAACATAAGGACAGCATATTTATGACCAGGAGTAGGTCACTTTGAATGACAAATATGTCCTTAACAAAAACAACTACATATCCTTCAAAAGTTGCTCTATAGTTTGAGGGACATCACTCTGTACCAAGTATGTATAAGGAAAGATGGCAGCCTTCGATAAACTATCTCAGCAGAGACTGACGCAGACTGTTGACATCATTCTGCACCACAATAAAGCTATCTAGCCAACTGAGCTAACTGACTGCCAAGTAACTACTTGTTAGCCAACATCTGCTTTGCTCCAAAATTCAGGTCCCAATACAATTCCATCTGTTTATAAAGACCACACCAGTGGATAAATCATATTAAAACCATAGTTTTTGATGTTGTAAATGAATGTGATTTCTGCTGATCTCAAAAATGCAAAATTGCATTGGATGTCACTTTCCAATTCGTGCAAGGTCCTGACGTGCCAATTGTGCCAGTAAAGAATACAGCAAAGCACTGATATTTCCTGCAATCCATAGCAGGATTAGTAAATATGGAACTGATGATTAACAAACTAGCCAACATGCCTAATATAAGTTGTGCCTTTCTACCTGACACTTGAGAGCAACAGAAAATGGTTAGCAATGTTTGGCCAAAATACATTATTGTTCATAAAGAGTGTGCAATGGACTGTACAAGTGGTGAGAACAACTGTTTCAAGTGTATCATTATCCTCCTCTATTCATATATACAAGTTACCCTTATTATGGAACCACTAACATGGCAAAGCAACTAATGGTGGTTCATGAGTGATATCAAACAAAAAAAACTTGTTACTGAACAGATTAGGACAACTGACAAGAAGCTGTCAAGCCTAAAGGTAAGCCTAAAGGTAAGCCTAAAGCAGCATCTTTGAAGGAGGGAGGAGTATGGATGCAAAAATATTTGAGGACAGAATTGCAAAGCTTAGGACCCAAGCAACTGAAAGCACAGTAATCAATGGTGGCATAATTAAAATTGAGAATCCAAAAGATATGTTCATCTCTCATACACAAGTGAGTGGCTATTCTGTGGAATTATTCTCATTAAGTCAGAGAACATCCAATGCAATATACATTCCTGGCTAATGCTGTAGTGATTGAATAAGAAAATTGAATTACTTCTGTACAGTATAATAGAGATCAAACATAAAACTTTCTCCCTTCCCTTGCAGCAACAAGAAATTCAACTTTCTTCTGGTTAATTCTATACAAGCAATTCTATCACCATGACTTTAGTTGGCATTTAGATTATTCTCTCCATTTGGAAAGTTTTGTGTTGCAAGTACATTTGCGTGGTGCTATAGTCAGCACTCTTTAGCTCACAGACTCCAGGAGACAACTTATCGTCTGTTTAATTTTTGTTTACTATTTTCTCTACCAACAATTCTAAATAAAGATCAACAGCTAATGTCGTAAAGAGATGTTTTTGAGCAAGTAGTCTGGTGAAATTATTCTCTAAATGGTTACATCATATTTCCTGATAAATTAGACATCATAACTGGTGTCATTAAACAGATCTCTTTACTTACGACTTGCGTCATGTTTTTCTTCCATTTCAACTTGGACCCCAGGAGCAGGGACTGTTGGAGCATCACCAACAGCAGAAATAATTGCAGCTGCATCTTTAGAAGAAGCTGAACACAGGGTAGGGTACCAGAAAGACAAAAAAGGATTGTACGGCATTAAAATTATGCTCTCTATAAAGCACTGGAGAGAGATATGCAGTCAGGGATTTACCTCACATTTCTATGCTAGTGATTTCATTATGGCAACAATTCCTCAGCAGTATAACATTTGAGGCGAAAGTGAGGACTGCAGATGCTGGAGATCAGAGTCAAGATTAGAGTGGTGCTGGAAAAGCACAGCAGGTCAGGCAGCATCCGAGGAACAGGAAAATCGACGTTTCGGGCAGAAGCCCTTCAGTATACCCATTTGAGAACACCTTTACAATACTTGTTACATAAAACAAACCATTATTCAAAACAATCCGAATATTTTCACAACGCACTCTTGCAGGTCAGTCTCCACGCAACTGAATTTCTTTGTGCACCTCTTTCCATAAATATTTCCCCCATTCTTAATTTTAGCTCCTTAACATATTTATCCTTTAATAAAAAGATTACTTTATATTATGACTCTTTTTTTGTCCTTCCCACTCAATACTTTTTCCGTCTCACTGTGTAGTCCTACACTTCATTTTTATTTGTGCTCTTACACTTCATTGCTCATGAATTTCCTATAAAAAAAAGTAATCTTTCTTTACATTACTTATTTTAAACCTTCATTATTTCTTAAGACTGTTTTGTTTTAATTTATTCTTCATGTATCATTTGCTCAAACCTCAAGGTTATGTATTCATTTGTTTGTTAAAACTCAGGCTATTCTACGCTAAAGAAAGTTTTGATTTGAACTCTGCAGCATACAAATAAATGGAATAAAAGTTTCTTCCCTAATATTCTCCATCACAAAGACAAAAAAAATGTTCATTTCTAAAGACAGCATTTATTCAATTATTCTCTCCCCAAGCCAATGCTGCATTAAACATATCAACTGGCAGGTTTTCCTCTCAAATCCATTGATGAGCAAAGACAAATGTGGGTCCATAACAAAGAGACAGCAGAATATATAAAAGGAAACAGAGATGATAGAGAAACTAAATAGGTACTGCATTTCTGTCTTCAGATACGAAGAAATAAGACGAATACCTGAAATGATTAAGATCAAAAGATGCAGGTGAAAGAATGGAACTGTAAGTTACTATTAGTAAAAATAAAAGTGGTACTGGAGCAGTAGAGATAATGGATGCATTAATGATCACTGTGCAGAGACTGGAAGACAGCAAGCAGATGTAACCCCATTGCTTAACAAAGGAGGAAAAGTGAAAACAGGGAACAACAAACCTATTAGCCTGACTTCAGCAGTTGGCAAAAACACAATTATAACGGTTGCAATTAATGGAGATTAAGTAGTAAAGATTGCCTGACTGGAAAAATTCAACATACATTCACGACAGGAAAATCATATTTGACAAAGTGGATAAGTGTTTTTTGAGGATGTTACGAGCAGAGTCAATGTCCGGCAGGGGGAACCATGAGAGGTTTTTCGATTTTCAGAAAGCTTTTGATGAAGTCCCGCACATCATGTTAGAAAACAAAATTAACAGACATCAGATTGGGTTAATACTTGAAAGGATTGAGAACTGGCTAACAGTCAGAAAGCAGAAAAAAAAAATAAGTGGTTCATTCTCAGTTTAGGAGGTTGTGAACAGTGGAGTACTGCAGCGATGGGAGAGGTAGTGATCAGTGCTCACAATCCACATCGAATGAGTTGGATTGGCCGGGGGGGGGGGGCAGCATAGGGAGGCACTTATACTGCAGCGGTAGTGGTAAGTAGGAGATGATGATGATGATGGCACAGTGGTATTGTTATTGCACTAATATTCTAGAAACTTAATCTAATGCTCTGGGAACTCGAGTTCAAATCCTACTGTGGCAGATGGTGAAACACACATTTAATAAATCTGGAATTTAAAAACTTTTATAATGATGATCAGTAAACAGCTGCTGCAAAGAAAAAGGAAAATAACACCTGGATGGGGGCAGAAGGTACTTCAAGAAGATTGGAGTCCACAACAAAAGAAGTCTTGCTTTAATTGTACAGAACAATGGTTCCAAGGAAAGATATACTTTCCAAAGAGTGAGTGAAACAGACGTTCACCAAACTAATTCCTGGAATGGTGGGACTTGTCCCATGAGGAGACTGAACCTGCATCCTCTACAGTTTAGTAAAATGAGAGACAATCTCAAAGAAACTTACAAAATTCTTAAAGGAACAGACAGCGAATGCAGAAAAGATGTTTCCCTTGGTTGTGGATATAGACCACTTAGGATAAACCATTTAGGATTCAGATGAGGGGGAACTCCTTTGTTCAGAGGGTAGTGAATCTTTGTAGTTCTCTATCAAAGAGGGCTGCATAAACTCAGTCATTAATTGCAAGAGAAACTGATTCTTTCTGGTTACTAATGAAATCAAGAGATATGGGATTATATGGGGATACAGCATTAAGGCAGATATCATTTAGGTATCTTTAAAATGGAAAAACAGACTTGAGGATCTGAGTGGCCTCCATCTGCTAACTTCCTACAACAGACAACCAACTGACAATGAGCTTGACCAAGTGATAAATACTGTCAACTCACTGAAAAACAAGTAGGGTTCTAGTCCTGACCAAATTTTAATTACTTTTGTCACTGCGAGGACCTCTGAAGTCCATGTGGGGTAGTGGTTTCACGAAGTGGAAGTCATTCATTAGCATGCTAACCAGCATGTGAGGTGGTTAGCAGGAATATTGTTCATAATATCCTGACAGTATACCTACTGAAGTACTGAAACCTTGAGAAAACTTACCAACCAGAATTGGTTAGAGACCTTGAAATGAAGGAGCCATTGGGAGGTAGTGACCATAATTCATTAAGCTTCAATCTGCAATTTGAGAGGGAGAGGGTACAGTCAGAAGTGACAGTACTTCTGTTGAATAAAGGGAACTATGGAGCTATGAGGGAGGAGCTGGCCAAAGTTCAACGGTGCAATACCTTAGCAAGGATGCCCGTGGAGGAACAATGGCGGATATTTCTGTGTATAATGCAGAAGTTGCAGGATCAGTTCATTCCTAAAAGGAAGAAAGATCCCAGGAGGAGGCATGGGTGGCCATGGCTGACAAGGGAAGTTAAGAAATATATAAAGTTAAAAGAGAAAAAGTATAACATAGCAAAGATAAGTGGGAAAACTGAGGACTGGGAAGCTTTTAAAGAACAACAGAGGATTACTAAGAAGGAAATACGCAGAGGAAAAATGAGGTACGAAGGTAAACTGGCCAAGAATATAAAGGAGGATAGTAAAAGCTTTTTTAAGTATGTGCAAGGCAAAAAAATGGTTAGAACTAAAATTGGCCCCTTGAAGACAGAAGCAGGGGAATATATTACGGGGAACAAAGAAATGGCAGAAGAATTAAATGGGTACTTCAGATCTGTGTGCACTGGGGAAGACACAAGCAATCTCCCTGAGGTAACAGTGGCTGAAGGACCTGAACTTAAGGGAATTTATATTTGCCAGGAATTGGTGTTGGAGAGACTGTTAGGTCTGAAGGTTGACAAGTCTCCGGGGCCTGATGGT
>NC_057710.1:23857236-23952068 GCF_004010195.1 Chiloscyllium plagiosum | reverse complement strand
GTCTCTAGATTAATTTAAGAAAGAGTTGGATAGAGCTCTCAAGGATAGTGGAATCAAGGGTTATGGAGATAAGGCAGGAAGAGGATATTAATTAGGAATGATCAGCCATGATCATATTGAATGGCGGTGCAGGCTCGAAGGGCTGAATGGCCTACTCCTGCACCTATTGTCTATTGTCTAATCCTTCAGATGCATGGCCCACTCTGGCAAAGTGAAAAAATTTCCCAGTGATTTCAAACATTTTCACAAAATTTCAGTAAAAGTCTGGATGGAATGTAGTAATTAAAGGCCACAGCACTATGCTTGACTATCTACAAAATCTTAAACGGGTTATTTTCTCAGTGGTTCTTGCTAATTGCTGAGGAGACCCTTCCTATGATTTCCAATACACCTGCACAACAACTAATACAATCATCACTTCACTTCAGGCAAAATGCAGAGCATGCCTTTTCACATGACTTTCTTTAATCTTGCACAAATTTTTGACTCAATGAATGTAACTGCTCTTTGAAAAAATGCGACAGCTTTATAGACAAGTTCACAAACATCATTCACCCCCTACATCACAATATACAAATAACTGAGCTGTGCAGTGACACCACTACAGATCACTGTCAAAAATAAAAGTGCAAACCCTGGGTGGCATAGTGGCTTAGTGGTAACACTGCTGCCTCCCAGTGCCAAGGACCCAGGTTTGATTCCAGCCTTAGATAACTGTGTGGAGTTTGCATATTCTCCCCATTTGGGTGTGGATATGGTCTGGGTGCTCCAATTTCCTCCCACAGTCCAAAGATGTGCAGGTTAAGTGAATTGCCCATGCTAAATTGCCCTGTATCCAGGGATGTCCAAGTTCAAATAGATTAGCCATGGTAAATGCAGGATTATAGCAGGGTCTGGATGGGATGCTTTTCAGAGGGTCAGTGTTGATTTGCAGAGCTGAATGCTTCCGTGCTGTTGGGATTCTATGATGCAAACTCATGGGGTGTACCACCATTTCAACACTATTCTCATCTTTCTTGCAGCAACAATCAACCAACTACCAAGAGAGTCCTTTTGTTGTAGCGATAACTTATTTCACACGGTAAACTATTCAATCTCAATTTGTTGAACACTAAAACCAATTTAATCACTTCTGAATAGAACTGCAGTGTGCTGATTGATGCACAAGTTAATGCTGACTCTTAAGAACTGCAACAGATGAAATGATATTCACAAAGGAAATTGCCATGTATTTGGTACATTTGGTCTAGGTTTGTAGGTCTTCAGCTCTCCTGCTTTCAAGGCTTCCATTGAAATTCATCGTGAAATTTATAAAAGAGTCTCTCATATTCCCTATCCGCAAAGCTATAAATCCCAAACAATAATAAAAGTTTCAATACAGGACGTGGACATTTCAGGTTGGACCAGAATTTATGTCCAAACCTATTTTGCATTGTGGTGGTGGTGAGCTGCTTCTACAACTGTTGTAATCCCATTTGGTGTAGGCAAACAACTCAGTTCAGGAGGGAGTTCCTGGATTTATACCCAGCAACAGTGAAGAATTTGCATTATGCTTCCAAATCAGGATGGTAAGTGATTCTGTGGAGTGGACCAACATGTGGTGGTAGCAATAATGCTGATGAGGTTGATTTCTGAAGCATGAAATTACATACCCTGATTTCGATTGAAGCTATTTTCTGCAAAGGTTTGCAGCATATCCTTTTCAAATCTATTACTAAAATTGGAGATCAAACCTGAACATTTCAGAACACAATTCTCATTAGCCTATTGCTGAGTAGTTTCATATCCTTAACCTGTGTTTTCTGACAACACTAAAAGTAATAATTATGGACTGAAATCTTAGCTACACAAGTCAAAATTACCTTCTCCGATGATCTCTTCAACAGCTGAAGCTTCTTTATCTGGCACGGATTTCGGCAGTTTGGATCCTTTCAATACTTCAGAGGACGTCGATACTGACAATGTTTTTGTGTCCTTTTAAAAACACGGGTTTAAATGAAATATTGACAACTACCATACTAAATACTTTAAAACCTAACCTGTAGAACTGGAAATGCTTAACCATAATTAAGTAATATAATGAAGAAAGCTATTCATTTTAAAATTTAGAGAAAGTGAGGACTGCAGATGCTGGAGCTCCGAGTCAAAGAGTGTGATGCTGGAAAAGCACAGCCGGTCAGGCAGAATCCAAGGTGTAGGAGAGTCAATGTTTTGAGCATAAGCTCTAACGAAGAGCATATGCTCAAAACATTGACTCTCCTGTTCCTCAGATGCTGCTTGACCGGCTGTGCTTTTCCAGCACTGCACTCTTCGACATATTAAAATTTGCATATGTTTGTAACAAATATACAACAACGGAACCCACAACACCCATTTCAACAAAATGAGTTCTAGAATTTTAGTTTTAATAAACAATGGCTTTTCCAGCAACACTCCATATTTTTGATCTTGCAATGACTGACATAATATAAGAAAATACAAGCACACAAGCATATTTTCGTTGCAAATGAAAAGATAAGAGTCAAACAAGACCAATTTCAGCCCTGACCCCCATCTCTACAACTTCAAGACTCTGCAAAGACATTTTAAAGCAATCTGTGAAAAACAACCAATATCTACAGATTTTCAGTGAGAAATGCAAGGCATCAAGGTAAGGAATTGGGTCTGTGCCCACTGTTTAAGGGTGTATAAACCACACATTCAGGTGGCAGGAACAGCACCTTTGGTGCGCTTGTTGTATGAATATTTAAAAGGTAAAAAATAAAATTCATAAAGTGCTGGTTCAGCTGAAATAATGCATCCTAGTCCGGGTAGCACAGTTAAGAAGCAAAGCAAAGGCTTTGGAGAGGGCACAGAGATTTGCAAACAGTTCCAGGAATGAGTAATTAAAGTAATGGATTGACTGGAGAAACTGGCATTTTTATCCTTCAATCAAAGGAGGTCAGGATGAGATTTGGTTAAAGATGACAACAATGACTAAAAGGACTTGCTAACTAGATAGCAAAAATTAAAAGTGCTTGGGAGAAGCACCAAAAAAATTTTAAAACATGACTAGGATTTGGTCAGTAGGCTAGTGGACACAGAATAAATAATAGCCTTCAAAGGGAATTAAAAATACTTTGAAGCAAAACAAAATATAGGGAAATTTAGAATAAGCAAGAGAGTAGAACTAAGATAACTGCTCTTCAAAATAACTAGTATGGTTTGATGGGCAAAATGACATCCTTCTGTACTGTGTTTTTCCATGATTCTATGAAGTCAACTAGAATGAATAATCAAGCAAGAATACAGATTTTAAGTTTCAATGCACATACCTGTTTCTTTGAAAGGGGTAGGTTATATGGTGCAGGACCAAGAGCTAATTCAAACACTTTATCGGAGTACGGGACGGTTTTCTCTATATTCTCTCGAAATTTGGGATCCCACTTTGCATACAATATAGTGCCACCCAGGCCACCTCCAACAAACAAGATACTTCCTCCCACTATTTTGCCTGCTGAGGTTCTATGAATTGAAGAAAAACAAATCACCTCGTAATAGGGCAATACATTTGAAAAAGTAATACATTTATAGCTACCATAACATTCTTTCATAAAGGTTAGCCACATTATCTAGTTACATATTCCCAAGTAATAATACGAGTCAATTGACAGGAGCAGATTATAGATTTGTCATGCAGTACCTGCCTAAGAACTGCTTGAATAAATTAATTTGAACATCAAACTAGATGCAATATCATTACTGAAGTCATTTTTTTTAAATATATTCTGTAAAATTATTTTATATATTTAACCAATATACTTATCTTGTAGGTTCATAGTCAGAGTCATAGAGGTGTACCGCACAACCCTTCAGTCCAACTCGCTCATGCCAACCAGATATCCTAACCTAATCCAGTCCCAATTGCCAGCACTTGGCCTCTGTACCCTTCCGATTCGTACATCCATCCAGATGCCTTTTAAATGCTGTAATTGTCCCAGCTTCTATCACTTCCTTTGACAGTTCATTCCATACACGTACGATAAAAAGTTTCCCCTTAGGTCCCTTTTATATCTTTCCCCCTCACCCTAAACCTATGCCCTCTAGTTCTGGGCTCCCCCACCCCAGGGAAAATACCTCGTCGGGATTTTTTCACTTCACAAGAATTGATATGACGATATTTTCTAATGCTTAGTTAGAACTAGAGTTCCAGAATCCAATACAGCTACTATACCAATAACAATTAGATAATATCAGCATTGCTTTATTGCTCCTGTGACAGATTGAGCAAAGATTCTTTCATCTGCACCAACAAAGGAGGAGGAAAAATGATCAGAGCAAGTATATTCCATTCTTGCACTTCAAGTACCAATAATAAAAAGATCTTGAATCATCACGCTATTACTCTGGTGTATTGCAACAATCGATAGCTGCCCCAGCTAGAGACGGGTTTTGCTGAGATCAAGCACACTGCTCTTTTATTTGGGGGGGGGGAAAAGAATATTCAAATAATTTTAACACATTTAAAAATTAGAAATAAGTATGTATTTTTTAGGACAATTTTATTTTCAGCTAATATGTTATACATACCCAGTACTACTCCCAGATGTGTACCCACGGCATTGTCGCAAAGAATGGAGCTGTGATTTACCACAAAGGCACTTCTGTGAGAGACCAGAAAAAGAGAATGGTTTAATAAAAAGGGAAGTCTTTACCCAAGAAAGAATTTGCCATCCCTCAAAGCACGAGACTCAAAAGGTTTGATTTTACAATATACTATAAATTGATTTCGGGGAACTGGTTCGTTATACTGCAGTCACATGCATGCCCATTAATTTCAGACAATTACATGAAACATTTAAAACAAGCAGTACTGTAACAGTAGGACTTTAAAGTTGTCAATGAACAGACAGACAGTGTCCTAGTAAACCCTTTCTGCGCACATTTCAGGTTTATGACATTGCAGTTAGGAAGAAAGGTACAGACCTAAAACATTAACACTTCTTTGCACAAATGCTCTCAGGTTTTCTATAGCTTTTTTTAAATACAAGAGGGCTCCTGATTTTGTAATTTTCTAGCCACCTCAACAACATTCCCCCTTACTTTTAAAGGTTCAACAATATAAGATCTTAAGTCTCTGTACTTAAACCCTTCAGGCAGTACCACTTGGATTACATTCCTCCAACTGTTCCATACTTTATACTTATGCATTAAACTGAATTGCTGTGTCCCCCACTTAACCATTTTATGTCCTCTTGAAATTCACTGCAAACACACTCACTATTTAGTGCTGCAAAGTTGACTCAAACATTACAATCGCCCGACCTATATAAAAGTACAATTATTAAAAAACAAGGAAAGCTGTGATCCTAAATTCAATCCCTCAGGAATATAAAACCAAAAGAGAAAATGCTGGAAAATCTCAGCAGGTCTGGCAGCATCTGTAAGGAGAGAAAAGAACTGACGTTTCGAGTCTAACGGACCCTTTGTCAAAGCTAAAATAAGGGAAAAATAGGGAGGTATTTATACTAGGCTGAGAGAAGGCGAGTCATGGCTCCAGAAGCAATGGTAGCAATAAAGAGGTGACAACGACAATGCATAGAGAGAATATAGGGAAATTAGGAGCTGTGAATGACCAATGCTGAAGCCAGTCCTATGTGATAAAATATGTGGGAGATGAGTGAAGCTGAGGCAAAATGGAAAACAGGGGAGAAGGATAGCAAAGGGGGAAGAGGAGAGGAAAAAGGTGATGAGAGAGTGGGGAGCGAGAGAGACAAGAAATAAGAGGTACAGAGCAGTGAAAAACTATATAAAAAAAAAGACAAATAAAATAAATGAAATAAAATTACGGAGCAGAATTAAAACAGAGGGGTCGAGATGGGATAATCATCTGAAGTTGTTGAATTCAATGTTGAGACCAGCAGGCTAGAACGTGCCTAGTCGGAAGATGAGATGCTGTTCCTCCAGTTTGCATTGAGCTTCACTGGTACATTGCAACAGGCCAAGGACAGACATGTGGGCATGGGAGCAGGGTTGTGCTGAAGTGGCAAACCACGGGAAGGTCTGGGACCTGATTGCGTACAGACCGAAGGTGCTCCTTCTTCTCCAACCGTGGCTTCCTACCTAAGTTGTTGACAGGGCTCTTGACAACGTGCCATCCATCTCTCGCGCCACGACCCTCACCCCCTCCCTCCCTTCCCAGAACAAGGATAGGGTCCCTCTTGTTCTCACCTTTCACCTCACCAGCCTTCACATGCAAAGAATAATCCTCTGCCATTTTTGCCAACTCCAACACGACGCCACCACTAAACACATACCACCACCCCCCCACCCCCCACCGTCTGCATTCCGCAGAGATGGTTCTCTCCAGGACAACCTAGTCAACTCCTCCATCACACCTAACACCTCTTCCATCACACACGGCACCTTCCCATGCAATCGCAGAAGGCGCAACACCTGCCCCTTTACCTCTTCTAGGCTCACCATCCAAGGCCCCAAACACTCATTTCAGATTAAGCAGTGTTTCACTTTGTACCTCTTTCAATTTGGTCTATTGCATTCGTTGCTCCCAATGTGGTCTCCTCTATATCAGAGAGACAAAACGCCGACCGGGTGATCGCTTTGCTGAGCGCCTTCGGTCTGTACGCAATCAGGTCCTGGACCTTCCTGTGGCTTGCCACTTCAACACACAATCCTGCTCCCATGCCCACATGTCTGTCCTTGGCCTGCTGCAATGAGCCAGTGAAGCTCAACGCAAACTGGAGGAACAGCATTTCATCTTCCGACTAGGCACGTTACAGCCTGCCAGTCTCAACATTGAATTCAACAACTTCAGATGATTATCCCATCTCAACCCCTCTGTTTTCATTCTGCTCCGTAATTCTCTCCCTCAGGAATGTATTTACATGATGTTCATTACTTTTTACCTCGATCAGTTTGTCAACTCTGTACCCACATTATTACATCCTCTTTAATAAGTTGTGCATCTAATTTCTGTATGTGCCCATCAGGAAATATTTTATCAAATACCTTCTGAAAGTCATTACCTTGACCAAGCTCGTTGTAACTACAGAGACCGGAATCATCTTAGTCAGACAGATTTAACTTCAGCAAATCTACACCAGCGTGACCCTTGCTAGCCTGTGAATTTTTTTTTTCAGTGTATTGTCTCTAGTGGTTTGCAGGACTGAATGCTGGCAGTTGGTGGTTAGGTCTAAATTTTTTTGTACCGTTGTGACATGAGGTGAACTCCTGTTAATTAAACCCGAACACCCAGAAAAGCTCACCTTGTCTTGTAATGTGTTAGAATATGAGTGACAGAAAACTCCCAAATTCCATTATTTAAAAAAAATCTATTTATTTTTTAAATCTAAAAAGGGAACATAAACAACAGCTATTCACAACTCTAAACCTCCCTTTCTCCTAACTGCTTACTATCTGCCTCCAACTCTATAAAAATATACTGCTCCAATAAAGCGCTTATTAAAATGACATCAACTTAATTTCAAAACCACACAGCTGTTGTCGTCTTCGGTGTCTGTCTTCCTCCAGCTAAAGATCTCCCTGGGTCGTCTTTCTTTTTACCGAGAGTATGTTTCATATGAAAAGGTACCTTTGATAGAGAGTGTTTCCTAATTTCTTGGAGAGCAAGATGTTAGATCTCCAGGCTTATCTGTATCAATAGCAGTTGTCCCTCTCTTAAAAAGGGTCAGGACATGCCTTCAACGTCACAACAACTTCTCTCCCCCTCCCCCCCCCGCCCCTTAAGAAACAATTAACCATCATAATGAAAAGATGGCTTCACTTTTTTTTCTAATTCTCAATCACGTTACAATTAAATACATAGGTCATTAATCTAAGTTATACTTTTCACATATGTAACATTGGAATTGGTCAAATCTTATCTACACTTTTTCCTTATCATCTGCAACAATGCATCTGCATTACACTTTTACGACTTGCAACATGTACAATTTGTAAATTTAAAGAATGCAACATTAGACTCCAACGAGATACTCTCTTATTTTTGTCTTTAAATCTTTCCAAGAATGTAAAACATTGTGGTCAGTGTACACCACTGTCTCCAACACATTGTTTGTCACATCAACACGAAAACGTTGGAAGGCTAGGATCAAACTCAATAATTCTTTTTCAATGGTATAGTATTTGCTCTGATGAATGAGTTTCTTTGAAAAGTAGCCAATTGGCTGTTCAATTCCATCATCATCTTCTTGTAGCAGTACAGTTCCTACTCCTATATCGCTGGCATCAATTGCAACTTTGAAGGGTTTCAAAAACTTTGGTGTAGCTAAAACTGGTGCTGTGGTTAGTACTGCTTTTAAGTTCTCAAATGCCTCCTGGCATTGTTCTGTCCACCGAAATTGTGTTCTTGAGTAAATCTGTTAGCGGTGCCACCATGCTGCCGGAAATTTGGAATAAACTTCCAGTCGAATCCGCTTAGTCCCAAAAATCAAAGCACCTCTTTCTTTGAGGATGGTCATGGAAATTCCCCGATGGCCTTTGTCTTCACATTCCTTCAACATTCCATGATCGATGTTGTCCCAAAAACATCACCTCTGCCTTTGCAAATTCTGTTTCCTTTAAGTTTATTACCAGTTTTGCTTTTCGTAACCAAAGACCTCTGCCAACTGTACCATGTGATCTTCCCATGACTCGCTAAAGATCACTACATCATCCAGATAAACTATATAATTTGTTAAGCCAGCCACAACTCCGTTTATGAGTCTTCCTCAAACCTAGATGATCTCCAAGTGATAATTCATGTGCTACCCGTAACACCATCTGTCGGAAGCTACTGGTAACACAATCTGGTGCATTTCTGCCTATTTCGCTTCTGCACCAACCTACACGTGGTCCCCATCTCCAGCTCATCTACATAAGTTGTAAAATAATTTGCAGTCCCAACACCAATACCTGGGGCACATCACTAGTCACTGATTGCCAGCCAGAATAGCACTCTTTGCTTCCTGTTAGTCAACTAATCCTCTATCCATTCTAATACTTTGTCCCTAACACCATGATTAGATTCCCTACAGTATGGAAACAGACCCTTCGGCCCAACAAGTCTACACCAATCCTCTGAAGAGTAGTCCACCCAGACCCATTCCCCTACCTTATATTTATCCCTGACTAATGCACCTAACACTATGGGCAATTTAGCATGGCCAATTCACCTGAACTGCACATCTTTGGATTGTGGGAGGAAACCAGAACACCCGGAGGAAAACCACGCAGAACACGGGGAGAATGTGCAAGCTTCACAGTCACCCGAGACAGGAATTGAACCCAGGTCCCTTAACTTATGCAGCAGCCTCTTGTGCGACACCTTGTCGAAGGCCTTTTGGAAATCTAGTTACACTACATCCACTGGGTCCCCATTCTCCACCTTGCTCTTAATGTCTTCACAGAATTCCAAAAGATTTACCACTTGCAAATTCCCCTCCAAATCGCTCATTATCTAGACTGGGAAACGCACCACTGTTCCTTCAGTACTGCTGAGTAAAAATCCTGGAACACTCTTCCTCACAGCAAAGTCATTAGGGACATTTAAGCGACTACTGGACAAGCACATGGAGTGCAGTGAGTTGAAGGATGCATAGGTTAAGTTATTATTCTTTTACATTAGGATTAAACCTAGGCACAACATTGTGGGCCAAAGAGCCTGTTCTGTGCTGTACTTTTCTATGTTCTTATTATGGGTGTTCTAACACAAAGGACTGCAGCAGTTCAAGAAGGCAGCTCACTACCACCTCTCAAGGGCAACTTGGGATGGGCAATTAATACTGGCCCAGCCAGAGAAACCCATATCCTTGAATGAATAATAGTTAAGATAAAAATATTTACTTAATATACCTTCCAGCAAAATACATCATGCTCCACTTAAGCAATGTCCAGTACATGCTAAAGTAAAGCAGGTCTTAATCATGTACAAAAGTCACCATCCTTTCTACTACATTTCCAAATAATCAACTGGTGTACTGAAACTGAGGCAATTCATCTTTCTCTTTCACAGTCTCCCAAAATCTATCAACTTTCTTCCTCATTTCTTACAACCATCATGCAATCATTACAAATCTATCATCCTCATTTGTCATATTACAGAACAATGAAAATGTAACAAACAACAATGCAATGAAAAAAGTTTAGTGGTTAGGGTTGTGGCAAATGTTGGTCTAAAGAACCGAAGTCATCCAGCCAAATATTGGCATCTAAGAGTATACAGTAATAAAAGATAATATTCTGCTCTTAAGTCTGCATCACTTTCATAGTTAATATTCATTCTCAACACCATCTTGCCACTATGAAACCACATCCTAAACTACTGACCCTTATCTTGAAACATGTTAAAGAAAAATGCATCCTCAGGTCTCTTGGTGAGCAAATTCCAAACATTCACAAATCCTCCAACAAAATTCCCTTTCACCTTGGACTGACCAAATTAATCTAGGACTGTGACCCTGGTTCTGTACTCACCAAACACGAAGCACAACTATTTTGCCAGTGCCTTAAGATTTTATATATTTCAGAGATGCGCTTTCATCCTTCTAAACTCTAGGGAACACATGAATGCATTCAACCTTTCCACAAAGATTAATCCTAAATTCCAGAATTGGCAAATTGTACTGAAATCCTCTAAAGCTTAATTTAGAGGAGAAAATGCTTGAATCTATCATTAAAAGAAATAAAGAGATACCTAGATAGAAATTATCCTATCAAACTAATTTAATGGAATTTTTTTTAAGGACATTACAAATGTGGTGGACAACAGGGAACAAGTGGATGTTTGGATATTTGGGTTTCCACAGGGCATTCAACGTGCCACACAAAAGGTTGCTGCATAAGATTAGATGCACAGCGCTACGGGTAATCTATCAGCATGGACAGAGGATTGGTTAACTAACAGGAAACAAAGAATGAGGATAAATGGGTGTTTTTCAATGGCTAGTGATGTATTGGGACCACAATCGTTTTCAATCTATACAGCTGATTTGGAGATGGAGCCCAACTATTGTGTGTCAAAGTTTGCAAATCACACTAAGATGAGTCTGCAGAAGACTCCCGGTAGGTTGAGTGAGTGAACAAAGGTCTGGCAGATAAAATACAATGTTGGTAACTGTGAGGTCATCTATTTTGGTAGGAATAATAACAAAGTGAACTATGATTTAATGGTTGAGAGGGTTGGCTTATAAGGACAGATTGAGAAGACTGGAATTATATGCATTGGAATTTAAAAGAATGAGGGGGGATTTTACAGAAATATATTAAATTATGAAGGGAATAGATGAGATAGAAGCAGGGTGGCTGTTTCCACTGGCAGGTGAAACTAAAATAGGGGGCATAGCCTCAAAATAAGGAAGAGTAGATTTAGGACTGAGTTGAGGAGGAATTTCCTCTCCCAAAGAGTTGTGAATCTGTGGAATTCCCTGCCCAGTGAAGATTGACGCTTCCTCATTGAATGTCGTTAAGGCAAAGTTAGATCGATTTTGGAACAGTAAAGGTGAGCAAGCAGATATATGGACCTCAGTCTACAAAAAGATCAGCCATGGTTTTGCTGAATAGCAAAGAAGGCTCAATGGGCCAGATGGCTCCTACTACTTATGTTATGTGAAGCAACTACACCATTATTTATGTAAAGAGATTACTGTGCACATTACATCAGTATTGTCTTACAAAGGCCCTACATAATTGCAGTAAACCTATTTTTTCTCTGCTACTCCAATTAGGACATAATGGCATAAGAACTAGGAGTGGGCAATTCAGTTCCCCTTCCCTCACCTCACCCTAGTTCCAAACTTCCAGCTCAGCACTGTCCCCATGACTTGTCCGGACTTGTCCTACCTGCCTATCTCCTTTTCCACCTATCCACTCCACCCTCTCCTCCCTGACCTATCACCTTCATCCCCTCCCCCACTCACCCATCGTACTCTATGCTACTTTCTCCCCACCCCCACCCTCCTCTAGCTTATCTCTCCATGCTTTAGGCTCACTGCCTTTATTCCTGATGAAGGGCTTTTGCCCGAAACGTCGATTTCGAAGCTCTTTGGATGCTGCCTGAACTGCTGTGCTCTTCCAGCACCACTAATCCAGAATCTGGTTTCCAGCATCTGCAGTCATTGTTTTTACCTCGTTGAATTCAGC
Source organism: Chiloscyllium plagiosum (assembly GCF_004010195.1). Lineage (NCBI taxonomy): Eukaryota > Metazoa > Chordata > Chondrichthyes > Orectolobiformes > Hemiscylliidae > Chiloscyllium > Chiloscyllium plagiosum. Next base: position 23,939,930 of record NC_057710.1, on the reverse strand, counting down.
CTTTCAGGCTAGCTCCACCATCCAATTCAATCATGGCTGATTTCAGTTTGGCCTCAATTCCACTTTCCTGCCCACTCCCCATAACTCTTCAACTAATTAAAGATCTGTACATGTCCTCCTCAAATTTATTCAATGTCCAAGCATCCACCACATTCTGGAATAGCGAATTCCACAGATTGAGAAATAATTTTGTCTCATCGGTTTTAAATCTTTTCTAAAAGTATGACTTTGTGTTCTAGATTGCCTCACAAGAGGAGAAACATCCTTTCTGCATCTACTTTGTCAATCCCCCATCAACATTTTATATACCTCAGTTAGATCACCTCTTGTCTTTCTAAACCTTACACAGTATAGACTTAAGCTGCCAAAACTCTTCACAAGACAAACTCCTCTTCTCTTGGATAAATCTAGGGAATCTCCTCTAAACTGCCTCCAATCCAATTACATAAAACATTGGTTAAGTCACAGATGAAATATGGTTGTTACTCTATTATCAGAAGGAAATGATTATACTGGAGAGAGTACAGAGGAGATTCATCAGGGCGTTGTCTGGGATGAAAGGTTTCAGACGTGAGGAGGCTGGGTTTTTCCAAGGAATATTTGATGGGGAAAATGTTGAAGGGACTTCATGTTCAGTATGCTTGGAGCGCAAATCAGTAAGGAAACCCTTGCTCTGTATTTTGACCCCTTGTTGTTTGCATACCAAAAGTATTTAATGGGGATGGTGTCAAGGGAATTTTACTTTTAGTTTGCTTTTAGTTTTGAGAGTATGGGATGTATTTTCTCTGTGTTCAAACCGGTGATGTCACTGTCCCAGGAGTATTTGATGAAGACAGTACTGAGACAATCTCACTTTCATTTCAAGAGTTGAGGGAACTTTCATTACAGTTTAATTTTAGTTTGAGGAATAGAGGTAGCTTTACTCTGTACTCATCTGCATGCTGTCACTGTCTCAGGAATATTGGTTGGGGGCAGTGTTGAAGGAACTTTATCTTCTGTTCGCTTTCTGTTTAAAAGAGTAGATTAGATTACTTACAGTGTGGAAACAGGCCCTTTGGCCTAACAGGTCCACACCAAACCTGCGAAGAGCAATCCACCCAGACTCATTCCCCTACCATTTACCCCTTTGCCTAACACTATGGGCAATTTAGTATGGGCAATTCACCTATCCTGCACATTTTTGGACTGTGGGAGGAAACCAGAGCACCCAGAGGAAACCCACACAGTCACAGGGAGAATGTGCAAATTCCACACAGACAGTTGCCTGGGACGGGAATTGAACCCGGGTCTCTGGCGCTGAGAGGCAGAAGTGCCACCGTGCCGCCATAGAATATAGTTCACTTTACTCTGTATTTAATCCCATGCTATCCCTGTGTTTCTTGAGAATGGTATTATTTATTTCAGAGCGTGAGAAGGTTCACATCTGTATTCAACCCCATACTGTCCCTGGACGGGAACAGTGTCGAGGAAAGCTTACTTTCAGTTCAAAACAGTAAGGGAGCATTCCTTTCTCTTTAAAAGAGTAAGCTGAGTTTCTTTTCCTTTGAGCAGAGGTGGCCAAGGCAGGGTATCTGACTGACATATACAAAATGATAGGTATAGACAAGGTAGATCATGAGAATCGTTCAGCAACAGACAGCACAAGTTAAACGTGAGGAGTAAGTGGTTTAGAGGAGAACCAAGGAAACATATTTTCAACCAAAGGGTGGCAGAAATATGGAACACACTGTCTCACACACAAGGTGCTAAAAGCAGGTACTCTTGTAACATAAGCAGCTTTGGGACAAGCACTTAAACTGCCAAGGCATATAGGCTATGGAGCAAGAGTCTAAGAGTGTGGTACTAGAAAAGCACAGGGTAAAAACAAGGGCTGCACATGCTGGAAACCAGATTCTAGATTAGAGTGGTGCTGGAAAAGACACAGCAGTGCAGGCAGCATCTGAAAAGCAGGAAAATCAATGTTTAGGGCAAAAGCCCTTCACCAGGAATAGAGGATTAAGGGCTTTTGCCCAAAACGTCGATTTTCCTGCTCCTCGGATGCTGCCTGACCTGCTGTGCTTTTCCAGCACCACTCTAATCAAGAAACTGGAAAAACACAGCTGGTCAAGCAGCATCTAAGAAGCAAGCAAATCAACGTTTCAAGCATAAGCTCTTCATCAGGCTATGGACTAAGTGCAGATAAAATAGGATTAATGTAGCTTGGTGTTTATTGGTCAGCATAGATTTGGTGGGCTGAAGGACCTGTTTCTATGCTGTATGACTAGCCCTCTTCAAATAAAAGTACCAAAACCACATGCAATTATTCAGGTGCAGTCTCACTAATGCCTTGTAAAGCTGCAGCAATACTTCCCTACTTTTAAACCCTATTTCTTTAACAACAAGTGCCAAAATTCCTTTTGCCTTATTACCTGTTGTACTCTACTTACCAGTCTTCTGCAATTCATGCAAGATGACATTCAATCCCTTTGCACCAAAGCACTGTGAAGCAACTCTCCATTTAGGAAAGTTGCCTTTTTAATTCCTCCAAGCACAAAATGGATAGCCTCATGCTTATCCGCATAAACTCCAGCTGCCAAAGTTTGGCCCCTTCATCTAACCAATCCATACCCACTTGCAAAATTACTTACTTCTTTTCCCCACCTATTTTGTGGTTATCTGCAAATTTTGCTAGAGTACCTTCTATGCTGCATCCAAGTAAGGAAATTTGCCATCCTTATCTGGTCTGGCCTATACGCGACTCCAGACACACAGCAATGTGGCCGACTTTCAATTGCTCTCTGAAATGGCCTAGCAAGCCACTCAGTTATATCAATCACTACAAAGTGTCAACAAAGAAATGAAAGCAGATGGACCTCCAGGCATCGACCAAGGCACTGGAAAAGACAATGGCAGAGACATCCCTGGCAACTCTGCAAACTCGCCCTTCTAACTGGAAGAACTGTCTCTCAGACTTGTCAAGCAACAGCCTGACATCGGCTGTAAGGTATGTATGCGAGTATGACTATGTCCAGACCCAACACCACCACCACTCCAGGATATGTTGTGTCCGGCAAGACAGTCCCAACACAGTGCTATAAACTCAGCAAATAGTTACCCTGGGAGCCCATGAGGTCTAAAGGCTTCAGGTTAAACATGGACAAGGAAACCTCCTGCTGGATTACCACATACAGTCCTCACCCAGCTGGTGAATCATACTTTACCATGTTGAACAACAACTGGGGGATGCAGAGGATGGCAAGGGTACAAACTGTATTCTGGTTAGGAATGTTCACGACCAAGAGTGGCTTGGCAGCAACACTAAATTAAACTGCAGGAAAGGCAGATGAACTTAGGACACGATTAGGAACATAGACTGGGATATCACAGCAATTACAGAAACGTGGCTCAGGGATGGACAGGACTGGCAGCTTAGTGTTCCAGGGTACAAAAGCTATAGGAAGGTCAGAAAGGAGGGATGGGGGCAAGAGAGGAGGGAGAGTAGCATTTTTGATAAGGGATAGCATTACTGCTGTACTGGGGAGAGGGGGGGGGGGGGGAGAGAATATTTCTGGGAATACATCCAGAGAAGTTATTTGGGTGGAACAGAGAAATAAGAAAAGGATGATCACCTTATTGGGATTGTTATTATAAACCCACCCCAAGAGTCGACGGGGAATTGAGAAACACATTTGTAATGAGATTTCACTTATCCGTAAGAATAATATGGTGGTTATGGAAGGGGATTTTAACTTTCCAGTCTGGGACTGCCATAGTGTGAAAGGTTTAGATGGAGAGGAATCTGTTAAGGGTGTACAAGAAAATTTTCTGATTCAGTACGTGAAAGTACCTACTAGAGAAGGTGCAAAACTTGAACTACTCTTGGGAAATAAGGCAGGGCAGGTGACTGAGGTGTCAGTGGGAAAGGACTTTGGGTCCAGTGACCATAATTCTATTAGATTTAAAATAATGATGAAAAAGGATAGACCAGATCTAAAAGTTGAAGTTCTAAATTGGAGAAAGGCCAATTTTGACAGCATTAGGCAAGAACTTTCGAAAGCTGATTGTGGGCAGATGTTCATAGGTAAAGGGACGGCTGGAAAATGGGAAGCCTTCAAACATGAGATAACAAGAATCCAGAAAAAGTATATTCCTGTCAGAGTGAAAGGAAAGGAAAGGCTGGTAGGTATAGGGAATGCTGGATGACTACAGAAATTGAGGGCTTGGTTAAGAAAAAAAGGAAGCATATGCAAGGTATAGACAGGATAGATCGAGTGAATCCTTAGAAGAGTATAAAGGAAGTAGGAGTATACTTTAGAGAGAAATCAGGAGGGCAAAAAGGAGACATGACATAGCTTCGGCAAATAGAATTAAGGAGAATCCAAAGGGTTTTTACAAATACATTAAGGACAAAAGAGCAACTAGGGAGAGAAAAGGGCCCCTCAAAGATCAGCAAGGCAGCCTTTGTGTGGATCCGCAGACAATAGTGGAGATACTAAATGAGTAATGTGCATCAGTATTTACTGTGGAAAAGGATATGGAAGATATAGACTGTAGGGAAGTAGATAGCGACATTTTGCAAAATGTCCAGATTACAGAGGAGGAAGTGCTGGATGTCTTGAAATGGGTAAAGGTGGATAAATCCCCACATGGTTTGACCAGTTGCCTCATCTCCCCTCCCCCTAGGGTGGTTCAGTGGCTAGCACTGCTGCCTCACAGCGCCAGGGACCCGGGTTCAATTCCTGCCTCAGGCAACTGTCTGTGTGGAGGTTGCACAGTCTCCCAGTGTCTGAGAGGGTTTCCTCCGGATGCTCCAGTTTCCTCCCACAGTCCAAAGATGTGCCGGTTAGGTGAACTGGCCATGCTAAATTGCCCATAGTGTTAGGTGAAGGGGTAAATGTAGGGGAATGGGTCTGGATGGGCTGCTCTTCGGAGGGTCGGTGTGGACTTGTTGGGCTGAAGGGCCTGTTTCCACGCTGTAAGTAATCTAATCTAACCATAAAAGGGACATCAGGGGCAACATTTTAACACAGAGGGTGGTGCATGTGTGGAATGAGCTGCCAGAGGAAGTGGTGGAGGTTGGTACAATTACAGCATTTAAAAATGTATCTGGATGGGCATATGAATAGGAAGGGTTGAGGGGGATATGGGTCAAGTGCTTGAAAATGGGGCTAGATTAGGTTAGAATGTATGCTTGGCATGGACAACTTGGATTGAAGGATCTGTTTGCATGCTGTACATCTCTATGCCTCTACTGATCAAGCTGGCAGGGTATAAAAGATAGAGTTGTTAAACTGGGTGTGCAGCAGTTGGTGTGGGAACCAACAAGGGGGTAAAGCATACCTGTCCCCATCCTTACCAAGCTGACAGCTGCAAACCCAACTGTCCATGACAGTATTGGTGAGAGTGGCCAGTTCACAATCATTGTGGACAAAGTCCTACCTTCATGGGAATACCGTCCATCATGCTGTGTGGTACTATCACTACCACAAATGGGACAGACTTCAAACAAATTTATAGCAAATCTAGAGTGGGCATACATGAAACACTGTGGAACATCAACAGCACAATCTGCAACCTGTGGCCCAGCAGATGCCCCACTCAATCATTCCTATTAGGGGATCAACCTTGGTTCAATGAAAAATGCATGAAAGTGCAGGACGCATGCCAAGAGCAACACCATGCACACCTAAAAATGAGGTGTCAACCTGGTGAAACTACCAAACATGACTAGTTGTGTGTCAACGAGCACAAGCAGCAAGTGATAGACTTAGCAATCCTACAACCAGTGTATCAGATCGAAGATCTACAGCTGTGAATGGTAGGGGACAATTTTGAAACTCACTGGCAGAGAAGGCTCCATAGATATCCTCATCCTTAATGATGGAAGAGCCCAATACACCAGTGCAAAAAATAAAGCTGAAGCATTCGCAGCAATCTTAGGTCAGAAGTGCCAAGTGGATGATCCATTTCAGCCTCCTCCAGTGTTCCCCAGTATCACAGATGTCAGGCTTCAACCAGTTCGATTCACTCCACATAATTCAAATGGTTGGAGGGACTAGATATTGTAAAGGATATGGATCCTGACAATATCTTTGCATTAGCACTGAAGATTTGAGCTCCAGAACTTTCCGCTCCCCTGGCTAAGCTCTTCCAGTACACTTACAACATTAGCATCTACCCGACAATGTAGAAAATGGACCAGATATGTCCTGTACACAAAAAGTAGGACAATTACTGCCCCATCAGTACATTCAATCATCAGCAACATGATGGAATATGTCATCAACAGTGTTATCAAGCACCACCAGCTCAGCAATAACCTGCTCACTGATGCCCAGTTAGGGCTCTGCCAAGGCCACTAAGCTCCTGACCTCGTTAGAGCCTTGATTCAAACATGGACAGAAGATTCTGAATTCCAGAGGTGAGATGAGAGTAACAACATTGACATCAAGGCTGTATTTGACTGAATGTGACATTAAGGAGCTCTAGCAAAACTAGAATCAAGGGTATCAGGAGGCAAACTTACTGCTGGTTGGAGACACTAGCACATAGGAAGATTGTTATTGTTGTTGAAGATCAGTCATCTCTCTAAGAATTCCTCAGGGTTCTATCCTAAGCCCAACCATCGTCCATCCATCATAAGTTCTGAAGCGGGAATGTTCACCAATGATTACACAATATTCAGAACCATTTACAATTTCAGATATTTAAGCAGTCCATGTTCAAATACAACATCCAGGCTTGGGCTGAAAAGTAGCACACCACACAAATGAATCTCCCAGTAACAACATTCTTGGGGTTACCATTGACCAGAAACTCAACTGGACTCAACACAAAAAAACACAGGTCAGAGGCTAAGAATACTTCAATAAGTAATTCACCTCTTGATTTCTCAAAACCTGTCCACCATCTATAAAAGCACAAGTCTGATGCAAAATGGAATACTCCCCACTTGCTGGATGGGGACAGCTCCAACACACAAGATTGACACCAGTTCTCGTCACCCAGTTATAAGGATACTATTAAGCTCAAGAGGGTTCAGAAGAGATTTACCAGGATGCTGCCAGGTATGGAAAGTTTGAGTTATACAGAAAGGCTGGAGAGGGGCTGGGATTTTTCTCACTGGAGTGGAGGAGGTTGGGAAGTCACCTCATACAAGTTTATAAAATAATGAGGGTTATTGATAGAGTGAATGGTAGTTGTGTTTTCCCGAAGATGGGGGATTTCAAGATTAGGTGGCACATTATTAAGGTGAGTGAAGAGAGGTTTAAAAAAAAAGACACGATGGGCACACTTTTTACATAGAGGGTGGTTTGCATGTGGAATGAACTTTTTGGATAAGTGGTGAATGTGGGTACAGTTACATCATTTAAAAGATATTTGGAGAAGTAGAAGAATATCAAAAGTTTGGAGGGATATGGGCCAGAAGCAGGCAGGTCAGATTAGTTTATTTTGGGATTGTCAGCGGGGACTGGTTGGACCGAAGGGTCTGTTCCCATGCTGTATGACTTTTTGACTCTATGACGGAGCTTCTTGTTTGAATGGCATTACATCCATAAACACCCACTCCCTCCACCACTGATGCTCAATAGCAGCAATGTGTACTTCAAGGTGCACTGTAAAAACTCAAAGATGCTTAGACAGCACCTTCCAAATCCATGACCACTTGCATCAAGGAGGACAAGGGTAGCATGTACCTGGGAACACAAACATGTGCAAGTTTCCCTCCAAGCCACTCACTGTCCTGATTTGGAAATATATTGCCTTACCTTCAATGTCGCTGGGTCAAAATCCTGGAATTCCCTCTCCAAGAGCCTTGAGAGTCAGCCTACAGCATAATAAGTGCAGCAGTTCAAGAAGGTAGCTCACCACCACCTTCTCAAGGGCACCTAGGGAGAGGCAATGAGCGGTAGCCAGCCAGTAACACTCACATCTCATGAAAAGAATAAGAAACTGTTTGGTGTTGATAGATCGACAATGTCATCAGGGTAGGTGGTGAGATTTCTCTGGTTTTGACTCAGCAACATTAAAAAGGATAGCAATATATTTCCAAGTCAGGATGGTGAACATCTGGTAGGTTCCCATGCATCTGATGTTCTTCTCCCACTCAGGGTAGTGGTCCTGGGATTGTAATCAAATGGCCTCCTTCTGCACCATAATAATTGATTATTTAAAGCCTCAAATATCTGCAGTGTATCTTATAGATGGTATGTATTGCTGCTACTTAGGTCAGTGCTAGAGGGAATGAATATTTACAGATATGGTGCCAATCAAGTGGGCTGCTTTGTCCTGGATAGTGTTCATGAGCTTGTGCTGATGGAGCTGCACTCAGCCAGGCAAATGGGGAGGCATTCCATCACACTCCTGATTTGTGGCTTATAGATGGTACAGAGGCTTTGAGAAGTCAGGAGGTGAGTTACACACTGCAATATTGTTTGCTTCTGACCTGCTCTTGTAACCACTGCATCTTCATGGGTGAGTCCAGTTCATTTTCTGATCAGTGGTAATCCCCAAGATGTTGGCAGTGGAATTTTAATGATGGTCACGCCATTGAATGTCAAAGGGTATTGATTGTCTCTTAATGGAGATGTGTCAGGCATTTGCATGCCACAAATAGAGTCATAGAGATGTACAGCATGGAAATAGACCCTTCGGTCCAACTCGTCCATGGTGGTGCAGTCTAATTGGAGTTGGCGGAAGTGTTTAAGAATAGTACGTTGGATGCGGAGTCTGGTGAGGGTAGGTGAGGACAAGGGGAATCCTGTCTTCTTTATGTTTCGAGAGGGGTGAGGTTTAGAGCAATGGAGCGGGGAATGGAGGAGGTGCAGTAGAAGGGATAATGTATGTTGTCCAAAATAGGTGGACATCTTGGATGCTTGAGAGTGGACTGTCTCCTGTCTGAGCAGATGCAGTGGAAATAGAGGACCTGGGAGAGTGGGATGGAGTTCTTGCAGAAAACTGGGTGGGAGAAGATGTAGTCCAGGTAGTTATGGGAGTCTGGATTTATAGTAAATGTCCATCTGGATTCATGGTATTGCAGCATATGCAATTTCTTTGCCCCTTTGGAAGTGAAGGGCAAGGGTAGGAGTCCAGGGATCCCTGGATGTAAAAGGAAATTGAGAATTTGAGAAAGAAAAAGAAGGAAGCATATGTCAAATACAATGCATTAAAAACAAGGAAAATTGTGGGGCTTATTAGAAACTAGGGGAGCAACCTGTATGGTGATATATCCTTGGTGATTGGGTCCGTTTGGCTCTTAACTTTTGGACCAGCCTTCAGTGAGGAACCTTGTCAAAGGCCCTAATGAAGTCCATGCAGACCATATCAACTGCATTGCCCTCACCAAATGTTTAGTCACCTTTTCAAAAAAACTCAACTGAATTAGTCAGACAGGATACATCTCTGACAAATCTGTGCCATCTCTGATCAATCTCTTTCCAAGTGTTGATTAATCCAGTCACTCAGATTTTTTTCAGTAATTTCTCTACCACTGACATCAGACTAATTGGCCTATGTTCTTCTGGAACAAAAGAAACACTAACTATTCTCCAGTCATCTGGTACATTACCTGTAGCCAGTGAAGTATTAAATATCTCTGCCAGGGCTCCAGCAAGCTTTTCTTTTGCCTCCACTGGGGATCTATGTACCTTTATGCCCACTGAAACGTCTAATATACCCTCCTTAATATTTTACAACCTCACAATGCCAATAGAAATCCCTAACTACAATGCTGTTCTCCTTTGTGAATACAGATATGAAATAGTCGTTCACCCACATCCTCTGGTTCCATACAGGTTGCTCCCCTAGTTACTAATAGGCCCCACAATTTTCCTTGGTAATTCTCTTAATATACATATAAAATGCCTCAGGGTTTTCCTTAATCCTTCTGCCAAAGATATTTCGTGGCTCCTCTTTGCCCTCCTAAACTTTTTTTTTTAAAAAGCAAACCTACAGTCTCTATACTTTTGACAAGAGTCCTGTTTTTAATGCATTGTATCTGACATATGCTTCCTTCTTTTTCCTTTCTCAAATTCTCAATTTCCTTTTACATCCAGGGATCTCTGGACTCCTGCCCTTGCCCTTCACTTCCAAAGGGGCAAAGAAATTGCATATGCTGCAATACCATGAATCCAGATGGACATTTACTATAAATCCAGACTCCCATAACTACCTGGACTACATCTTCTCCCACCCAGTTTTCTGCAAGAACTCCATCCCACTCTCCCAGGTCCTCTATTTCCACTGCATCTGTTCAGACAGGAGACAGTCCACTCTCAAGCATCCAAGATGTCCACCTATTTTGGACAACATACTTTATCCCTTCTACTGCACCTCCTCCATTCCCCGCTCCATTGCTCTAAACCTCACCCATCTCGAAACATAAAGACGACAGGATTCCCCTGGTCCTCACCTACCCCCACCAGTCTCCGCATCCAACGTACTATTCTTAAACACTTCCGCCAACTCCAATTAGACTGCACCACCAAGAACATCTTCCCTCTCCACCCTTCTCTGCCTTCCGCAAGAACCATTCTCTTCATCAATCCTTGATTTGCCCCACTTTCCCCATTAACCCCCTTGAACCCCCAGGTACTTTCCCCTGCAAACGTAAAAGATGCAAAACATGCTGGCACACCACCACCACATCCCCCGCATCTCTATCCAGGGCCCCAACAGTCCTTCCAGATGAGACAGAGGTTCACCTGCCTCTCTTCCAACCTAGGGGAGAAAGTGAGGACTGCAGATGCTGGAGATCAGAGCTGAAAATGTGTTGCTGGAAAAGCGCAGCAGGTCAGACAGCATCCATGGAGCAGGAGAATCGACGTTTCGGGCATAAGCCCTTCTTCAGGAAGAGCTTATGCCCGAAATGTCGATTCTCCTGCTCCTTGGATGCTGCCTGACCTGCTGCGCTTTTCTCTTTCAACCTAGTTTACTGTATCTGATGGTCCCAATATGGTCTTCTCTATATCAGGGAGACCAAACTCGGGTCATGTTTCGCCAAGCATCTTAGCCAGACCAGCAGGGGCCAACCTGACCCCACCCATTTTAATTGCCCTTCCCACTCCCTTTCCAACACGCTCATCCTTGGCCTCCTCCATTGTCACGTGAATCAGACCGCAGATTAAAGGAACAAAACCTCATCTTCCGCCTGAGCAGCCTAAAGCCTGGAGGACTCAACATGGAGTTCTCCCTTCCCAGCCCCCGACTCCCATCCCAGCTCCCCCCTCCTCCCTTCCATTCCTCTCATCAACCCTTCCTTCAAGCCACCAACCGGATTCATTCTTCCCATTGACCAACCAAATTGTATCCTCTATGTTCATCTATTCCTAACTCACCACGTCGCTTTATCTTCTGCTCACCTTACACCCACCCCCAACCCTGAAGAGTATTAGCATGGATAGATGACTGGCTATCTAATAGAAAACTGAGTTTAACAAGGAGGGCATTTTAATGTTGTTGACCTGCAACTAGTGACGTGCCACAAAATCTGTGTTGAAGTCAAAACCACATAGTATATAACAATGACCCGAATAAGCAATATGAATGTATTATAACCAAGTTTGCGAATAATACAAAAATAAGTGGAAAGGCAATAATGAGAGTGACAAAGAGTCTGCAAAGGGATATCAACTGGTTAAGCAAGTTTGCATAAATTTGGCAGATGGAATGTAATGTACAGAAATGTGAGGTGATCCCAGCACACAGGGATTTGGGAATCTTCATGCTTAAACCACAAAAGGCTCGCATACAACTTCAACAAATAACAGGGATAGCAATTTTTACACTCCATTCCCTCTGAAATAAATCACATTGAATCTGCTGCACCATTCAACGGGCTGAATGGCCTACTGATCCTCTTATGTCTGATGGTCTTACCCATCCTAACAAGCAGGACCAAGCTGAAAACAATTTTTTTTCTACTTTTTTTTATATAAATGCACTGAACATTCAACCCCCAACTGTTTAAGGATTGTAAAACCTCATCAGCAACGGATGTATACAAACAGACTGCCAAACGTTGTGATACAAAGTCCACAAAGACAACCTTGCTAACAAAACTAAAACTTAAAAAACACAAAATATAAATTAAAGTTGTAATTATACATCGTTCCTAATATCCTGAAAACTTAACTATCTCCACAGACCTGTTGAGTTTTACTAGCCTTTGCTATTTTCACACCCAATTTCCATCATCTGTGGCATTTTATTTTAGCAACATGGTTACTTATGTAGACCGTTTCTGATCACTGTTTTAAAACAATCTTCTCAGACATATGACACATTGACGTAACAAGTACAACCTGAATCCAAACTTTCTGGCCTAGAAGTAAGGATACTACCACTACACCACAACAGCCCATATTGAGAATCCCAATCACCTGGCATATTCAATTTACAAACAAGCAAAAGTCAACTTTACAATTAGGTTAATGTTATACCAATAGCACGTTACTGTCATTTTTTTTCCTCTGCTGCACATAAAGAATTACATTTAGAACAACAGTGACGAGGGTAAACTTTGCTTCCCTTCTCCCACAATCTTTAAACATAAGCTTTACCTAAGCCATGTACTGATGTCTTGTTACTGCCCCCCCCCCCCCCCAATATTTTCACTGTAGGTCTCAGCCTTTCATTCACAAATGAAATAACTTTCAACTAAAATACATTACCCGGAAATACATACAGTGGGTTTACAGACTCTTGAGAAAATGCTTTGGTGGTCTGAGCTATGCACTTCCACATATTTCACATATTAAAGTACATGGGAAATCAGGAAAGTTGGAAGAAAATACAAGAACTGAAAAGGCTTAAAACAAAATGGGTTCATGCCTTTTCCTGGTCAATATGCACGAAGTTGCTTTATTCACGTACAAGGTCACGCCGTTTTCTCTGTAAAAATGAAATGGCTTTCAAATCACGCCGTCTTCAGCGTCGCCAGTTTGATGGGGCGGGGGTGGTGGTGAAGATACGAACATCAACAAACGCGTCTTTAATTGAATTGACAAATATCAAGCCTGCTTTTCCCTCTTTCCACATCCAGAAACCTGCATTTCCCACTCGTGTCATTGTCGCTCAACCAAGCTTGATGTCTCTCCGGGCCCCCCCCAATCCCCTTTCTCATTGCTGATTGGTTAGTCTCAGCGACCGCCTCTGCCGATTGGTGCAAACGTGCGTCAATCACCGCCTCACGCGGACAACTCGGGTAGGTTGAACTAACGGCCCGACTCCAAGCTTCTCTCCCCACCCCCCACTCCCACCTCCGCCTCTCTCCCTCCCTGTCAATGGTTCACCGCCAGGACATTGGGAAGCGGCAACCATGGACAAGGACACTCCGGAGAAAACAACAAAAGTAAATATCGCCCGTCGGGCCTGTTTAATGTCAGAATCCATCCCGCCGCCCGGGTCCTTCCTACCTTCAACGGCGGAGCTACTTTCCATGAAGCCCTCAACATTTTCCCTTAAGCTCTCGACGGTTTTATGTTCTTCGATGAAGGAAAGTACTCCGCTGTACCGGATCAGTACATTTTTGAATTTTAAAAAAACATACACAGAGATTAAGGTGCAGCCTACAACCTCACTCTCCCTCTGAGGCGGGAGTGACCGTGTTGACCGCTTTCCGTCTGATAGAGGCTGCGCCACACCAACGCGCATGCGCCCGCACCCGCTGCTCAATCTAACTTGATCCTGGCATTCCCACAACCAACCTTGATAGCTGCTAAAGATACAGTTTCTCTTTACAGGTCTCCTGTGGTGCAGTGTTCCCATCTCCACCTCTGAGCTAGTAGCATCCAGTTCAAGTCTTATCTGATCGAGAGAGAGAGACCTGTGAGCTCTGCTATGTCTGCAATCTGACGAGTGACTTGCCCATTGGGAATCATTACCCACTCCACCCCACCCCTGTACTGAGATGCTACCTACCCCTACCTAATCCATCAAAACCTCCAAGGATAATTTTATAACACAGAAATTAAGTCATAAGACGTCGGAGAAGAAGTAGGTCATTGGGCTCATCAAGTTTGTCCTGCCATTCAATTAGGTCATAGCTGATCTGATCATTCTCAATTCCAATTTCCTGTTTAATCCTCATAGCCTTTTATTCTGTGACTGAATAAAATGTATCTCAGCCATTAATATACTTAATAAGCCAGCCTCAATAACTCTCTGTGGTAAAGAATTTTCCAGATTATATTCTCTTTGGCATGTATTCCAATACCACCTCACTCTAAGAGCCATGTCCATTTAATGCCAGTGCCCTGACATTTTCTCTCTACCTCTTTTAAGATTATTCAAGTACTTATTTACCTGTACTTGTAAGTTTTGATAAATTCTGCTTCACCACTGGTTCCTTCATCCGAGGAAATAAAATAAGGGCTGCTGAGACTAATGGGTAAGGTTGGGTTACTTACTATCACCTTCTCAAAGGCAACTAAGGATACTCAATAAATTAGTGAGTTTTGAGAAAATTTGTAGCTCAGGTTGAGGTTCTGGATGTAGGTTTGCTCGCTGAGCTGGAAGGTTAATTTTCATGAAAATGAACCTTCCAGCTCAGCGAGCAAACCTATATCGAGATGCTCAATAAATGCTAGCCCACCAGTGAACCCGACATAGTCCCATTTGCCTGCATTTGGCACATATCCTTCTAAACCCGTCCTATTCATATACCTATCCAGATGCTTTTAAATGTTGTAATTGTACCAGGCTCTATCATACACCTCATAGATGAATATTGAACAAAAAAAGTGGAACTGAGGAACGTTAAAGCCACAATAGGTGTCATATATAGATCTCTTGGTAGTGGCTCAGAAGTGCTAAATTGTACAAATGTTTAAGTTACACAACTATGTAGCAAAGGCAGAGTAGACTTATTGGGGGATTTTGATCTTAACATAGACTGGAAGAAACAGACAAGCACCTGCTAGGATTGTTGTGAATTTCTAGATAGTTTTTGGGATAGTTTCTTATATCAATATGTTTTGGATTCAACAAGAGGGCAAACAATATTGGATCTAGTAATGAGCAATGAGTTTCATTTAGTCAGTGACCTACTTGATCGTGAGCATTTGTCAAATAGTGATCATAATACCACTGAGTTTCATGTAGCATTTGTAAGAGATAAACCAAGATCAGATACTAGAATTTTGGATTTAAAGACTTTCAAGGGATGAGGCAGAGATTGTCCACAGTAAACTGGGAACCTCTGCTAATACATAAAACAGCTGAAGAACAGAGGAAGGAGTTCAAAGAAACATTTAATGCAATTTGGAAACAGTTTACACCCATAAGGAGGAAAATCTACATATCATTAAAAAAACATAATCATGGATATTTAATGAGGCAAGGGACAGCATAAAATTAAAAGTGACTTATAAAACACAAAGAAAGTACAGATCCCACACAGAATGGGACAAATACAAAGACCAACAAAGAGTCACAAAGCAACAGCTAGCTAGACCATTTATTGCCCACCCTTAATTGCCATGAGGACAGTCAAGAATGAATCACATTGCTGTGGTCTGGAGTCATATGTAAGCAGATAAGGACAACAGTTTCCTCCTTAAAGGACATCAGTGAATTAGATGGGGTTTTCCTGACAATCAGCGATGGTTTCATAGCCATCATTAAATTTTTAATTTCAGATTTTCTTTTTATTTAATTCAATTCTAGCATTTGCTTTGACAAGATTTGAACCCAGTCCCCAGAACATTACTTAGGTCTCTGGATTAATAGTCTGATAAAAATGCCACTGGGCTGTTGCCTCATCAACTAACCGCAAAAATGACCAGGAGCTTCCAGTTGCCTACTACTTGAATACACCACCCTGCTCCCATGCCAACATTTCTGTCTCAGGCCTCCTGCAGTGCTCCAGCAAAACTCAACTCAAGTTGGAGGAACAACACTTCATCTTCTGCTAAGGCACCTTACAGTCTTTGGGACTCAACATCGAGTTGAACAGTTTCAGAATATGAACACCCTCTTTCTCGTCTATTACCTATCCCCAAAACCCCAGGTCCTGTCATGAAATACATTGCATTCAGCACAACCAATATATTTTAAATCTTTCATAGTCCCCACTATCACCTATAAAGTGATTTAGCATTGATGCTGGCACTTTAGCCCACCATGTGTATTTCAAACTTCAAACACCAAACTATACTAATCCTATTTACTTACATTCGGTAGATAGTCTACTATGCCTTGGCATTTAAGTACTCATCTGATGCTTCTTAAATGTTGTGAGCCACCACCTCTCAGGCAGTATGTTCCATATTTCTAGCATTCTGGCCATAAAAAAAAATCAGATCTCTCCTAAGTCACTTATTCCTCACTTTAAACTTCTTCCCTCTGATCCTAGTGTGCCTGCTACCCACTAGTCTCATTCTGCAGCCCTATTTCTAAATTCATCACTTTCAAATATATACCTGGCTTTCCTTTGAAACCTCCTATGGAATCCACCTCCACCACTCTCCCAGGCAGCACATTCAAATGCCTACCAACTCTGTGAGTAAAGAAGTTTCTCTTCATCTCACTCCCAGCTCTCTTGCTGACAATCTTAAAATTGTGACCATTAGTTACTGACCAACTACTGGAAACAAACTATTTTTCTTTACACTGTCAAAATTGTTCATAATTTTGAACACCTCAATAAGGTCATCTCTTAACCTTCTCTGCTCCAAGGAGACTAAGCTCAATTTCTTTCCTTGTATTTAAAATCTCTCATTTCTGGTATCATTTTAGTTAATTTCCTTTAAACTTTTTCCATGGCTTTCGTATTGTTCCTTAAATAAGCATAACTAATTTTAGTGTGAAATTATCAGACTTTTAGATGTCTAGGTATAACAGTGTAAGCCTTGCCATTGTCGACCTTCTCAAGGAAGTTAAGGGAGTTAATCACAAAGAATTTTTCACTTCCAACAGTGATCAGTCATATATTAATCCCATATAAAATAGAATTTGTAGCTATCATCTTCCATCCTGTGCACATACCCAAGCCAGCAAAACCTTCTTTGTTTTATTAGTGTAAATATGCTTAGCATATTTCCTGGAGAAATCCGCCTCATTAATGGAATTGTCTTTTTAAGCAACGCAAAGGATGCATCAGAGATGGAAATTTTCTTGATAGCTGTGAGTTGTCCAGGCTTCACTGCTGAAGATTCGGCCTTGTGGAAAAGCATCTTGGTACTGTGAATCAGATTGTGATTTTTTCCAGGCACATTCTGTTAGTCACTTACAGTTGGTAACTCCCTTTCCAATGCATGTTCTGAGCTATTTGTCAAGATAGGGTTGCCTGTCACCATAGATCCAAAACAAAAGAATTTGCTGACTGCTTCTGGTAGATGTTGATTCTGTGCTCAAGCAGAGAAATATAATTACAGTTTCTTTGACACAGATGATGAGAGCAAGCTTGACACAAGCTATGGAATAGACGATCCATGAGCCTTTTGGGCTGGTCACCTGTTTGGGCAATGAGTGCAGCAGCCAACAGAATTTTTCTGATCTGAGCACTATGTACTTTGGTCTCAGCTTTTTGTCTTGATAGACTGAGGAGTTCTTGCCCTGATAGTGAGGGGACATACATTACTTCCATGACAACATGGAAAACACAGCTCAGGAGAAAAGATCAAACAACACTAAATAGAGTTAGGGTTGAGATGCAACCTCATTTCACTCTATTCTTGATCTTAAGACCATAAGACGTAGGAACAGAGGTAGGTCATTCAGCCCATAAAGGTTAATCTACAATTCAATGAGATTATGGTTGATCTGGTAACCCTCAACTTCACTTTCCTGTCTTTTCTCTTTAACCCTCTATAATCCTTTAAGATTAAAAATCTATCTCAGCCTTGAATATACTTAACAATGCAGCCTCACCAACCCTATGGTAAAGAAGTCCACGGACTGACTACCATCTAAGTGAAGAAATTCCTCCTCGTCTCCGTCTTAAATGTGCAATCTCATATTCTGACGTAATGCCCTCCCAGATTCTCCCACAAGAGGAAACATTCTCACTACACCTACCCTGTCAAGTCCCTTAAGATGTTAACACTGTCAGATGTGGAACCAGTGAACCGAATGGGGTGCTGATACCATATAAGTCTAACAGAGATTGGGAGGACTTCCAGTTTGTCTCTAGTATGTGGTGGAAGACTATCATGCACACCATGTCAAATGTCTTTGTGAAACCAACAAAACCAAGTTAAAGTGGTGTTTGCTGCTCTAAACACCTGTATTGATGCTGACATAGAAAATCATGTCCACTATGGATGTCTGCTCTGAAGCCTCACGGTGCTTCTAGGTATGTACTGTTGGCTAATTAGTTGATGGAACCTTGTGAGAATAACTCTGGCAAAGATCATCCCGCCATTGCTGAGGGATGATATGCCCCATAAGTTGTTAGAATCCACTTAATCAGATACCCCTCAAGTATGCAATTATTTCTTTATAATAGAAGTAGATCTGTCCCCCAGTTTATTTTAGCAGCCTGTCTTAATATCTATACAGAGGGATTGTTTAATACTTTTTGGCTTGTGTGGGTAAGGCTTACAAACCACATACCTATTGAGTTTAACTATTATTTGATTGTTTTCCTCATAGTGCCTCTTACAGTTTCTGTGCACTATTTGAACATTTAATTTATTGAGAATAACTGATGAATTATTGAATTTGCTAAAATTTACGAATTTCTTATGTGTCTGGCTTTAAATCCAACATTGGTTTCTTTGAAATGTTGAACAAAGAGGTTTAAACTTTTAAAAATAATCTGCAAATGTTTCATGATGTAGAAAGGTCACTCACAGAATCCCAGAATTAATACTGTACAAAAGGAATCCATTTGGTCTGTCAAATCTTCCACCAGATCTCTGAATGGCCTCTCGTGCTCTTCTCCATTTTCTCATTGTAAGCTGCACATGCTTCTTTTTTCAATGATGATCCAATTTCCACAAAAATAACTCCAGTGACCTTACATCCAACACTCTCATGGGGCACAATCCAGACCTTAGCATGTAAGCATCCATCTTCATCTACCTATCACTTTCCCAGCTATCTTCCCCCCCAACCCCACACGCTTCTCATTTATCTCATAGACCCCTTGCCCAATTCCCTGCACCCCCCAATTCCTGATGAAGAGCTCATGCTCAAAATGTCGACTGTCCTACTCCTTGGATTCTGCCTGACCAGATGTGCTTTTCCAGCACCTCTTCAGCTTGCTGCCTGGACCTGTTAATGGCCATCTTGGCCAGGCCCATCAGCAAGGCCACGAGAAGGCCACCAGTAAGCCTAACATCTGTGGTGGGTAAGTTACTTGAGAAAGTTCTGAGGGATAAGATATACATGCATTTGGAAAGACAGAGTGTGATTACGAAAAGTTACCATGGCTTTGTGAGTGGGAGATCATGCCTCACAAATTTGTAGAGTTCTTTGAAGTGACCAGGAAGGTTTACAAAGGCAGGGTAGTAGACATAGTCTATATGGATTTCAGAGTCAAGATTAGAGTGGTGCTGGAAAAGCACAGCAGGTCAGGCAGCATCTGAGGAGCAGGAAAATCGACATTTCGAGCAAAAGCACTTCATCAGGATGCTGCCTGACCTGCTGTGCTTTTCCAGCACCACTCTAATCTTGACTCTGACCTCCAGCATCTGCAGTCGTCACTTTTGCCTATATGGATTTCAGTAAGGCCTTTGATAAGGTTCCTCATTGTAGGCTGCTCTGGAAGGTTGGATTGCTTGAAATCTAGGGTGAGCTGGCAAATTGGATACAAAATAGGCTTGATGGTAGGAAGCAGAGGGTAATAGTGGAAGGATGCTTGTTGGGCTGGAGGCCTTGACTAGTGGAGTACCTAACAGGTCAGTGCTGGGCCCATTACTGTGTGTTATCAATATCAATGACTTGCATGATACTGTACAAGGCATGATGAGCAAGTTTGCTGATGACACTAAAATAGGCAGTATCATGGACTGAGGAAGCTTATCAGAAATTGCAGCAGGACCTTAATCAGCTGGAGAAGTGGGCCGAGAAATGGCAAATAGTGCTTAATACAGATAAGTGTGAGGTATTGTATTTGGAAAGTCAAATCAAGATAGGAGTTTCATGGTGAATGGTAAGGCCTTAAGGAGTGTAATGGAACAGAGGGACCTTGGAGTTCAGGTTCACAGTTCTCTGAAAGTGGAGTCACAGGTAGACAGGGCAGTGAAGAAGGCTTTTGGCAAGCAGGCTTTCATCAGTCAGGGCATTGAGTATATAGAACATAGAACATTACAGCGCAGTACAGGCCATTCGGCTCTAGATGTAGCGCCAACCTATGACGCCAATCTGAAGCCCATCTAACCCACACTATTCCATCTTTGTCCATATGTCTATCCAAAGACCATTTAAATGCCATTAAAGTTGGCGAGTCTACTACTGTTGCAGGCAGTGCGTTCCACACCCCACACCCCAATCTCTGAGTAAAGATACTATCTCTGACATCTGTCCTATATCTATCACTCCTCAATTTAAAGCTATGTCCCCTCGTGCTAGCCATCGTCATTTGAGGAATAAGGTTCTCACTGTCTACCCTATCTAACCCTCTGATTATCTTACATGTCTCAATTAAGTCACCACTCAAGGTTCTTCTTTCCAACGAAAACAGCCTCAAGTCCCTCAGCCTTCCCTCATAAGAGCTTCCCTCCATACCAGGCAACATCCTAGTAAATCTCCTCTGAAACCTTTCCAAAGCTTCCACATCCTTCCTATAACGCAGTGACCAGAACTGTACGCAATACTCCAATTATGGCTGCACCATAGTTTTGTACAGCTGCATCATGACCTCACGGTTCCGAAACTCAGTCCCTTAACTCAGTCCCTCAGTCCTGTTAATAAAAGCTAACACACTGTATGCCTTCTTAACAACAATATCAACCTGGGTGGCAATTTTCAGGGATCTATGTACATGGACTGTAAGAAACCATAGAGGGTTGTGAACACAACCCAGTCTATCACGCAAGTCAACCTTCCACCTGAAGTGGAGGAAGCTGGTATAATTACAACATTTAAAAAGCATCTGGATGGGTATATGAATAGGAAGGGTTTAGAGCGATATGGGCCACGTGTTGGCAAATGGGATTGGATTAAGTTAGGATATCTGGTCGGTATGGATGAGTTGGATTGAAAGGTCTGTTTCCATGCTGTACATCTCTACGACTCTATGACTCCATCCATATTTCTCAATGCCTCGGGAAGGCAGATGACATAATCAAAGACCCCTCTCATCCCGGTCATAATCTCTTCCAACCTCTTCTGTCAGGTAAAAGATAGAAAAGCTTAAACAAATGTACCAACAAATTCACGAATAGCTTCTTCTCTGCTGTTTTTATACTTCTGAATGGATCTCTCAAATTTTAAATTTAATGTTGATCTTGCTCTTTGTGCACCTTCTCTGCAGCTTTAATGTTGTATTCTTCACTCTGTTACCCTATTACCCTTTGTATGGTATGATCTGTCTGTCTGTACACAAAACAAAACCTTTCACTGTACAAAGGTACATGGGACAATAATAAATCAAATCAATTTTCTTGGTTACTTTTTCATAATGCTCAATCAAGTTTGTGAGATGATCTCCTTCTTTCATTTTTTCTTTTTCTTAAAACTATTCAAAATGGCATTGGATTATGCAACAGTGGAAAAGCTTTTCAATAATTTGAAAATAACAAATGCTGGAGATTACAGCAGATCAGTCAGCATCCATGGACAAAGTTAAAAATCATACAACACCAGATTATAGTCCAATAGGTTTATTTGGATGTACTAGCTTTTGGAGTGCTGTTCCTTTCTCAGGGAGCTAGTAAGGCAGGATCATAAAGATACAGAATTTATAGCACGAGATCATAGAGCCATACAACTGATATGACCTATTGAACAAATCTAGATTGCTGTTAAGTCTTTCATCCTTTAGAATGGGTTGCAGTTTTCAATTCATTAATACGTAAATCCCAGAACTATTTTCAAATCACATTCCCGAGGCCATTGTTGTTCCAGCAGCAGGAGGTGCGAGAGCATCGAGTAGGAGACTGTCGGAAAGGTGAGGAAAGAAGTTTTAAAACTCACCTCTATTTTAGGGGCCTGCCTTTGTTGTTCCTACACAGGAAGTGCGGGAGCATCAAGCAAGAGGCTGGTCACAAGATTGCTTTGCAGGGTTTGGGTGGTTGCTTTACCCAAAACACTACTCGGCTAGTGTCTCCCACCCATCCTCCTCTTCTAATGAAAAAAAAACTTCTGTGCATCGGTTGGTAAGGTGGGAAGTGTTTTCTTTCATGTTTCTTTTTTTTTCAGTGGTTTATTTGGGAATTTAGAATAGTGGAATGGGGGTTAGGGTAGTTGAATATTCCTCCTGCTGTATGTAGGAGGTAAGGTTCACCACTGGTGTCCCTGCTGACTTCACTTGTGGGAAGTACACCCAACTCCAGCTCCTCGAGAGCCATGTTAGGGAACTGGAACTGGAGCTGAATGAACTTCGGATCATTCGGGAGGCAGAGGGGGTTATTGAAAGGAGTTACAGGGAGGTAGTTATGACATAGCCACGTGAAGAAGGTAGATGGGTTACTTTCAAGGTAACTGGCAGGTAGTTCAGGGATGTCTGTGGTGGTTCCCCTCAACAACAGGTATACCGTTTTGGATACTGTTGTGGGGGACGACTTACCAGGAGTAAGCAATGGGGCACAGGTCTCTGAAGCAAAGTCTGTCCCTGCTGCTCAGAAAGGAAAGGGGAAAGGAGCAGAGTTTTAGAATAAAAGAAAAAAATTCTGAAGAAATAACAGCAGAGTACTGGGCTAATGGTTAAATTCTTGGCAGTGCAGATGAATAGAGATCTTGGTGTCCTGGTGCATAAATCCCTGAAAGTTGCCACCCAGGCTGATAGGGCTGTTGGCGTTTATTGGTAGGTATACAATGTGTTGGCATTTATTGGTAGGGGGATTGAGTTTAGGAGCCACGAGGTCATGCTTCAGATGTACAAGACACTGGTAAGGCCGCACCTGGAGTATTGCATGCAGTTCTGTCATCGCATTATAGGAAGGATGTGGAAATCAGAGGAGATTTACGAGGATGTTGCCTGATATGGTAGCTAGGTCTTACAATGAAAGGCTGTTTTCGTTGGAGAGAAGAAGGTTGAGAGGTGGCTTATTCGAGATGTATAAGATAATCAGAGGGTTAGATAGGGTGGACAGTGAGAGCCTTTTCTCTCAGATGGTGAAGGCTAACTCGAGGGGACATAGCTTTAAATTGAGGGGTGATAGATTTAGGACAGATATTAGGGGTAGTTTCTTACTCAGAGTAGTAGGGGTGTGGAACGGCCTGCCTGCAACAGTAGTAGACTCACTGACGTTAAGGGCATTAAAATGGGCATTGGATGTACATAGGGATAATAATGGAACGTTGTAGATTAGATGGGTATCTGATTATTTTCACAGGTCAGTGCAACATCGAGGGTCAAAGGGCCTGTACTGCGCTGTAATGTTCTATGTCCTATAACTTAAGGTTTTATATTTAAAAAGTGACATCTCAGCTCAGGCAATGCATTAAAAGTGTGAGATTAGAGTCTGTCTGTATTTCAATCTTGAGTCAGACTGGTTCTATTTCCAAAGTAGGAATTTATAAAATGTCACATGGATTGACTGCCTGCAGATTGTGTGCAAAATAGAATGTATCTGCAAATTCACTCCACAGACTTACATGTGTGTATGTATGTGAGGGAGAGAAAGTGTGTGTGTACTTTGGAAATAGAACCAATCTGACTCAAGATTGGAATGACAATAAAACCATTCAGAATTAGCGGGGTGCTGGAAAAGCTCAGCAGGTCAGGCAGCATCTGAGAAGCAGGAAAATCAACATTTCGGGCAACAGCTTCAGGAGTTCCTGAAGAAGGGCTTTTGCCCGAAACGCTGATTTTCCTGCTCCTCGGATGCTGCCTGACCTGCTGTGTTCTTCCAGCACCACTCCAATCTAGACTCTGGTTTCCAACATCTGCAGTCCTTGTTTTTACCTATAAAACCATTCATTCATACTCCATTCCCTGTTAATAAAGTCCAAAGTAATGTATGTTTTATTAATTGCTCCCTCAAACCGTCCTGCTACCTTTAATGATTTATGCACATATACACATAGGTCCCTCTACTCCTGCATTCCACTAAGAATCGTACCCTTCAAATGTATTGTCTCTTCATCATTCCAAACAGTTTGAAATTATGCATTAACTGCGTCTTATCAGCCCATTCTCAATTGTCCCAAACAAAAACAGAAATTGCTGGAAAAAAAACAGCAGGAATCAGCAGCATCTGTGGAGAGAAAGCGGAAATTTCATTTTGCAATCATGTTTTTGGATTCTTGCGTATTTGTAATTTTGCATTCAGGTCCAGTCACTCTTCTTCAGAACAAGTCTTCAATTTGTCCCTACCCTTTGAAACTCTGCACTATCCTTCTCAAAGATAGTTACAAATAATGCATAGTTTTATTAAATAATTGGTCAAATTAAAAATGAAAATAAGCATTTTTATTGATGAAGTCACAGAGTCATACAGCACTGAAATAGGCTTTTTCAGATAATTAACCTGGAGACAGACCAAAGCAGCTCAGTTCAAAGCTAGCTTGAGAAAGTATTTGATTTCCATTCCTCGTTTCACCCAGTGAAATGTTTTCGGGGCAGATAAAAAATTGGATTTGTCGAGCTATTTTGTGGAGATGATAAAGTGTCGATGCAGGCGTGACGCTGCTCTCTGCACAACTATCCCGAGTTTGTGGATACATTTTGAATTACGCGAGTCTGGGTTTTGACCGCGGGAGGACACCGTCGGTGAAGATGGCGGCGCTCAGGAGCGCGGCGGGTGAATACAACCTGGGAATGGGGCGGGGGGATACAGGAGGAGGAGGAGGGGGGATGCCCGGGTAGGGGGAAAGGAATCGGTGGGGCAGGCAGGGCTTGCTGGCCCGCGGTTAAGGTCATCCCGTCCTTTCTGCTCCGGGCACGGGACACTCTTCACCCCCCGGGGGGGAGGACAGGAGAGGCCTCGTCCTCCGTCAGCCGGGACCTCGTCCTCCGTCAGCCGGGACCTCGTCCTCCGTCAGCCGAGACCTCGTCCTCCGTCAGCCGAGAGAATACAGGCGGCTATCCGCTGGTGGGCCTGGACAACCGGGAATGCTCTGATAGTGACGGTGCCAGTGTTGGGCTGGGGTGGTCAAAGTTAGAAATCAGACTAAACCAGGTTATAGTCCAACTGGAATGCTCTGGGCGATTTTTTTTTTGCTTGTTGTCAGAGGTAGTATTAATGAGGCGATGACCATCTCTAACGAGAGGGCCTCTTAACTATCGCCCCTGAATTTCTGTAATTCACTGTCAACATCCCGGAGCTTGTCGTTGATTAAAATGGACCGAACGTCTACTTGCTCCCCAGAAATATGTACTGCCCTCTCTGAATAGGTTGGTTGGAAAATACCTAGACGTTTATAAATTCCTTTGGGCCAGCAGACCCAGGTTTGATTCTGGATCAGTGGTGCTGGAAGAGCACAGCAATTCAGGCAGCATCCGAGGACAGGCAAAATCGACGTTTCGGGCCATCCTTGCAAGAGGATTCGCAGTAGGGTTAAAATCACGAGGTAAAAACAATGACTGCAGATGCCTGCCTTGAAGAAGTTTTCCTCCTCTCTCTACAAGAATCTGTGAGTCTCTCTCCCACTGCAACTCCCAGGTCAATTCCTCAGCCCTGAAGCTCTTCAACCATGTCCTGAAACAAACTCGGTACTCTATGCTACTCTCTCCCCACCCCACCCTCCTCTAGCTTATCTCTCCACGCTTCAGGCTCTCTGCCTTTATTCCTGATGAAGGGCTTTTGCCCGAAACGTCGATTTTGCCTGTCCTTGGATGCTGCCTGAATTGCTGTGCTCTTCCAGCACCACTGATCCAGAATCCAGACCCAGGTTTGAGTCTAACTTGCTCCCAAAGGTGTGTAATAACATCTCCTGAAGCTGAAAATAAAGACAAAATACTGGAAATCTGAAGTCAAGTGCTGCAGAAACTCAGTAGGTTTGGCAGCAGCATTTTATAAATACTGTATAAGGGTTCTTGTGTGCAATGGAAGTGTTCCTCTTGCTAGACCAGGAGGCCTTGGTTTGTTCTAGGTTAAAAATCTCACAAAGTTTATAGTGCAATGGGTTCATTTGGAAGCACTAGCTTTCAGAGCACATTTCTTTCATCAAGTAGTTGTGGAATATAAGATAATGAGACTCCCTTAGAGATGCATTATAACATCTTTGATCAGTTTAATTAAGAAAATATCAATACTTGCTGTGGCTATAAGAGCAAATAAAGGCAACAAATCCTAACTCACCTGATACCTGACTTGTGCTTATTGATGGTGGTATGTGATGGAATATTCCCTACCTGTCTGGATTTGAACAGCACCAATACCACTCAAGAAGTTTAGCATCATACAGCACAAAGCAGACTGCTTCATTAGCAATGAATTCACCATCTTCAACTTTTGCTTCTTTTGCCTCTGATGTGCTATCTTCTACCATTTATAAGATACAATACAGAAATTCATCAAGGCTTCTTCAACAATATCTTCCAAATATATGACCACTACCATCTAGAAGGCCAGAAGATGTATTGGGAACAGTCTGGCTTGCAAGTGCCCCACTGAGCCATTCATCATCTTGGCTTGGAACTACTGGACATCACTGTTCATTCAGTGTGGCTGGGTCAAAATCCTTAGAACTCTCCCTCCTTAATTGGAGGAGTATAGTAGTTCAAGAAGGCAGCTCAGTACCATCTGCCTGCCAAATTAATGATTGGAAACAAGCATGGGATGTGAATCTGTGGCAAAATCAATGTTGAAAAAATAATTTCAAATCAAAAATATGCAGCATTTCAGGAAAAGAGTGGGTAAAAATTTCAATGAGAACAAAGATTGGTGTGATTGATTTAGAAAAATATTGGCATCAGTCAAGGTAGAATGACTTACCTGTTCCTGCCTGTGAACATCTCTGGTTCTGCAGAGGATTCTTGAGGCTGGCAATACTTTGCTGCAAACCTTGAACGTCCATGTTGAATGCCCAATGCAATGTTACTATGGCCAGTGGTAGCATTCTGACCACTGGCCTTCAGAAATAGGCTTCTAGACCTGGATTTGGACATACAGGACTTTATCATCACTGTTGTGGAAATCTTGAGACTATGTCTATTCTTTATTATACTCCCAATTTGGTAAAAATTTAGTTCTGCCTATTTTGCATCTTCTGTTGGTCCTATGTGACTTTTTAGGTCTTTATTGGAGTTGAGACAGGAATCCAATTTTCTGTTTGTATATTGTATTTAAATGGGGGCTTATATATCCTAAATGCACTTTTCTGTCATCCCTAGGACATCAAATACAACCCACGTTTAAGTTGTTAGTGAATTGACTGTTAAAATGGATGTTTGAGTGGCACAATTTTCTATGATTTTGCCATGTGTGGATTGCTGACGTTGGCTTGCATTTCCTAAGTTTTCTTTCCAATTTTAAAACTTTGAATCACTTTATTTGGAGAATTGCTCTGTGTCCACATACATTCACAGAAAGGGGAGATCATCTTTCTCTGCTGCATGTTGATTGCTTGAAAATGTTAATTGCTTGATTGACTATTTTGCCTGATGGCCTTTTTGAGTCAAAGCATTTCATACTTTGCGTGTTAGCAAAGAAGACATACTGAGGTCAAGAGCCAGTGATGCCACATTGCTTACTTTCAAAGTGACGCTAACCATTTCTGTAAGCCCTGGCATGCATGCTAATACAACCATGGAAGAACTGGGTATCTCAAAGTATGGACAGCTGATGCATAGATGTCATCAGCTGCAAGGGCATCTGTATTAATCCTGCAACATGTGGCTAGCACGTTCACTGTGAATTGAAAAAGGAGTCTCTTGATCAGATGATATAGTACAGTAGAAGGGAACAGAGGTAAGTTATTTTCGATAATAGTTAATGGACTGGAACCTTGACTCAAAGAACTGTTAAAGCATTCATTTGCTCAGCTGTTCCATCACTGATCTGCAGACTGAGGTTTACAGCATTTTATTCTCCATCAGGTCCATTCCTTTGAAATTCACGTGGGCATATACCTTTTCCATTTCCATAACTGTACTCCTATTGAACTTGTGCTCATTTATATAACTTTGCACTTGCTGCAAAATTGGCAAAGACTTGAGGTAAGTAAAGTGGCAATTTATGTGTAAACCAGTTTACATGTGAGCAAATGGAATGGATCACTAAGTGAAACAGTTGGGGTCAATTATTTCAATACATCCAAGAGAAAGTGGTTCAGTACTTGGAGAGGAAAAGTTATGCTAGGGTTTGAGATATTGAGCGGTACAATGCTTCCTAAACACTGAGATCAATCAAGTATCTAAACTTACTTTTGCAGACTGTACAAGTATCTGACCATTCTGTAGGACTTTTAACTAGTGTTTTACTATTCTGACCTGATTTTTACACTAATTTTATAAGATAAATAAATAAAATATTGTAACTTTGAAAAGTAAGAACGCTTTTTTTCTTTGTTTTAAGGAACGTTAATGCGCTTCCTTCCTTTGGTGCGGAAAAATGTTGCAGGAGGTTCCTCCATTACACAGCTGGTATCCAGGTTTGCCACCCTCGATCTCCGATACATTCAATCTCCAACTATCTCTACGGTAACCAGACTGGGGCTACCTTTGGGCAGTAACTACATGTGTGCACATAAATTCGCTACTATCAAGAGGTGAGTTTGAAAATAGACATTTTCCCTCGTGATTTAAAATTTCAAGTGCCTTTGTTTATCATATTAATTTGTATCTTTTGTGTGTAAACTCAGATGCACTTTTTTTTTCCTCTCTCATGGGATTGAGGCCATTGTGGCAGGGCCTGCTTTCATTATATATCCCTAATTCTCATGAGAAGGTGGTGATTTACTTTCTGCAGTCCTAATGATGTAGGTAGACCCACAATGCTGTGAGGGAGGGAGTTAGCATTTTACTTCAGTGGTTCTAAGTCATGTGGATGTGTGGTCCAAAAGTGAATTCTCATACACTATTTCTTTATGGCTTGTAACGGAGAAATCAGCATGCCAGTCTTCTATTGGCGCATCAAATTAATTTGTTCTTTTAAATTATAGTATTTTTTCTTGTTTTCAGTTTTGACATTAGCTTTCTTCCCACACCATACTTCATTTGTGGGGTCCTTCCTGCCAGACAGTTTGTGTTGATTGGCTGTTTGAGTCAAAGTGTATTGCACTTGTTAATTACATCCAAACACCACTAAGTTTATGAAATAACTTCGCTACATTCAAGGAAACAGCATATTTCCCTGTACTCGATTAGGATTTATTCCACTATGTGACAGAACCTAAATACAAAGGATATTAAATGATAAAAAAAAAAGAGAGTGTGGGAAATGTTCGCTTACCCAAGGTCTGATTTTTTTTCTTTTTTGCTTATTCACACACTATTTGTAGAGAGGTACATACAAATAAGGAGCATTAGATCATTTGGCTCCTTGAGCCTACTCCGCCACTGAACAAGATCATAGCTGATCCAAATACCTGATACTGATTAAGTTGAATCTACCAAAATCTGACAGCAATGACAGCTACTACTGAACAACAACTCAGATAAATCATGCAATTACTAGAACATAATTTTAGTTCATTGTGGGATTATTGTGGGATTTGTGTTTTCAAAATTCAGTGCTGTTTTTAAGCTTGTACTATTCAGAGAATTTATTTGTCTTGATAATGAAATGGATTTGTTGCTTCACTGCATGAAGACTGTCATAAAGCACTGTTTGTATGCTGGTGAATTAAGCAAATTATGCAAATATATTACACTTTGAAGCATCATTTTTAAAAAAGGCACTTAGCTAGTTATTTTCCCTAAAGAACTGTATGATGTTCAATTTGTTGGTTTGTTTCCTCCAACCCAACAACCCTCTGAGGTACTTGCATTTCTCCAGTTCTGACCATTTGTATTGTTTCTGTTGTATTGCTCTGCAAGAGTTAACTGGGATAAAAACTATCAGGCCCTTAAACTCAGAAATTCTGTCTTGAACATGTCCAGTCCTGTTCCTCTCCTTGCACATATGAAAGGTCCTTAAAACCTGCCTTTTTGATCATGTTTTTGGTCATTTACCCTAAACAATGTGCTCACAGCTGCTGCACAGGTGCATATAGCAGTAATGGGCTTTGCTTTGTGATGAATAAGGCTTTGTGTTCGCAGGACTGTGCTTAAAACAACAACTTAATTTTAAATGGAACGTTGGCCCTCCTATCTCCTTATGTGGCTTGGTATCAAATTTTGTTTAACACTTCTGTCAAATAGAATCATGGGATTTTACAGAGCAGATGGAGGCCATTCAACCCATCATGTCTGTAGAGCTACCTAGCTAGTCCCATTCTCCAGCCCTTTCTTCATAGCCCTCTAACTTGATCACTTTCAAATATATAACCAACTCTTTTGAAACCTTCAATTGAATCTGCCTCCTCTACCCTCCCAGACAGTGCCTTCCAAGTTCTATCAATTCTGAGTCAAAATGTTTTGCCTTCCCTCACTCCTAGTTGGGATAATGTGGGATATTTTGCTACATTAAGGATGCTATAAGGATGCAAATTGTAATAATCAGTAAGAAACCTCACAACTATTATATTGGAAAGCCTGTTTCCGGGATTGGTTTGACAGCCTTTTTAACCATCAACAAAGGAAAATTTGAAAAACAATTGAGAAAGGCTGTGAGGTCACGCAAAGATCACAATGTTAAGTTTATGAAAATACCATTAAGGAATGAAATTGTTTGAAGAATCTTCAGACCGGCTGAGAAAAACTTACAAATGTAGCGAATTGTTATCTTGTATAAGTAAAGCAACCCACTAATATGTTATTACACAAAGTCACATGATAATGCTTGAACTGAATGAATCTGCTAAGAACCATGTGAACTTGCTATGAGTTAGAGAAGCGCAATGATTGGTATTTGGTTTTGTTTCAACAAGTTTATGTTCTGTTCGTTTCATGGGGATTGAAGAAGCATTATACCAAAGACATGAATATCTGATTTCGATCTCAAGGGGATGTCACAGAATCATTGAATCCCTACAGGGTGGAAGCAAGCTATTCAGCCCATCAAGTTTTCATTGACTCTCCAAACAGCCTCCCACCCAGACCCATGCTCCCCTACCCTATCCCTGTAACCCTGCGTATTCCATGGCTAACTTACCTAGCCTGCACATCCTGAGACACTATGGACAATTTAGCATGGCCAATTCATTTAGCCTCCATATGTTTGGACAGTTAGAGTAAACAGGAGCTCCTGGAGGAAACTCATACTGATAAGGGGAGCATGTACAAACTCCACACAGTCATCCGAGGTTGGCATTGAATCCAGGTCACTGGCTCTGTGAGCCAGCAGTGGTGACCACTGAGCCACCGTGCCACTACATGGTTGCTACATTCAGAATCATGCGATTGTTAAAGTAATTGTGGACAGTGTGAGAGAACATAAGGCATATCAGATTTACATAGGGTAGCAACTGACCACGCCACTGAACATGAAAAGTGATCACAAGTAAAATTTTAAACCTATTAACATAACTGAAATCAGTACCACAGCATCAGTTTCCTATAAATCCACACAACACAAAAAGTCCTGCTTATTTAAAGTAAAAACAGGACAATTAGTATTTGCATCCTAGGCTAATTGCTGGCTTTTATCTGCGTATGTCAAAGAATAATCGTATGTCCTGAGAGTAATATGGACCAATTTTAGAAGGTAAGACAAAATGGTAGAAATTTGAAAGTGAAGGAAATATACAATAGATCAGTAAGTATTGGAAACAGCAGAAGATGCTGTTGCGTTACTTCTTTTTCTTCAAAGCCTCTGAGTCTCCTTGCAGCTGTTGCTAGAAACGATCTCCACTCCATTGTGTTCCCAGTAACAAAGAATCTAAATTAGAAACTGTAAGGGAATTGGAGACAAACCTTTCCAAGGTACTGACTGCCACTTTCACTTCCTTTCCAGTGACATCCCCACAGGTTTTCACGTGAACAAATATCGAGGTTTATTGAGATACATGTGGCCTGAATTACTGACCAGATGGGCTTTGGTTAACCAATGTCGTATAAAGAGCGATGGACTATTGTAAATATTGTATTAATGTGATGTATTTCCTTTGTTTAGTCTGCCTAACTGTGCTACTAATTTTCAACAATCGGTGAGAGCTCTCACTTACTGCAGTCTGCGTAAAGGAAAGCGGAAATCGGTGAAATCTGTTGTCAAAAGGTTCCTACGACTGCACTGTGGTCTCTGGGTGCGCAGAAAGGTCTGTGTTCACAACATTCAGCATTGGAAGAGATGCATTTTATTTTTAAACAAATTTCACAAGCTAATGACATCATTTAGGAATGGGGTGCAAGTTTGTAGTTCCTTGAAAGTGGAATCATAGGTAAACAAGGTAGAGAAGAAAGTGTTTGGTATGCTTGTCGTTATTGGTGAATGCACTGAGTACAGGAGTTGGGAGGTCATGTTGTGGCTGTACAGGATATTGATGAGGCCACTTTTAGAATACTACATTCAATTCTGGTCTCCCTGCTATAGGAAAGATGTTGTTAACTTGAAAGGCTTCAGAAAGGATTTACAAGGATGTTGCTAGGGTTGGAGGGTTTGAGGTATAGGTAAAGGCTGAATAGGCTGGTGATATTTTGCTTGGAGGATCAGAGGCCTAGGGATAATCTTTATTGAGGTATATAAAATCATGAGGGGCATGGATAGGGTGAGTCCAAAGGGTAGGGGAGTCCAAAACTAGAGGGCATAGGTTTAAGGTGAGAGGTGAAAAATTTGGATTGAATGTATCTACTGTTACCACTGTCCATTCTACTGGTTCCTCAAAAATTAAAAAAAGATTGGTCAAGCAGTTTTGGCCTTTTGAAGGCCATACTGACTGTTTCTCATAATGTTTCTTACTTTTGGAAAACCTTCTTCTATTTTCTCTTTTTTTTTATTCTTCATGTGATTTAGACAACACTAGCTAGACCAGTATATATTGCTCATGGTGTCCTCTTGAACTGCTGCAGTCCTTGGGCAGATACCTTTATCCATCCCAGTCCAAAAACTCCATACATCATTGATAATGATAAATTTTACAATCTACAATTTAAAACATGCACAAAGACAGTGCCTCCATAGTCCTCCGGGAAAGAGAATTTCAAGTATTCACAATGCTCAGTTTACAAAAAAGGCTCGTCATATTGGACCTAAGTAGACAATAGACAATAGGTGCAGGAGTAGGCCATTCTGCCCTTCGAGCCAGCACTACCATTCATTATGATCATGGCTGATCATCCTCAATCAGTATCCTGTTCCTGCCTTATCCCCATAACCCTTGATTCCACTATCCTTAAGAGCTCTATCCAATTCTTTCTTTAAAGTATCCAGAGACTTGGCCTCCACAGCCTTCTGGGGCAGAGCATTCCATATATCCACCACTCTCTGGGTGAAGAAGTTTCTCCTCAACTCTGTTCTAAGTGGCCTACCCCTTATTTTTAAGCTGTGTCCTCTGGTTCGGGACTCACCCATCAGCGGAAACATGCTTCCTGCCTCCAGAGTGTCAAATCCTTTAATAATCTTATACATCTCAATCAGATCCCCTCTCCGCCTTCTAAACTCAAGCATATACAAGCCCAGTCGCTCCAATCTTTCAGCGTAAGATAGTCCTGCCATTCCGGGAATTGACCTCGTGAACCTACGCTGTGCTCCCTCAATAGCCAGAATGTCTTTCCTCAAATTTGGAGACTAAAACTGCGCACAATATTCCAGGTGCGGTCTCACCAGGGCCCTGTACAGCTGCAGAAGGACCTCTTTGCTTCTATACTCAATTCCTCTTGTTAAGAAGGCCAGCATGCTATTAGCCTCCTTCACTACCTGCTGTACCTGCATGCTTGCTTTCATTGACTGATGTACAAGAACACCTAGATCTCGTTGTACTGCCCCTTTACCTAACTTGACTCCATTTAGGTCGTAATCTGCCTTCCTGTTCTTGCCACCAAAGTGGATAACCACACATTTATCCACATTAAACTGCATCTGCCATGCATCCGTCCACTCACCTAGCCTGTCCAGTTCACCCTGTATTCTCCTAACATCCTCCTCACATTTCACCCTGCCACTCTACTTTGTGTCATCAGCAAATTTGCTGATATTACTTTTAATATCTTCATCTATATCATTAATGTATATTGTAAAAAGCTGCGGTCCCAGCACTGATCCCTACGGTACCCTACTGGTCACCGCCTGCCATTCCGAAAGGGAGCCGTTTATCACTACTCTTTGTTTCCTGTCAGCCAACCAATTTTCAATCCATGTCAGTATTTTGCCCCGAATGCCATGTGCCCTAATTTTGCTCACTAACCTCTTATGTGGGACCTTATCAAAGGCTATCTGAAAGTCCAGGTATACCACATCCACTGGATCTCTCTTATCCATCTTCAGAGTTACATCCTCAAAAAATTCCAGAAGATTAGTCAAGCATAATTTCCCCTTCATAAATCCATGCTGACTCTGACCTATCCTGTTACTGCTATCCAGATGTGTCGTAATTTCGTCCTTTATAATTGATTTCAGCATTTTTCCCACCACTGAGGTCAGACTAACTGGTCTATAATTCTCTGTTTTCTCTATCCCTCCTTTCTTTAAAAAGTGGGACAACATTAGCCACCCTCCAATCCGCAGGAACTGATCTTGAATCTATAGGACATTGGAAAATGATCACCAATGCTTCCACAGTTTCTAGAGCCATCTCCTTCAGTACCCTGGGATGCAGACCATCAGGTCCTGGGGACTTATCAGCCTTCAGCCCTAACAGTCTCTCCAACACCATTTCCTGCCTAATATAAATTCCCTTCAGTTCAGGTCCTTCAGCCACTGGGAGATCTGTTACATCTGGGAGATTGCTCATGTCTTCCCCAGTGAAGACAGATCTAAAGTACCAATTCAACTCTTCTGCCATTTCTTTGTTCCCCGTAATAAATTCACCCATTTCTGTCTTCAAGGGCCCAATTTTAGTCTTAACCTTTTTTTTCTTTTCACAAACCTAAAAATGCCTTTATTATTCTCCTTTATATTTTTGGCCAGTTTACCGTTCGTACCTTATTTTTTCTTTGTGTATTTCCTTTTTAGTTATCCTCTGTTGTTCTTCAAAAGCTTCCCAGTCCTCCGATTTCCCACTCATCTTTGCTATGTTATACTTTTTCCCTTTTGTCTTTATATGGTCCTTAACTTCCCTCGTCAGCCACGGGCACCCCTGTCTCCCCTTTGGATATTTCTTCCTTTTTGGAATGAACTGATCCTGCATCTTCTGCATTATACCCAGAAATACCTGCCATTGTTGCACAAACTCCCTTTCTTGGAGTCCAGTACCATCCTGATTCTCTCCGTTTACCTGCATGTTGAAATCCCCATAACAACTGTAGTAATATTTTTGCGACAGGCCAATTTCAGCTCCTTATTCAACTTACACACTACATCCAGGCTACTGTTTGGGGGTCAATAGATAACTCCCATTAGGGTCTTTCTATCCTTAGAATTTCTCAGCTCTATCCATACTGACTCTACATCCCCTGATTCTAGGTCCCCCCTGCGCAAGGGACTGAATATCATTCCTTACCAACAGGGCCACCCCACCCCTTCTGCCAGTCAGACTGTACTTACGATAGCATGTATAGATTTGAATATTCATTTCCCAGGCCCTGTCCACTTGAAGCCAGTTATCCCCACAACATCGTAACTGCCAATTTCTAAATGAGCCTCAAGCTCATCCCCCTTATTTCTAATGCCTCGTGCATTCAGATATAGTATTTTTATTTTGTTACTCCTCGCACCCTTCCTATCAATCCCTAATTCACTTGACCTCACAGCATGATCCTTTTTTTGAGTTTTCTGCTCCATTGATTCCGTTGTCTTTCTTGACTTCTCTTGTTCTAACTTTCCCTTTAACTTCCTTCTTAAACTTCCAGTTTGTCGCCTCGCCCCCACTATTTAGTTTAAACGCGGCTGTGTTGCAGTGGCAAACCTACCTGCCAGAATACTGGTCCCCCACCTATTAAGGTGCAACCCGTCCCTCTTGTATAATTTATCCTTACCGCTAAACATACCCCAGTGACCCAAGAATTGAAATCCTTGCTTCCTGCACCAGTATATCCCCTTATTTTTAAGTTGTGCCCCAACCAAGGGAAGCATCTTACCCTACTTATCACCTTAAGTATTTTGAGTTTGAAATGAGATTCTAGAGAATAAGTCTAGCTTGCCCAGTCTCTCTCCGTTGAACAATCCCACCATGCTGGGAACAAGTGAACCTTTGTTGCACTCACCCTATTTCTATCATTCCTTTCTTGAGAGGAGGAGAATAAAACTGGACACGTACTCCAGATGTGGTCTAACCAAACTCCTATATATTTGAAGCAAGACTTCATTATTCTTGTATTCAAATCCTCTTGCATAGTACAATGTCAGTGCATCCCTTTTTTTAATGTGCAGAGATCTTAACTGTATGTAATACAAAGTGCAGTGTCCCTTTTTCTTACAACTAGCATGCTATTCTAAATAAGTACAGCAATTCCACTTCCCTAGTTTCCCTCTTTTATCTCTTCTAAATATGTTGTACCATGCAATGTTTTCATTCCTGGCTCCCCCTGCCCCATGTCTGGTTCTCTGAGCACACAATAGCCTGCAGTCCTGCTGTTTAATTATACAACAGTTTATGTGTCATTTTTAATAGAAAAAATGTTCTCACTTAATATTTAACCGTTATTTTGGCTTCCCATTCTATAACTCTACTTATATTCTTATCAGGGAGAAAGTGAGGTCTGCAGATGCTGGAGATCAAAGTTGAAACTTTATTGCTGGAACAGCACAGCAGGTCAGGCAGCATCTAGGGAACAGGAGATTCGACGTTTCGGGCACAGGCCGAAAGAAGGGCCTGTGCCCGAAACGTCGAATCTCCTGTTCCCTGGATGCTGCCTGACCTGCTGTGCTGTTCCAGCAATAAAGTTTCAACTTATATTCTTATCATCAGTGTTCTCCTTTCCTATGTTGTTTACATTTGGACTGCTTACATTTTCTTGTGGATGTTTTCTCCCACCTTTCTAGTTTTAAGCATTGACTGCCTCTCTACTTATCCTTTCTGTAATAACCTGGATCCCATTCCAGTTTAGGTGGAGCCTATCCTTTAGTTACTGTTCCAGAACTGAAAACCGTGTTCTAAGAAAATAACAGTTAGAGTCATAGAGATGTACTGTACGGAAACAGACCTTCGGTCCAACCCGTCCATGCCGACCAGATATCCTAACTCCATCTAGTCCCACCTGCCAGCACCTGGCCCATATCCCTTCCTGTTCATATACGCATCCAATTGCCTTTTACATGTTGCACTTGTACTAGCCTCCACCAATTCCTCTGGCAG
The DNA here is from genome assembly GCF_004010195.1 of Chiloscyllium plagiosum. NCBI lineage: Eukaryota > Metazoa > Chordata > Chondrichthyes > Orectolobiformes > Hemiscylliidae > Chiloscyllium > Chiloscyllium plagiosum. Next base: position 23,902,466 of record NC_057710.1, on the reverse strand, counting down.
CTCATTCCATACACATACCACCCTCTGAGTGAAAAAGTTGCCACTTAGTTCTCTTTTGTATCTTTCCCCACTTGCTCTCACCCCAAGGAAAATACTTTGTCTATTTAGCCTATCCATGCCCCTCATGATTTTATAAACCTCTATAAAGTTACCCCTCAGCCTCCGACACTCCAGGGAAAACAGCCCTAGCCTATTCAACCTCTCCCTATAGCTCAAATCCTCCAACCCTGGCAACATCTTTTCTCAACCCTTTCAAGTTTCACAACATCTTTCCGATCGGAAGGAGACCAGAATTGCATGCAACAGTGGCCTAACTAATGGTGCAACATGACCTCCCAACTCCTGTACTCAATACTCTGACCAAAATAGGAAAGCATACCAAACGCCTTCTTCACTATCCTATTCATCTGTGTCTCCACTTTCAAGGAGCTATGAACCTGCACTCCAAGGTCTCTTTGTTCAGCAACACTCCCTAGGACCTTACCATTAAGTGTATCAGTCCTGCTAAGATTTGCTTTCCCAAAATGCAGCTCCTCGCATTTATGTAAATTAAATTCCATCTGCCACTTCTCAGCCCATTGGCCCATCTGATGAAGATATTTTTTATCAGGATTGCCTCCCTATTCCTGTGTTGATTATTCAAGCATTCAGGATGGTAACAGCATGTACCCTCTTCCTTTCCAAATTCCACCTGAGCTACCATGAGATATTTTACACTGGCAGTGGGTTGGCAATGTATTCTTTGAGATTCTCAATCATCTGGTTCATAGTTCCTTCAAAGTAGAGTCACAGCTAGATAGGAAAGTGAAGAAGGTGTTTGGTGTGCTTTCCTTTATTTGTCAGAGCATTGAGTACAGGAGTTGGGAGGTCATGTTGTGGCTGTACAGGACATAGGTTTGGTCACTTTTGCAATGTTATGTGCCATTTTGGTCTCCATCCTTTCGGAAAGACGTTGTGAAACTTGAAAGGGTTCAGAAAAGATTTACCAGGATGTTGCCTGAGTTGGATAATTTGAGCTATAGGGAGAGGTTGAGTTGGCTGGGGCTGTTTTCACTGGAGTGTCGGAGGCTGAGGGGTGACCTTTATAGAGGTTTATAAATTCATGAGGAGCATGGATAGGGTAAATAGACAAGGTCTTTTCCTTGGGGTGGGGGCATCCAGAACTAGAGGGCATGGGTTTAGGGTGAGAGGGAAAAAATTTAAAAGGGACCTAAGGGGCAATTTTTTCACTCAGAGGGTGGTGTGTGTATGGAAGGAAGGCTTTAGAGAGATATGGGCCAAGTGCTGGCAAATGGGACTAGATTAGGTTAGGATATTTGATCAGTATGGACAAGTTGGACTGAAGGACCTGTTTCCATGCTGCACATCTCTGACTCTAATGTTCTTTAGAGAAGGAAACTGTCATTCTTACCTGATCTGGCCTACATGTGACTCTAGACATGTAGTTGACTCATAACTACCCTCTAGATAATTAGGTATGGGCAATAAATGCTGGCAATAAATTCCCATGAATGAATTTTGTTTTAAAAAGTGACAATAGGATTAAGGTAATACAGCAATAAGTGCAGGATTGCCACATTGACTAAGTAATTAAGAAAATCCTCTCAATTGTAATTAAAATGGGAAGTACTGTTAGAGTCTTAGAGTAATAGAGATATACAGGACAGAATTGAGATATGCAAGACAATCTTTTGTATTTCAAGAAAGTAGAATGAGGAAATTGAAATATAATGATTAAAATGAGATGAAGAGCAGGCCAAAATGTACTGATTGTAATTATTATCCCCTATACGAAATTTGGTCAAAGGTAAAATAATGTTGTTTAAGTAGATCAATGGTTTGCATGTGAATAGAATGTCTCCATCATTATTTCCTCTTGTATATCAGGTTGCGTTATGATGAAAGTGGCTAAATGTGAGACGTAAATGATTTTGGGAAAACTCTATTGCACTAAAGTCTGATGAACATGGCTGTTTTCTCCTTTCTTACCAGTCATTTACTATGATTGAACAGTCCTCAGGTTTTGCATCAGAAATGAGTCATGTTGCTTAGATCCTGAACACAGCTCCTTTTGCTTTCAGGCAGGTTACAAAAAAAAACTTTGGAAGAAACGGCCTGCGAGAAAACGTAGACTCCGACAACATGTCTTCTGCAACAAGACCCAAAGCAAAATGCTAGACAAAATGACAACGGATTTCTGGAAAAGGCGGAACTGGTATGTGAATGACCCATACCAAATGTACCATGATCGAACAAACCTAAAGGTTTAAAGATTTGTGATGGTTCTGGCAAAAGTTATAGTCGTTCTGTATTGGTCCAGAAGCTAACGAAACACACTTTGTTAAGAATATGTTTGGAATTTAATACTGAACTAACTTTATACAGAATACACCAACTGACTATGGATGTTAGAAGGCCAGGTGACAGAAGAAATAATACAGGCAAATATCTATAATGTATGTCTGTATTTGTTGGTGTTCCATAATAAAGCTTCCATTCCATGTAAGTCTGAGTAATATAATTTAATATTTTTTGATAGCAATTTTGTTTTTGGAACAGCGCTGAGTTTCCAGGTTTCATGTTTACTTGCAGTCTCTGACTAAGGTGACAGATTTTGTCAGCTCTTGCCAGTGACCCTCTTAACAGTGGCACAAATAGAGGAACTAAAAATTCATGACCAACTGTGCCTTTAGCAGTCTAGGCTTTAAACACAGGAACTTCTCATTATATTTCTTTGTCTCCTCTAAACAAAACTATTGTTGCCCCATCCTAACTGTTCCTCCTTTGGCCAGTGTTAATTTTTTTTGTCTGATCATATTTCTTTGGAAGAGAAGATCTTGTGGCATAGCAGCATCCTAGACTCTGGTTCAAATCCCACTCCAGGATTAATCCCCAAGGAATGTGCACTCATAAGATGGCTAGATAGGTTAAGTATCAACTTGTACCTCCTTCCAACACATGCCAGTGACAGGCTGCAAGAGTGTAAGAGTTTCCTGGTCAGCCGTGTGATGGAAAGCAGTTGGAACCTCTGCGAATACTATCCATGTCTGTAGGCTGCAACATGCTTGTAAAGTGCATGTTGCCATAGCAACATAGGGTGGAGCAGAGCAATTGACTTAGTTCACTTGTTGGCCATGGTGGATCATACGGACATCAACAATATACTGTTTGATCCCATTGCAGCTGGAGTGGATTGTCTTTGGATGGAGAAACTGAGATGATACTTCTATGGAGCACCTTGGGATAATTTGCTTTTTATAAAATGCAAGCGCATTTGTTAAAGGTGCTATACAAGTCAGAACAATTGACTTTTAATTTCTCCCTCCCCTTTCTAGGAAAATATTGTATTTCTGTACTTACGCAGACCTTGAAATACTCAGTTCAGGCAGCATGCGAACCCATGACTTTGGTCTAGTCAATTGTGCAGAGTAATCTACCAAACTACGCTTTAAAAGATAGTCATTGTCTTTTGTGAATGTGTTCCCAAAGCATGAAGCTGCAATCATTCTTGTTATAATCTTTTTCAGTCTTTTATTACAATGGCAAGAGTTCTGTGACAAATGTACATAAGACAACAATCCTTTAATTCATGCAGCACTCTGAATGCAACCAGTGTAATAGCAACAACACATTCTCTATATACAGTTAACTGTTGTAGTCAGGGAACACAAAAGTGAATGAATACAACTGTAAAGTGCTCTGGCCTGCCAGATCTGCAGTTATTTGCTGCAAATTTAAAGAAACAAAGATTATGCATACCAGAAGGGGGAGTGGGGGAATAGATGAATACAGTAGAAATTAAGACAATCACTATCGATCCTTATTAGGCCTACCGTTTGTTTAAGGTATTAAAACCAGTGCATCTTGCAAACAAATTATTTTAAATATATGCTGATGAGAAGTACAATTATATATTTCAACATGTATATTGTTCTTGTACAGATCCACAGTGTTGTATAGCATAGACTGCATTAATAGAATTGTTACAAAAACATGAAATTCTTTTTACATTCTCACTCAATGTGTCTATATGTGATCAAGCTAGCACAGTGATTTTGTACTTGGAGGTAAGGCTGCACATGTCCAAATTGACCCCTACTGCAGTGCAAGATAAGATTAGTAGTTGTGTGCTCAACACTTAACACCAGTGTATAATTTCTAGCCTATCTATTTATTTTTGTTTTTTTTTAATTGTCCAGCCTATCACCGGAAGAATGTTAGCATCACACAAAGACAATATCCCTCATAGCCAGTGTTAACACCTGAAATTTCAAATGATGAGGTAAATTATAGTTACAACTATATCGTGTTTATGGTTGACATGAGTCTCCAGGGTTCACTAGAAGCTTGGCAATGTGCCATAGTGAAAGTCAGTGTACAACCATATTGTTGGGCTAAGTCAAGTACCTTCTAGAATCTTCCAAGACAAAAGCAGGCCATTTTTGTCACAAATGCCTGCACTAGTTCTGTGAAAGCCATATACCATTAATCCCATTTACATGGTCTTCTGTTTGCAGTCTGCAAATATTTTCATTTTCAAGTATTTTTCTCATTACTTTCAAAAATCTTTTGTGGAATCTACTTTTGCCATGTTTATAAGCAATACATTCCAGATCATTTACTTGCAATATAAGATTCACTTTTATAAAATCAAAATGAGTTCTGGAGAAAATAATTCTGGTGAATACAATGAAAACGGTGATGTTTTCTGTTCTGTCATAACAGCTTGAAATTATTTAGTGCATTTAATTTAGGGAAAAATGTCCCAAGGTTCTGGGGGAGGTGTGTGTGGTGTATGTGGGGAGGACGGTGAGGGACGAGAGAGAGGGAATGTGAAGGACAGTGGGGGGGGGGTTACACTCATCCGAGAGTGAATTTCCACTTAAAGGATGTCAAGAGGCAGAGCATGGATTACATATGGGATTCTGAGCATGTAACTGAAGGGATAGGCCCCATTAATAGACGGCTGAGGTGGGGGTGTAGAATGCAGAAAGGCTTGGAAAGTCAGAAGAATAGAGACAATGAGTTGGAGGCAGTTACAGAAATAAGGGGCAAAGCCATGGAGGGATTTTAAACAATATCAAGTTTTAAATTAAAGCGGTTGCTAAGAATCTGTCCAATCCTTGATGAGCAAACAAAAGTCGACTAAATTCTGAAATATCTTTTGCACTGTGCATTTCTATTAATTGTCTTTTGATTTCAGACAATGTTGTTCTGACACTTTGAAAGGCATTGCATGTTTTGATATTTACATATTGCAGACCATAGGCTGCGCAGTTTCGTCTGATGCAGCAAGTTCAATCTGTAGTACAAAATTGTTACTCGCAGGTGAAGATAAATCAAAATCAGAATAACAAGGAAACCTGAGCCATTTCAGCCTTGCTCACAAATCGATCACTATTCAGACTATCCATCAAGGAGAAAAAACAATTCCTATCACATGAACCAGCTAGATTCCAAGTGCCTGCAACACTCTCTGCAATTTCATTTTGTGTTAAGTACACTTGTTACAGGAAACTTTCTGACATCAATTGAATCCCCCACCCCCCCGCGCAGCCCAATCAGAATTTCATTTGGTGTTCTGATAAATTCAGTGATTCAGGTCTTGTAAATCATTACATAGTTATTGCATATTGACACAAAATCCCTCTGAAGGCAAAGTATAATTGAGTACAACGTTTTATTTCCAGTTTAATTTGCTGGATTTTTTTTGTATTTATTCATTCGGGAGATGTGGGCATTTCTGGCTGGTCAGGATTTATTACACATCCTTTTTGCCCTTGAGGAAGTGGTGGTGAGCTGCCTCCTTGAACCACTGCATTGCTGTGGGTTCACCCACAATGCCATTAGGGAGCGAATTCCATGATTTTGACCCAGCAACACTGAAGGAACGGCAATATATTTACAAGTCAGGATGGTGAGTGACTTGGAGGGGAACTTGCAGGTTGTTCTCATACACCTGCTGCCCTTGTCCTTCGAGACGTAAGTGGATTTGGGTTTGGAAGATGCTTTCTAAGGATCTTTGGTAAATTTCTGCAGCGCATCTTGAAGATAATACATTGCTACTACTGAATGTCAGTGGTGGAAAGAGTGGATGTTTGTGAATGTGGTGCCAATCAAGTGGGCTGCTTTGTCCTGGATGGTGTCAAACTGCTTGGTCTTGTTTTAGCTGCACACATCCAGGTAAATGGGGGCTATTATATCACACTCCTGACTTCAGCCTTGTAGATGGTGGATAGGCTTGGGAGAGTCAGGAAGTAAGTAACTCACTGCAGTATTCCTAACCTCTGATCTCTTGTAGCCCACTGTGTTTATATGGCAAGTCCAGTAGTTTCTGGACCTGGTAATTCCCTGTAACAAGGTATTGATTGTAGGAGATTGAGTAATGGTAAGAGGATCAGGGGTTGACAGTATCAAGGGACGGTGGTTTGATTGTCTCTTACTGGAAATTATCATTGTGTGGTGCGAATGTTACTTGCCACTTGTCAGCCCGAGCCTGGATATTGTTCGGATTTTGTTGTATTTGAATATGGACTGCATCAGTATCTGAGGAGTCACAAATGGTGCTGAATATTCAGCAATTATCAGCGACTTCCACTTCTGACTTATGATAAAGCAGTTGAGAAAGTTTGGGCCAAGGACACTACCCTGAGGAACTCCTGCTGAAATGACTGATCTCCAACAACCAGGTATTACTCCAACCAGTAGCAAGTTTGCTCCCGATACCCATTAATTCCAGTTTTGCCAGAGCTCCTTGATGCCACTTTTCAGTCAAATGTCAAGGGCTGTCACTCTCACCTCACCTCTGAAATTCAGCTCTTTTGTCCATGTTTGAACCAAAGCTGTAATGAGGTCAGGATCTGAGCAGCACTGGCAGAACCAAAACTGGGCCACACTGAGCAGGTTATTACTGAGTAGGTGCTGCTTGGTTGTGCTGTTGATAACAGCTTCCATCACTTTACTGATGATCGAGATTAAACTGATGGGGTGGCAATTGGCTGGGTTGGATTTGTCCTGCTTTTTTTTGTACAAGATTATCTGGACAATTTTCTACAATGTTGGTTAGATGTCAGTGTTGTACTGGAACAGCTTGACGTGGGGAGCGGCAAGTTCTGGAGCACAAGTCTTCAGTACTATTGCTGAAATGTTGTCAGAGCCCAAAGCCTTTGCAGCATCCAATGCCTCTAACCATTTTTTGATGTCACATGGAGTGAATCAAATTGACTGAAGACTATTTATTTTAAATGTTCTGATCAACCTGTTCAAGGATGTTATAACACACCTCTGGTGTAGGTAGGACTTGGGCTAGAGGTATTGACACTACTACTGCTAGAAGAGCCCTGACTGAAGACCAGTAACTGCGATGCTGGGGGCCACTAGAGGAAGCCTAGATGGATCATCCTCTTGGCATTTCTGGCTGAAAATTGCTGCAAATGCTTCAGCCTTATCGTTTGCACTGATGGAGTGGGCTGTCTCATCATTGAGGATAGGGATGTTTGTGGAACCTTCTCCTTGAATGAGTTGTTTAATTGTCCACGACCTGTGGCAGGACTGCAGAACTTAGATCTGATCTGTTAGTTGTGAGATCACAACTCAGTCTATCACTCACTGCTTATGCTGTTTGGCACACAAGTAGTTCTGTTTATTACTTCACCAGGTTGATACCACATTTTTACATCTGTCTGGTGCTGCTCCTGGCCTGGCCTCCTGCACTCTGTGTTGAACCAGGGTTGCTCTCCTGGGCTTGATGGTAATGGTTGAGTGGGGGGACATGCTGGTTCATGACGTTGCAGATTGTGGTGGAATACCATGAACATAGATAATATTATTGAATTAGTAATCCACAGAATACGAATTTGAATCCCACCTTGAGAAATTGAATTCCTTTCATTTTAAAATTTGAAAATAGAATCTGGTATCAGTAAAACAATCATGGAGTTATTGAAATGTTGTAAAAGCCCAAACCTCTAGTCTTGTAGGGAAGGAAACTTTTGTGTTTACTTTGTCTGGTGATTTTCATCCATTAAAAATATCATTTTAAATCCTAACTTTGAAAAGATAGTGTAACGTATTCTTGATTAATTCTATTATACCTCATGTTAAGCTTACAAATTTCAAAACAGGAGGAGTCTATTTTTATCTCATCACATGACTGTGCAATTGTTTGATTTACACTGGAGCTAGCAACTGTGGTTCATACCTGCTATTCTACCATACGCTTCCTAGAATTTGTTTAACATTTTGACAATGTAGCTTGTAGAATTGCAATTTCAGACCCATCTTCTGTGTTCACTTTATCTAGTATTAGCATCTTTGATCTAATCTGGCATCAAATGAAGGATAGTGGGATTACTCATTGCCCCATTAGCAGAATTCTGCTACTTCCAGCAATAACCCAATGGACCAAAATGCAGAGTTAGGGAGCAATGGAATCTAATGTCCATTATATGAAAAAGAGTGCAACAACAAACAATTTAACATTGCAGAAGACCCTGCCAGATCTATCTGGGAGTTCAAGTAGATTAGATTAGATTCCCAATAGTGTGGAAACAGGCCCTTCGGCCCAACCAGTCCACACCACCCCTCTGAAGAGTAACCCACCCAAACCAAGTTCCCTCTGACTAATGCAACTAACACTATGGACAATTTAGCATGGCCAATTCACCTAATCCGCACATCTTTGGACTGTGGGAGGAAAACGGAGGAAACCCACGCAGACACGGGGAGAATGTGCAAACTCCACACAGACAGTCACCCGAGGCTAGAATCGAACCTGGGACTCTGGTGCTGTGAGGCAGCAGTGCTAACCACTGAGCCACCGTGCCGCCCCATTAAATTAGATTCCCTACAGTGTGGCAACAGGCCCTTCGGCCCAACCAGTCCACACCGCCCCTCTGAAGAGTAACCCACCCAGACCCATTTCCCTCTGACTAATTAACCTAACACTATGGGCAATTTAGCATGGCCAATTCACCTTATCCGCACATCTTTGGCCTGTGGGAGGAAACCCACGCAGACACAGGGAGAATGTGCAAACTCCACACAGTCTACACAAGTATCTACTCAATTTGTCACCGTGTTTTATAGGTGAGCTTGGCAGTCATCTGAAATTAGTTACAGACCTTATTTTAATGGTGACATGAGGTTGTGGTGCTTACTTCAGACCTGGATTTAAGTTTTGTTTTCTCAAGTTTGAAACTTGTGATAATTAAGATCTAATTTGGATTTTCGTATCTTTTGGAGCCCAACATCCCTTCCTAAGGGCTAAAATCCTTCTAAAGAAAAGGCTTCAAAATTTATTAGATTTTTTTGAGTTGGACAGAGCAGGATTACTGTATAACATTATAGGCCACTACAGATTCACACACTGTATCTCTGACCTACTAATCCTCCTTCACACCCACTCTCTTACCCTTGCTCCTGGGCTTTGGCAAGTTTTTGAAATTCCTAAGTGCCTGATAGGTGTCTACAGCTAAATTTATATATTCTGATGAGGACAGAGGATAGTCTGTAAACCTTTTGGCTTCTCTATTCTACCATACCATCTGAGCTTGGGACACTGAGGAATTTAAATGCCAGTAGCCTGATAAAGGCCTGGTCTGCTGGGAAAAGGGAAGTTGGAGTCATAATGAGATTATCAATCCACTGTCCTGTTTAAAATCCAGTAAACCTCCAATAAATCTAGTTTATTCAGACAAGCTTTAGAAAAGATCTGTAAGACACATTGTGGATGCATAAGTATGAAATGATTTTTAAATATGAAAGGTGATGTTTTATGACATTTCTGGCTAAAATACACATTTCTTCGGCACATTTCATTTTCCAAACTAATTCTACTTGCATGCATTCAGCCTTATCACCTTCTAAAGTTATTTTCCAGGACTGTTTGCTCTGTTCACAAGAACAAAATCCTGACCATTGTGTCTTACTCAATGACTTAAAACATATTAAGAAGCATTAAGTTATCCCAATAGAAATAAGCAAGACTTCCTGGCACTCGTTAGTATTCACCAGAAGCAAAGAAATTATCACTACTGAACAGCCGCTCCCCGTGGTATTTGGGTAGAAAGTTACAAACACCAAAATTCAGTTGAACAATTCCAAAAAGGGACAAATGTTTAGTGAGTTATTTTTGAGAGTCCCTACATAGGGTTAAGAGAATGTCCCCGTCCCAAATGGTGTCACGAGCTAACTTTTTAAAAAAAAAATCATTTATGCATTGTGGGCATTGCTGGCTAGGTCAGCATTTATTGTACATCCCCAAGCAGTATCCTTCAATGCCAGTTAAGGATGGACAATAAATGCTGTTTTATTGAATTTATAATGCAGTTTCTGCTTCATTCCTTACCATTTAAGCAATATTGCCCCTTGGTGGCTCAAAATGATTGACGTATGGTTCCACTATATTGGCAGTGTTAGTTGGAAAAACTAACTCAGTTAAGGGGGTCAGCAGCACTGGACAAAATAATTCAACAAGTACATTCTAGGAAATCCAAGCCTAAAGCTACATCTTTATGCTTCCAATCATCTCTTCTACTCTCTTCAGCCTTAGTTTCAGACATTCACCTAGGTTTCCCAATTTGGAAAAAAAAACCCAGCAATGTTAAAAGTCATGCAGATTTCAGTTAGCAACAAAAAAGTTTGCTCTGAATATAATTGTTTTCCATATGCACAAATCAACTGATATAGAAAGTGATGATTGTAGGTAAGACAAAAGATTCATAGTCTGCAAAGAGTAATTTACGTTCCATACAGTGTTAGGAGTGATATGGTTTTAAGACTTTTGTGCTGGATCATTGCTATAGAATAAACTTGATGCAGTTTCTAATTTGACATGGATAATAAATATAGATTTGTATCTAAATAGTGCCTTTCATGCCCTCTGTAAGTCTGAAAGAGGTTTACAGTGAACAAAGCGCCCTTTGAAGCGTGTTCACTGTTGTAATGTAAGAAATGCAGCAGCTAATTTGCACACAGCAAGGTCCCTCATACAGCACCCAGATAGAGTATTTTCAGATATTGATTGAAGGATAAATATTGGCCAGGACACCATGGCAAACATTTCTGCCCTAGCTAGTAATCATAGTGTAGGATCTTTTACATCATATTAGAGAGGGCGAGATGAGGTGTTAATTTAATGTTTCATTGGAAGACATCAACCTGTCCAAAAGGTAACACTAAATTGCTAAAGTGACTAACTAAGGGATACTAAACTACACAAGATTCATCACAAGCAAGAAATGCTAGTTAAATAGCAATCTACATATTAAAGGGAATGTCTGTCGACTAAACACATTACCAAACAAGAAACCCGAGACACTAGTATAAACCTTAACTACTCATTTTCTTTGAGCCACACAATTGAGTATTTAAAATACATCGATGGAAAACATGCAACATGTAAAAGCAGTTTTGTGCAAAGAATTGTTTTAATAATGTCACAATTACTTGGGAGGGTATGCAATCATCAATGCAAACTGGAGCTGTTTTGAAGTTTATTAAATTTAAAGAAGATTTGATAACTTCTCCATGTTCAAAGCTTATGGACTACAGTATATTAAATAAACCATCTGCAACACAATGCCACTACCTGTAGTCTCAAACAATTACAGTCCTCAAGTTCCTAGTCTGCCATAATTTGGGTTTCACCTGTATGGAATCCCGACTGAGTCCCTTCCAACAAGGCTTGAACCTGAAAAATAACCTGACTTGGCTTCAAATTGAGTTTTGATACATTCTTAGCCGTCCACCCTTACCCAAACTTTCTTTCCCTTTTAAATCTGGTTCACTTGACATCTTATGAGACATAAAATTAGATTGGGATATCAAAGGCTAACGTACCCGTCACTGTCCTCTGCCACTGGTATTTTACCAGTGAAGAGAACAAACTATCGGGATCCTTCCTGGAGAAGCACCTTGGAGGCAAGCATTGTCTTGAGCCTTCTCCATAGGATTGACTGCCGTGATGATTAATCCTGAACACTACTCCAAGCAATGACCCAGAGGAACAAAAAAATCTTTATCATTTGTCCACGTTTATATGTCAGTTATAGAAATATTGGAAAAGGTCACATGATGAAAACTTTACGAATGTTCTAATCAAAAGTTGACGACTCTTCACTGCAGATTTGCAGTACCAGTGATGACTAGAATCTCTCTCAGTGGCACATATACTCAACCCCCAAAACAGGGTACTCGAAAATTGCAATTGGTGTTTCCAAAACCACCTGGGGCAGCCCTATCCACATTTTTCAGCTTGTGAATGGACTGACCACTGCCCTATTAAATCCCACCTTGGGCCTCTGATTCAGAAGATAGAACCTCCAGTAATGCACCATTCACTCATTATTCTAATACAGCATCAGTCTGGATTCTCTGTTCAAGACCCTGATACAGGACATGAATCCACAACCTTCTAACTCAGGCTCAGAAGAACTTTGCACGTCATAAAGGAAGAGGGAAGGTAAAGGGAGAGGACATACATTTTATTGAATAGTCACAAAATTCCAAGGATTATATATTTATTGTTCAATATGCTACTATCATATTAATGAACAAGAATTTGTCAAATTCTTATGTCTATTTCAATAGAGATGCTAACCTGTTTGATATGGAGTTGATGAGACTTTTGTGTACATAATGGTGTTTGAAATGTTTAGACTGTGATTATGATACTTCTTCCTTAATTCCTAACAACACTAGTTGACACTAGCGGTATGATTCAAAGAGGCTCTTGCGATATTACAAACATCAGTAAATTTTATACAGAAACTGATTACAGGGAAATGGTTACAGCAGGACAATCATATTCAGCTCACCCATATCCCTGTAACCGCACCTGCTTATTTTCACCAAGAGAAACAAACAGGAAAGTCTGTTGTGGTCGTTTTTTGATTTGAAAACAAAGCTATCTACATGGTATTCTAAATATTCCTGCAGGAATATGAACAATTATAAATATAAAATGTCTGACACTCAAAAATTAGGGATTACCTGTATTATTCCATTACTTTGTTGTTTGTACACTAATGTTCTAATAGCGTCCCCCTCCCTCCCGTTCAGCTAAACTTTTTAATCATAAACATTGCAAACTCTGATCAGGCCTCAAAAGGAAGGAGTACGTTAAATCTCAAAACTGCAATTGAAAGATGTGGGTAAGTAGAGTTGAAGTACAGATCTGCCATGATGTAACTGAATGTTAGAACAGGCTTGAGTGATTGAATGGCCTAATCCTATGTTCCCAAATTATTTCATTCTTGATTCACTTCTTCCTTGCCATCTCAAAATAAAAATCAGTACTTGGCCATGTAATCCTCTTACTAAATGATGAATCCTGACTGCTATTTGGTAAATGTGACGTGAGGGAACACGATAAGAGAGTTGAGAGAGGAAGTTGATTCGTTATGTTTCAGAATGGATTCTGTTGTATGATCATTACCCAGCAGTGAACAGGGAACGCTGTTCCAGGAGTAAACATAAAATCTGCTGTGATTTGTATTTTGGTGCTAATTTAGAATCTTTACTGTCATTGTCAATAGTACAAGAATCACAAAAGGTTCATCCTGAAAAGAAACATAATCCTGATAGCCTTGTCAGCTTTACTGCCTTAATTTTGTGCACAATGTGCTTATGAGTTTTAATTTAGCCAACAAATACATCTAACTCAACTACAACAGATATACCTGAGCACAATACAGTGGATATACCTGTGTACAATGCAACAGATACACTGCACACACTTCACAATAGATACCTGTGTATTATGCAACATTTATAAACATGTACATTAGATCAGACACACTTTTGCACTGCATAATACATGTCTGTCTGCAGTGTAATAGACATATTAATGAACAAGAATTTGTCAAATTCTTATATCTGTTTCAATAGAGATGCTATCCTGTTTGATATGGAGTTGATGAGACTTTTGTACATAATGGTGTTTGAAATGTTTGAACAAAATAGCATACGTGCCTATATACTGAATTACAGATGTACTTGTGTATGATATAATAGATAAACCTGCATACAATAGAGCAGATAGCCCTGTGTACATAAATACTAGCTGAAAGCTCTGAAAACATTTTATCCTAGATTGTTCCGAAGCATCGGAACTAATTCCAATCGTTCAAGTACTACAGAAGCGCTGGAATGTTCTCACACAAAAAAAAAAGAAAACACGCTGGACTCACAAACATTTCAATTCAGCCTCACTCTGAACTTTGTTTCATCATGGTGTGTAGTGCAAACAAAGAAAAGAAAACATATTTTGATGCAGAATATACTTATAAGTAGGCGCTGAAGGCATCTGTGGAAAATGTGAAGTACTTCCCAGGCAGTGGTTTCTTCATGTTTCCCAGTGTGTCACACATTGCTTGGCTCGTGAAGGCAGGACAGTAAAACTAAAGGTTGAATCCAGGTGACTATATTCTGATGACTCTGGCTTCACTGTCACATGAATTCACTGGTGCAGATTGTGGTACTTCTCTTTCTGGGAGGGGGCTTAGGGTGTCTTGGCTCTACCTATAGAGAACAGTAAAAAATGGAGTTAAGACCACTCTGATCAGACATGGACGGCATAACAGACTCAATGGACTATATGACCCAGACCTGAGCCTCTTTCTTATGATCCTCTGCTCTAAAGTGTTTTGACTTTAATTGTGACTGATGATATTAATGCTAAATTAAAGCCACATTGGTTGGAAATAGTTCAAGGTTCACTGGTTCATCAATTAAAGTGACAGTACCAGGCAAGTTCGACAAATAGATTTGCAATGGAATTATTTTCACTCCACTTGACAAGGAGCAGCCAGTTTCTCAAATTTAGAGGAAACATTTTTGATAAAACCTTCAGGCCAAGGCTTTACTCCTACATTTGGCAGTTTTAGTGCATAATATTGAATTACTATAAAAAAAAGACATGAAATAAAGAGATCCACTTGAAAGATGGCCTTTGATTGACTGGATGGTTCATTATTAACCCACTCATGAGGTAACTACACATAGCAGGTCCAGTGTCATACCTCAGAACGTTCCACCTTTTTTCTATGTGGTTTATGGGGGCGTTTGAGCACAGCTCCTGTTATCTCATCATCAGAATCCTCAACTGATTTTTTCTTATTTTGCTCGTCATCTGCCCTTGGACCCTGATCAATATTGACTTCATCACCTTTTTAGTGTCCAGTTAACCAGCTAAGAGATGAACAAATATAATGCAAAAATAAAACAAAGAAAATATTTAATAATGATTTCAAGGCTACTTAATGGCTTCTAAGAACAGAAGCCCAGCATGTTCAGTGGTTATGTTGAAAACGCAATTATTGAAAGCTTTTCACATGAAAAGTGATCTATTTCTGAAAATATATTCCAGATAACATGGTGAAGACAAAACTCTAAAATGAATTAAATACTGTAATGCAATGATTTAACGTGAAAATATGAGTAATTACAAACTTGCCATTGACATGCACAGCCCAAGAACAAATTTTAATTTTTTTAAAGTGAATCAAAAGGTGACTGAATGAGCTGAAGTAAAATAGGAGGATGCTCATGTGGAGCATAAATACTGACACAGACCAATTGGACTGAACGGTCTGTTCGCACATCATAAACTCTGTGCAATTGTAAATGCAATTTTAATAAAGCTGAATTGCATAATAAAATCTTACAGCCATTTGGCTCATTACATCTGAGCCAATTAAAATCTCAATTAAATCTCCCTTAAACGATTCCTTTCTAGTCTCTCCACAAAACTTGAGTTCCACCACCTATGTTATCATTTGAGTAAATCTCCAAATCTCTCTCATGCCTGGTTCGCCCTTGCTGTATCTACTTTCTGCCAATTTTGCAACAGCTCAACAGAACGCACTTTCCCCTTTAAAGCTGCACTACAACTATTTAGTCTATTTGCACCATTTGCAGCAATGACTGTACATTACAAAGGGTCATTATTATGTATGAGCAAATTAAAAGGGGCACCATCACTTTAAAATGGATGTGAGGCAACTGGCAGGAGATGTCTGACATATCAGAGGTATTACAGCTTCAGCCAAGGAATTTATTCAAATTCAATTATCTTACTGTAAGGGGTAAAGGCACTGTAATCTCACTGACAAACACTGAGTAACCCAAAAATTTAAACAAATCAAACACCGGTTTGGTAGCAATTGTAAAATTGAGACAGCTATGAGTGAAATTGCCAGTTTTCAGCAGAAACGGAGAAGACTTTATCCTAATAAAAAACAAAACAATGCAAATGCAGGAAATCTGAACCAAAAACAGAAATTGCTGGAGAAACTCAGCAAGTCTGGCAACATTTGCAGAGAAGAAGCAGAGGTAACATTTCGAGTCTAGTTCTGAAGAAGGATCATAGAGTCACGGAGATATACAGCATGGAAACAACTAGTCTGCACAGACCAGACGTCCCAATCTGACCTAGTCCCATTTTGCCAGCTTTTGGCCCATATCCCTCTAAACCTCCCTATTCATATACCCATCCAAATGCCTTTTAAATGTTGTAAATGTACTAGCCTCCACCACTTCCTCTGGCAACTCTTTCCATACACACATCATCCGCTGAGTGAAAAAGTTACCCCTCATGTCCCTTCTGAATCTTTCCCCTCTCACCTTAAAGCTATGTCCTCTAGTTTTGGACTACCCTACCCTGGGAAAATGACCTGGGTCACTTGACTCGAAATATTAACTGATCCTCTTTCCACAGATGAGGTCAGGACCTGCTGAGTTTCTCCAAGAATTTATCCTGCTTGCATAAGCATCCATGGCAACCCTGAGCACAGGGAAAGCAGCAAGACACACAAGCGCATCTATTCTACAGCATATCTTGAGATAGTGTTGTTGAATCAATCTGAATAAAATGGAATCTAAATATATCTGGAACATGATTTGTTTAAATAACAATTGCACAATCAATGTATTGTTACAGAAAAATGGCTAAAGAAAATCATTGATTAAAAAGCTTGAAGCTATGTTGGACAACTTGCCTCATGCCATGAGCAAGGACAGTAAAACTAAGTTTTTATTTTGGTATTTCATAATTACAGCAATCACTACCACAATGATCGTGCACCAATACCATTCACCAGCACTCCCCAGCAGCTAATAAAGGAACATATCTATTATAGCCAATGGGCAGCCGCATTTTAATTGTTTAATGACTAAAAACAGGTCATGCAGACTGGTAAAACTCACAAAGGTGTTCCAGATTGTTGATGAAGAAATGGAAAAAGAAAGCAAAGATGTAATATGATATGGTTATATTACAATAAACACTCCACACTCCAGAATGCATTGACTCCTTGCTGCTAGCATATGGCTTCATATTTCTGTTAGCTTGAACATGTCACTGTTACTCAAGCGTGATTCTGGACATGGGTTTATTTGTCTTTGCTTAACCCAGATTTACATGACACGGGTACTATGCCTTTCAGCAAAGGTTTACTCCGTTTTAAAATCTGTTTGATATGCTCCCGCCCCAACCATAACCTTGGGGTGCCAGAGTTGATTGTGATGCCCAATATGACACCTGGCCCGAGATCAGCTCCCTCAGCACAAGCCAAGCCGAGCAATCTGGGCTCTGTCTCTCCCAGCAATTAATCTGTCCCACCCACTGACAGGCTACATCCCATCAAAGATAAATCTTACGTTAAAAAACATTGTTATCTTATTTAAAAGTACATACTACTTATAATTTTAAAAATCAAAAGAGATGAACAGTATGTTGAAAGTTCTTTAACATCAAACTAATACTTACCAATAGAAGTGACACCAGTTCTTCAAACCAAAACGCAATTGGAACCCTAATAATTCCAGGGCACCCCTTGATCCCTCTGCATGTTATTACCCATATTGTTGACAATAGTCCAAACTAGTTGACAATAAAATTGTAAAAACACCATAAGATATAGGAGCAGAATTAAGTCATGTGTGGGGAATGGGCACCGTGGGCCTAACAGAGGCATCCACTGAAAATCATCTCTCTTTGACCTCCTCTTAAGCTTCTTGAACCCAGCCTCCGCTCTCAAGCCTCTTCCCCCTCATTGAGACCCCAAATTGGGACTTAGCTGGAATTCTCAACATGTAGCTCCAGCAATGGCTTCTGGCCCAGATTATGGTTGCTGACATTACATAGGTCCCAGCCATCCACTTAACAGGCTGGTCTCTAGGGCAATACTTCCTCCCAGGAAAGAGCATTAAATTTTTATGGGGCAGATACGGAGATCTTGCCCCTCATCACCCTCAACATGGCTGACTCCCAACCTATTAGCTGGGAATGGGGCAAGTAGAGGGGATAGCAGTGGAGACTAAATAGTAATGGAGTTTTTAATGGAAATACTGACAATAAGCAAACTCATCAATGTATTTCATTTAATTTAAACAATTATTAACATAAACAGTTGCAACCACATGGTATCATTTTCAGCAACTCAGGCACCTGTTAGTAATGGATATTAGTTTGCTCACTGTGCTGGAAGGTTCAGCAGAAACCTTCCAGCTCAGCAAGCAAATGTACATCCAGAACCTTAACCTGAGCTACAAATCTTCTCAAAACTCACTATCTGTTAGTAATCGTAACACAAGTTTACATTAGTCTATAGGCAAAATGAATGCCTTACACAATTAGTTTCAATCTCTGCTGTTGACGACAGCTGTTAGAACAAACTCATCTCATTCATGCAGATGTAGTTAAAGATTAAGAGCAGATAAATGAACTTTCTCTTTGTGTAAGCTTGGAGTTTTTGAGGCCTGGAAGTTAGGTCAGCTCTGCTTGTCCATTGGGCAAGAGATGGGCATTGACGACTCCAATGTGGCCTGTTTTGTTTGTGCAGATTTTATGTTAGATGAGTGCTGCACACCAGCATGGTTAAGATGGCCTGGAGCTCATCTCTAATTAACACCAGGCTCATTCCCAAAAGCCAGGGTTCCAATGCCACTTTCGGGATGTATTCCCATGTGTGACCATAACTCACCACAGCATAAGCTGTGCATCCACTGCCTTTCTCAGACAGTGAGCTGAAATGAGGGGTCCTCACAGGGACTGCCAGAGGCTGCTACGTAAAAATAAATTTGAAAAAATGTTTTCCCACTTCATTCACATTGAGTTTGCTGCTGGCCATCAGTCACTAATCCCCTCCCACTACTTCCACGTGTCCCCATCTAATCTTAACACGCTTTTTACAACCACTTACATTCTATATAGTTCATCTGTGTCAGGTACATGATACTTAACCCCAAACCTGTCCTGCATGGTCCCCTCGACTGTAAGCTTAGGAATGGGAACTCTGACAACTTTCCTACTTTGATTGCTGAGGCCAATTCTCATATCTTAGTTGCTGTCTTAACTTAAATCAGTGAAAGCCGGATTAACTGGCTTCTGTAACATAACCTTTTCAAATCCTATTATTAATTTAGCTGTTTCTTTCTCTCCTGCAATCTCCACAAATAGCTGAGATTTAATGGAAATTATTTCCTTTTAGTTCTCTTCAAGAGTTGAAATGTGTCTGGAATCCATCGCCATTTCATTTGACAAACTCACAGTGACAATGTCAAAAACAGGGAATGACTGCATTCTGTCCGCACCACAAGAGGGCGTTTCCAAGCACAGCACATCACCCAGGGAACAGGCCAAGGGTTTCTGGAACTCTGGCAAAAGCAGGATCACTTAAACACATTAAATTCTGCAGAAAGCAGGACGTGGACAACATGCTGGGACTGTGACGTTTATAAGTTGACTCAGCTTACTATATTTAGCACTGTTTGTGCATTAACCTTTGACTAAACATCCTTGCTTTATAAAAACCTGCTCTCTGTGACAACTTCGACTGTAACTTCAATCCATGAATCCGAGCTCCTACTTCACTGAAAGCGTTTCACTGCTTTTGAAGAAGGTATTGTCATGAACTATTTTCAGACTTGGACAGAAAGTTGTGATTGACATGCTCCTGTGAGTCATATTGTTAAACTCTTGACATGTAACAGAAGTAGAGTCTGCAAGAGGTCAGTACCACCCAGTGTAAGGAACAGATCTAACTTCACGACAGTTACCAGGCTATAAAATCAGTCTGCTGTGAACAGTCAACCTCCCTCTCTGTATATCAGCTGGTAAAAGATGCTTAAGTCTTTTGCCTCAGACACAGGCTTGCGCCAGGCTGTAGGAAGTTTTCTCAAGGACAAGTTCAGAAAACTCAGATAGTCCAGGAGCAGAGGTCTCACTGACCACCACCATCTCTAGAAGGACAGCAGATACATTGGAACCTCACCCTGCAAGCTGCCCTCCAAGCCACTCACAATCCTGATTTGGAAATGTATTTCTGTACCTTCACTATCACTGATTCCTTCCTCTACATTATTGTGGGTCAACCTACACCAAATGATTTGGATGCGAGCATAGGAGGTATAGTTAGTAAGTTTGCAGATGACACCAAAATTGGAGGTGTAGTGGACAGCGAAGAAGGTTACCTCAGATTACAACAGGATCATGATCAGATGGGCCAGTGGGCTGAGAAGTGGCAGATGGAGTTTAATATAGATAAATGCGAGGTGCTGCATTTTGGGAAAGCAAATCTTAGCAGGACTTATACACTAATGGTAAGGACCTAGGCAGTGTTGCTGAACAAAGAGACTTTGGAGTGCAGGTTCATAGCTCCTTGAAAGTGGAGTCATCAGGTAGATAGGATAGTGAAGAAGGCATTTGGTATGCTTTCCTTTATCGGTCAGAGTATTGAGTACAGGAGTTGGGGAGGTCATGTTGCGGCTGTACAGTACATTGGTTCGGCCACTGTTGGAATATTGTGTGCAATTCTGGTCACCTTCCTATCGGAAGGATGTTGTGAAACTTGAAAGGGTTCAGAAAAGATTTACAAAGATGTTGCCAGGGTTGGAGGATTTGAGCTATAGGGAGAGGCTGAACAGGCTGGGGCTGTTTTCTCTGGAGTATCAGAAGCTGAGGGGTGACTTTATAGAGGTTTATAAAATCTTGAGGGGCATGGATAGACAAAATCTCTTCCCTGGGGTGGGGGAGTCCAGAACTAGAAGACATAGGTTTAGGGTGAGTGGGGAAAGATATAAAAGAGACCTAAGGGGCAACTTTTTCACTCAGAGGGTGGTACGTGTATGAAATGAGCTGCCAGAGGATGTGGTGGAGGCTGGTACGATTGCAACATTTAAAAGGCATCTGGATGGGTATATGAATAGGAAGGGTTTGGTGCTGGCAGGTGGGACTAGACTGGGTTGAGATACCTGGTCAGCATGGGCGAGTTGGACCGAAGGGAGTGCTTCCATGCTGAACATCTCTATGACCCTAAACTTCTGAAGAGTATCCCACCCAGACCCATTCCCTGACCCTATTACTCTGCATTTACCCTGACAAATGCACCTAGCCTACACCTAGGCAATTTCGCATGGCCAATTCACATCTTTGGACCGTGGGAGGAAACTGGAGCACCTGAAGGAAACCCACAGAAACAGAAAGAACATGCAAACTTCACACAGTCACTCGAGGCTAGAACTGAACTCAGGTACCTGGCTCTGTGAGGAGGCAGTGCTAACCACTGAGCCAACGTGCTACTCTAAGTATTAGTAAAATTGGTTCTAATTTACCAATCCATCTTTCAATCCAACCAATTCCAATATAGTTACAGCCACCACATTAGTCAGCACAATCCAAAATTCAAACTGAATGAGCCAGGAAGAATTCCACAGCCTCATTCCCAACATCTTAAGTACTTACCTGTTATGAAATTGAATATGATGCCGTTTTTAAAAACTGGGGAAGAAACAGTAAGATCAAAGGAAAAACACATACCAACCAAA
Organism: Chiloscyllium plagiosum; assembly: GCF_004010195.1. NCBI lineage: Eukaryota > Metazoa > Chordata > Chondrichthyes > Orectolobiformes > Hemiscylliidae > Chiloscyllium > Chiloscyllium plagiosum. The sequence continues at coordinate 23,880,638 of NC_057710.1, read as the reverse complement.
ATCAAACAATTGGCAGATCAGCAAACGAGAGGGCATGAAAACATGAACAATAAACATTGTGAAGTAGTTGAAACCTTGTCTGTGCCAACGTACTCCTTCAGGAAGTGATTCACGTTCGTTCATCTCACTGCTGTATTTTAATAATCAAACTTCCCATGCTACAATAGCACATTCACTTTTACAGTGATATATTGTACTTAGAATCATAGAATCACTACAGTGCAGAAAGAGGCTATTCGGCCCATCAAGTCTGCACTGATCCTTCTGAAGAACATCCCACTCAGACCTACTCCCCTGTTTTTACCCTAGCCAGCCCACCTAACCTGCACACTCTTACATTGTCAGAAGAAGCCAAAGCACCCAGAGGAAACCCATGCAGACATGGGGATAGGTGGAGATAGAGCCCAATGAAAAAGAAGAACAGTTGAACAGACAAAGAAGTGGATAACAATCAGCCTAGAAAAATGAATGGCTGCTAATAGGGACAATAAGTGGCTAACAATAGTTTGTGTACAACAGCAGGCCATGAGATAACAAGAGAAAATGAGGTCTGCAGATGCTGGAGATCAGAGATGGAAATGTGTTGCTGGAGAAGCGCAGCAGGTCAGGCAGCATCTAGGGAACAGGAGAATCGACGTTTCGGGCATTAGCCGAAGAAGAAGGGCTAATGCCCGAAACGTCGATTCTCCTGTTCCCTAGATGCTGCCTGACCTGCTGCGCTTCTCCAGCAACACATTTCCATCTCATGAGATAACAAGGCCTGGTGTGTGAGGGTTGGGGTAAGTACATGGGAGAAGGTGTCTCAAGCCCTAAAATTGTTGAATTTTATATTCAGTCCAGAAGGCTCCAGGGTTCCCAAGCAGAAAATGAGGTTTTTATTGTTCCAGCTTGTGCTGAGCTTTGCTGGAGCACTGCAGCAAGCCTGAGACTGTCACATTGGTCAGGGAACAGGGTGATGCAGAAACACAGCTCTACAGCCTTCTGATTATCATGAATTCTTGGTCTAACCAACTGTTGTTCTCTCATTTTGGGTTCTATCTCCACCTATTGTTTACTCCTTACCCAATTCACTCATCCTATCTTCTGCTTAAAAAATGTTTTCTTCGCTACCATCAGTTCTGAAGAAGGGCCACTGGACCCGAAACATTAACTCTTTTCTCTCTCTCTCTCTCTCTCCACAGACTGCTGAGTTTTCCAGCAATTTCTGTTCTTGTTGGCAATATTTTCATGATCATCAGTAGATTCTTAAACTCAGAGTTAAATCCGAATTGAATTCAAATTCCACCATCTGCCATGGCAGGATTCAAACACGGGTCAAACACTAACTAAGGTTCTGGATTAATAGTTCCAGCGATAATACCACTGGAACATTGCGTCCACAAATTCTTTTCTTTAAAGCTGAACATTGTTCCCCTGCTGATCCCAAGTGTGGAATGCTATGACAATAAGTGACTCGGTAATGTGGGATGCATTTGTTCCTATAGGACTTGGCCATCGGGAAGAGATGAGGCACAAAGATAATGTCCCAGACTAATAATCCAGAAGCTCATACTAATGCTCAGGAGACATGGTTTATGGAAGCCTGTGGAAGTTAAATTCAACAAATAAAAGACCTGGAAATGAAAGCCAACCTCAACACTGGGGACTAAGGGCTTATGTCCAAAATGTTGATTCTCCTGCTCCTCGGATGCTGCCTGGCCTGCGGTGTTTTTCCAGCACCACACTTTTCGACTATGAAAAATATTGTTGATTGTCATTAAAACCCCGTCTGATTAACTAATGTCCTTTAGGAAGGAAATTTGCTGTCCTTACTTGGTTTGACCAACATGTGAATCCAGATCTACAGAAATATGAAACAAAATCAGTAATTGCCTCTGAAGAAAGATCACTGAACCTGAAACATCAACTTTGCTTCCTCTGCATGGATGCTGCCAGACCTGCTGAGTATTTCCAGCAATTTCTGGTTTTGAACATCTGCAGTTCTCTGGGGTTTCTTGTCTTCAGCAATACGATTGGTAGTTAACTGTCCTCTGGAATGAGCTAGGTGAAAGTGAGTACTGCAGATGCTGGAGATTTGAATCAAGATTAGAGTGGTGCTGGAAAAGTACAGCAGGTCAGGCAGCATTGGAGAAGCAGGAAAATCGACGTTTCGGGTCAAAGCCTGATGAAGGGCTTTTGCCCGAAATGTTGATTTTCCTGCTCCTCGGATGCTGCCTGACCTGCTGTGCTTTTCCAGCACCACTTTAATCTGTCCTCTGGAATGGTCTAGCAAGCCATTCAATAGAAGGGCAATTGGGAATGGGAAATAAGTACTGACCTTGTCACTTCCAATCATTTCCTTTAATATAAAGTATATTGACACAAAGAAGAGTGTGGAGGGATAGGCATTTCCTATCAGGAAGAAAATCTAGATGAGCTGGTGTAGGAGGAGCAATGAAAAAAAGTCAAGTTCAAATTCAGTGAGGAATGGAGGAGGGGGTCTCCTATATCCATGGCTGGGGTTGCCTATGTAACTCCTCCATATTGGCGGTGTAGTGATTGTAACTAGGTCAGCCAGGTGGACATCATAAAATATGAATTCTCTGAGGGGGCTATTAACCTGATCCAATCAGGGAGCCCTGACTGACAGATATAAACAGGAATGTCAGTAGGCCATCCTCAGCACTGTCACACCGGGCAGGCACCGGTGCGGGCTGCCCTAGAGGTGGCTGGAAGATGCAAAGGGCGGTTAGGGAAGTCAGAAGGTGGGTAGGCCGTCCTGACCACTGTCGTCCTTGGGGATGTAAAGCAGGACGGGCTGTCCTAGAGGTGGCCGGAAGATGTGTCAGGGCAGACCGAGGGCTGGAAGGAGCATAGGGGCAGGCTGCCTTAGAGTGGCTGGAAAGTGGGAGGGACGAGGGCTTGCTGGGTTTCTGGGGGGGGGGGGTCTGTATTTTATGCAGTGTTTTTTCTGTAATCGAATTGTCTTATGCACTTGATATTGTTTTGTGATTGAAACTGGGATTTGAGGCTTGTCCTCATTTCCCTGAAAACTGGTTGAACGGTAGGGTTTGGGACCTGGTTTTGCCATTCCCCTCCCGTGTAAAATTGCTGTTTCTCTGTGTACAGCTGTTAATGTTAACTATTTTGTAAACTGTATTGTTTAATAAAATAGAATTTTAGGTAAAGGAGTGTCAGAGATCCTGTTCACTCTGAGAGCTGGCTCTGAGCTAGCTGGGTCAGTGTCATATACTATGCACGTGTAAAAAAAGGGTGACTTGATGATGGGATACTGGCCTTTGTTGACGCCTACTCATTGCAAATCTGTTTCTCTTGTTTTGCAGCATGTTATCCATATCCATACATTGGCAAAAAATTAAAAGCCCAGAACCGAAGAACACTATTCTACATCTCATCAACATTAGAAAACAGCGCCATAGCTGCCCATAAATCAAAGGGAGATTGAGTAACCTGGGGATGGTAGAATTACAAGTGGGATCCTGAAATAGAATAGCTATTAATAAAGTCCTGCATTGAGGGGAATGCTGCTCTAAAAGCACAGCATTTAGTCATGTCCTTGGATGTTTATTTCAGTGATATAATTAAAGAGTTATCCTTGGACAAACAAAACATTCTTCCCCACCTTTATGTAGCATTGCACCATTTTTTGCTTCTAAACACCAACAGGCATACCCTAGGTTTTCTTGAAAATAACCAGTCGCTCCACAGTTCAAGGAGGGTGATTCCCATCCCGAGATTGGAATGAAGGTATAAGGCCAGGAGACAATAGATCTCTGCAGCTGCTTCTTGATGAATCAGAGGCAGAGGAGACAGAACTCTTCACCCACAGCCAGCTGAAACCAACTTAGTTTTTAACCTACAGTTAAGGGAGGGTATGGCAAGAATGTCTCAGGCATAAATGCCTCTCTCTCTCTCTCTTTCTCTCTCTCTCTCTCTCTCACATGCTTCATCTATCCCCTCCTTTCCTTACATGACCTGCACGCGAGGAGATATAACCATCAGGGCCTACCATCTTGAAAATGTTGAGTTTTAGCAAGTAAAATTACAGGTGGGAAATAGTGAGCCATAAACCAAGGTGAAAAATACAAAACAAAAACACAAGTAAAGAAAGCAATAGACTACACTGAGAAAAAATGGGACGGCGATAGTTTAGTGGTATTATCGCTAGGCTATTAAACCAGAGAAAATGCTCTGGAGTCCTGAGTTTGAATCTCACTTTGGCAAACAGTGGAAATGGAAATCAATTTTAAAACCAATTTTGTTCTTATAATTGGGTCCTGAGCAGCAGCACCCGTGCCCACTGCCTCCTCTCCTCTACTCATCCCTGATGCAATCTTTCCTAAACAAGGCTTTGGGCCAATAAAACCCCCTAATTGACCAAATTGCAGACATTTAGGGCTGCCTTCCTCCCAATGTCACTGTGTTTTTATCCACAGTGAGAGAGACCAGCATAGCAGGTAACAGACCTAGCTTCTCATTAAAGATACCCTTGCATGCTCCCCCCCGCCAATCCTCATAGATGTGAAACCCTCCTACCCCTGTCAACCAGTTGGACCCTTGAACTCACCTCACAGTCAAGGATTTCCTCAGGAGTTGGGGAGGAAGGAGGGGGTGGTTAACTGGTTGCAGGTGCAGCAATGGCCAGAGTTCCTGGTGGTGCTGCTGGGAGAGGAGAGCAGCCGAACATTTGCTCTCACAGGCGGGGCTTCCTCAGGGATGGTCTGCCTCACTCATAGAAGGCTATTAAACTGCTGAGGGGGAGGGGAGCCAGCAAGTCAGTGACAGAATCTGCCCCTCATTTTACCCAAGGAGGTTGCGATGGAACTATATGAAATGCTGGGTAGGCCACCGATGAACTACTGCATGCAGTCATGGTCACCATACTATTGGAAGGATGTGACTGCACTAGAGAAAATGCAGAGGAGTTTTACCAGGATATTGGAGACAGTAAGGACTGCAGATGCTGGAGTGTCAATAGATGTGAAGCTGGAAAAGCACACCAGGTCAGACAGCATCCAAGGAACAGGAAATTCAACGTTTCAGGCCAAAACACTTCGTCACGACTTGTTGGGGGGGAGCCCAGAAGTATATAGGGGAGGCTGGGGGAAGGGTAGGTGGATGCAGGTAGAGGGTTATTGTGATTGGTCAGTGGAAGGGTGGAGCTGATAGGAAGTTGGATAGATTATGTTAGGTCAGGGAGGTGAGGAGGAGGGGGGCTGGACGTGTGATAAGGCTGGAGATGGAGGGACTTTGAAGCTGGTGAAGTCAATATTGAGGCCATTGGGCTGTAAGCTTCCCAGGCAAAATAATAGGTGTTGTTCCTCCAGTTTACATTTGTCCTCATTCTGATAGTGGAAGAGGTCAAGAATGTACGTGTCGCTGGGGGAGTGGGAGGGGGAATTAAAATGGACAGCAATGAGAAGGTCGAGTTGGTTGATGCGTGCAGAGAGCAGAGGTTCCACGAATAGGTCCCTGAGCCTGCATTTGATCTCCCCAATATAGAGGAGATCACTTTGGGAGCAATGGACTGGGATGGAATTGTTAGACTGAGTTGTTTTCTTTGGAGCAGTAAGGTTCAGAGAGATATAAGATTATGTTGGGCATAGTTAAGGTGAATAGGAAGACAATCTTTCAATCAGCAGTAAGGTCAATAACCAGGGCACATAGATTTAAGTGATAGAAGATTGTGAAGAAAGCTAAGGAGAATTTTATTTCATTCAGGCAGTGGTGGAAGTCTACAACTTGCTGGCTGAGAGGATGATGAAAATCTTATAACGTTTAAGCAGTGTTTCGATGTTTGTTTGTGTTGTCTTAATATATAGGACTTTGGGCTAAAAGCTGGAAAGTGGGATTATTGTGGTCAGAACTTTGTATATTGGCACATTCAGGATGGGTGAACTGGCCTCCTTCTGTGCTGCAAAGGTTAATGAGTCGATGAATCTGCCTCAACCTGACAACTCATACCCTCACTCCCCCCACCTTGTAAAATTCAGCTCTTGGTTTCATTTTGATTAAACTACATGTTAATCTCTCCAAGCAAAATACACTCATCACCCTAACACCATCACCCCCCACCTTCATCTACCTATCGCATTCTCACTACCTTCCCCCAGCCCCACCCCCCTGCCATTTATCTCTCAGCCCCCTTGGGCCCCCCCACATTCCTGATGAAGGGTTTATGCTCGAAACATCACTCTCCTACTCCTCAGATGCAGCCGACTGGCTGTGCTTTTCCATCATGACACTTTTTGACTCTGATCTCCAGCATCTGTAGTCCTCACTTTCTCACAGTACATCCTACCTACTGTGTGGTGCTCAGAACTGCCTGTTGCACTCGGATGTGGACTAACCAGAGCTTTGTACAGCTGTAGCATGACTTCTCCTCCCCATTACCCTAGTTCTGTTGATATAAGGAAAGCATTCCTTACAGGGGAGGTGGCAGACTACCTGTAGTCCAGGTAATGGCATGGACTAGTAACCCAGAGACCCAGGATAATACTCTGGTGTCATGGGCAACATGGGCTTGTCTGAGCAACAGTGACTTTGAAGCTGTTATCATTTGTAAAAGTCCATCAGGTTGACCAATATCTTTTGAGTCAATATCCTGTCTTCCTTACCTGGCCTTGCTTACACACCTAGACCCACTACAATGCAGTTGACTCTATTACACTCTGAAATGGGTCAACACGTTATACAGTTCAATTAGGATTGAACAAGAAATGCTGGCCGTGTCGGTGATACTCACATCCGTAAAACAACAAAATCATTCCCTCAGCCCTTATATTATCTTCTGTACTTGTTCACCCCAACCATTATATGCCCACCTGAGTAAAGAAATTTCTCCCAGTTTATTTATTGGATTTATGAGTGACCATATTTGCAACCCATTATATGTTAGTTTCTCTGTAGGGGAAACAAAGCTCACCTGAGTTATCAACTGTCTCTGTGATGTTCCTCAGTGGGCTCTGGGCTTGAGGCTGCACATTGCTCATCTGTTCATCAATAATGTCCCCTCGAATTGTTGTCAGATCCTGCATGCTGAAGCTTCTAAGCCTTTCTGAGAGAGCTCCTTGTCCCTGTGGCACAGCAAAGGATGTTCTTTTTAACCACAAAAAATATGACCTTCATACCAGGATTGTTACCATTGCAGAAGAGGTCTCTTGACTCCATATTTAACAGTGTTATTATCTTTGTTTGCCGGTGAGACTGACTTTGGTCTTGTTCATCCTTGCAGTCCCTGCTTCTGAGCTGGAAACCTGGGGTTCAAATAAAAGGCAGGATCCTTAGGAGCATTGATAATCAGAAGGATCTTGGGGTGCAAGGCCATGGATCCCTGAAAGTGGCAACACAAGTGAATAAGGTGGTAGAGAAGGCATAGGGCATGCATGCCCTCGGTTGGGGCATTTGTCGTGGCATGGAGTATAAAAGTTGGTAAGTCACGTTGCGACTTTAGTTAGGATGTATTTGGAGTACTGTGTGCACTTCTGGTTGTCACACTATAAGAAGGATGTGTAAAGTTTGGAGAGGGTGCAAAAGAGGTTTGCCAGGATAGTGACTGGATTGGAGTGTCTTAGCCATAAGAAGAGGTTGGACAAACCTGGATAGTTTTCACTACAGTGTCAGAGGCTGAGGAGTGACCTGGCAGAAGTATATACAATTCTGAGAGGCGTCGACAGTCAGAGTCTTTTTTCCAGCGTGGAAATATCAAATACATAGAAATAGGTTTAGGGCGAGAGGGGGAAAATTTAAAGGAAATGAGGCACGTTTTTACACAGAGGGTGCCAGGGGAGATAGTAGAACTAGATATGATAACAAAGTTTGAAAGGCATTTAAACAGACACATACAGGCAGGGATGGAGGGGTATAGAAGATGTGCAGGCAGATGGGATTAGTTGAGAATGCTATCATGGTCAGCATGGATATGGTAGTCCGAACAGACTATTTCTGTGCTGTTTTATGTTCTGCATTCTCTTATGTCGTACATCCTATGTTTTATTTTAGATGGAATTTTTTAAAAAATCATATCTACCTGGGATCTGGGTGTCACAGGCTGGGCCAGCATTGATTGCCCATCTCTAGGTGCACTTGAGAAGGTGGTGGTGAGCTGTGTCTGCAGCATGCAAATAGTTCAAGGCCATTTAAATCTCTGGCCACTTCCTGCGATATTGAAAGTGATCTTCAGCAGCTTCCGCCACAATTGAAGGTGGCCTGCTGATATAACATTGCCACCAAGACCATTTGAAAGTGCTGGTAAGAATTAGTGAAGATTTTCAATATTCTGAAATGCACCTTTTCCTGTCTTGGGGTTTTTCGGATAATTGTAGTGCAGTAGCTTGCTGCTATGAAATGATGTTGCCACCATGCCCCATCAAAAGTTGGATCTTTCCTTTAAGGGGCTTTTAAATATTTTTAATCACCCCATTCAAATACATAATGACACATCTCTGAAGCAGATAGGAGGTGAACCCAAGCCTCTGACTAAGAGGAAGGGATACCACTACTGTATCTCAAAAATCCTCTTTAAAGATGGTTCCAGGTCACCACAGCACTGCCACATTTTCAGCTCTCCCAATCGGCAAGCCACCCACAGCATGTGAGAATAAGCATCGACAGTTACCCATTATATTTGGCTAAGTTGAATGCTGTATGCCTCCCACAACTCAAACCCCAACCCCAAATCCCCATCCTCCCTCTGTGCTTCAAGCCTCATGTCCAGTTAAGACAGGGCGGTTAGCCCCTTTTGGTTTGGCCCAGAGCTTTCTTGCTTGAAGAGATCAGGGCCCCAGGTTTGATTAGAGGATCACTGTAGGCAAGGGGTACTGTGAATCCACATTGGTGAACAATGAAAACGGGGAAATGTCAGAGGAAAAATTGCAGTGAAAGGGATTGTCGGAATGAACACATCTGAGTCGCTACCCACTGCGTGCATTTGGCTATACTTATTATTTTAAACACCATGTAAATATTTATGCTCAGAGAGCCGGTGTAGACACAATGGGCTGAATGGCCTCCTTTTGCACCATAACAATTCTATGATTCTGAGTTCTGCTCTCTTCCTGGAGTTAGAAATGATTCAATTCCCTTGCAGGATTCAAATGCGAATATAGGCTGGTGAAGGACCAAGGGAAGACTTTTAAAGGTGCCTCCTTTTAGATAAGATGCCTTGTATTTTCAGACCTCAGTAATTGGCACCAGCTGTTAAAAAAAGTTGGCTGTGACTCAGTTAAAATAAAGGGATGAAGGTGTTTGTTCATTTCCAATAAAACAGCTGAGAAAATAAGTGACACACATTAACTGCTCACCCAGTAATTTGCAGAGTTAATATCTAAGGTGTGTATTTTAATGTATAATGACGTGTTCTTTCATTTGCAGGGATGTTAGGAAGGAATTACCCTGGTCATTGTGTAGCAACATAATAAATGTATTTCTTTTAAAAGTGACTAATGTGGTCGTGACAAATAGGAAGTTTGTGAAGGTCTTGTACAGAGTTCCCAGGAGCTTGACTAGAATGTGGATTCCAGGTAATCCAAGATGGAGGACGGGAAAAAATTGAGGCTGTAACAGTTGTTCTTTTTTGAGGTATTTTAGGTGTGGAGTTGATTTCCTCAAAATCTAAAAGCAGTAATTACTGTTTTATAAGTTGTTACATTGTTATGGAACTTTGGGGAAAAACATCAGAACAATGGCACTTTACAAAGGTGGAAGGGAGACAAAGGCAGTGACTACATGGAAGTGAATCAAACAGAGAAATAAATCTACACTGCTGCCTGACCCAGCAGTGACCTGTACAGCTGCTGCTTTTGCTGTTTAGTTTCAAGTATCTTTGGACATCAGATTTAATTTTAACGAAAATAGACAAACAGTGAAATTCACAGCTGACCTTGGAGAAACCCATGTAGAAGAGCTCCCAGCAAGGGAGCAGCTAAATGGCTCATTTCTGAGGTGTAGATTAGATTAGATTACTTACAGTGTGGAAACAGGCCCTTCGGCCCAACAAGTCCACACCGACCCGCCGAAGCGCAACCCATCCAGACCCATTCCCCTACATTTACCCCTTCACCTAACACTACGGGCAATTTAGCATGGCCAATTCACCTAACCTGCACATTTTTGGATTGTGGGAGGAAACCGGAGCACCTGGAGGAAACCCACGCAGACACGGGAGAATGTGCAAACTCTCTTTCTTTTGTAAATCTACATTAATGAGTAGTGTGGGTTCCTTTTTGATCATTTGTTTTTACTGAGATCTGTCTCTTGGTTAAACTTTGAAAATATGAAACAGCGGTGCTAAGTTAGCCTGGAGCAGTGTTTTTAGAGCATGAAGACTGGGCTATTTTCTGAGTCTGTAGACTGTTAAGGTGCAAAGATGGTCTTTAGTGGAATGATGTGCCTTTCCTGTTGGATGTGGGGGATTAGAGAGAATTTCCAAATTACTGATGATTATGTCTGCAGGAAGTGTGTTTGGTTGTGAATCCTATCAGATTGCATGGATAAGTTGGAGCAGCAGTTAGAGGCAATGAGGAATTTACAGGAGTTAGGGGATGGATGGATGGTAGTTACGGAAAGGGAGATAAATTGAAGATATAGCCAGGTAGATGGGTTATCTCCAGGAAAGGTAGGGGAGGGAGACAGGAGTGTAGGAATGTATGGCTGTATGGCGTTTTGGAAAATGTAGGGAATGATGGACTCTCAGGGGAATGTAGCTCTGGTACCAAGATTGGCTTGAATGTAATGAGGGGTACATCAGGTTTGAAGCGATTGACTGTGTTAAAGGACTTTCTATTCAGAGGCACAGACGTTTCTGCAACTGACAGTGAGACATCAGAATGGTGTGTTGCCTCCCAGATGCCAGGATCAAGAATATCTCAGATAGAGTGCAGAATATTCTCAAAAGGGACCAGTAGGAGGTCATTATATACATTGGAACTGATGACATATGAAGAGAAAAGGACGAGACTCTGAGGACAGCATATAGGACGTTCGGCAAGAATTTAAAAAGTAGGTAATGGGGGGGGGGGGGGTGTTATTGGGGTGAGATCCATGGAGATAGTGAGGAAAGAAATCAATCTGAGCCTGGGACAGCTGGAAAAAGGGTAAGTCAAATAGTCTAGGCAGGCAGGAACAAAACAAAGAATGAGGTTGGACTGATAAATTAAACTGCATTTATTTCAATGCAAGAGGCCTAACAGGGAAGGCAGATGGACTCAGGGCATGGTTAGGAACATGGGATTGGGATATCATAGCAATTACAGAAACATGGCTCAGGGATGGGCAGGACTGGCAGCTTAATGTTTCAGGATATAAATGCTACAGGGAGGAGGGGGGGGGGGGGGCAAGAGAGGAGGGGATGTGGTGTTTTTGATTAGGGATAATGTTATGGCTGTAGTAGGGAGCATATTTCTGGGAATACATCCAGGGGAAAGGGATGATCACCTTATTGGGATTTACTATAGACCCCCCCAATAGTCAGCAGGAAATTGAGAAACAAACTTGGAAGGAGATCTCAGTTATCTATAAGAATGTTAGGGTGGTCATGGGAAGGGATTTTAACTTTCCAAACATAGACTGGGAATGCCATAGAGTTAACGGCTTGGATGAAGAGTAATTTGTTAAGTTTGTATAAGTTTTCTTATGCACTATGTGTACGTATCTACTAGAAAAGGAGCAAAACCTTGACCTACTCTTGGGAAATAAGGCAGGACAGGTGACTAAGGTGTTAGTGGGGAAGCACTTTGGGGTCAGTGACCATAATTCTATTTGTTTTAAAATAGTGATGGAAAAGGATAGACCAGATCTAAAAGTTGAATTTCTAAATTGGAGGAAAGCCAACTTTGATGGTATTAGGCAAGAACTTTCAAAAGCTGATTGGGCGCAGATGTTTGCAGGTAAAGGGACGGCTGGAAAATGGGAAGCCTTCAAAAATGAGATAACGAGAATCCAGAGAAAGTATATTCCTGTCAGGGTGAAAGGAAAGGCTGGTAGGTATAGGGAATGCTGGATGACTAAAGAAATTGAGGGTTTGGTGAAGAAAAAGAAGGTCGCAAATGTCAGGTATAGACAGGATGGATCAAATTAATCCTCAGAAGAGCATAAAGGCAGTAGGAGTATTGTTAAGAGGGAAATCAGGAGGGTTAAAAGGCGATATGAGATAGCTTTGGCAAATAGGGTTAAGGATAATCCAAAGGGTTTCCACAAACACATTAAAGACGAAAGGATAACTAGGGAGAGAATAGGGCCCCTCAAGGATCAGCAAGGCGGCCTTTGTGTGGAGCCACAGAAGATGGGGGAGATATTAAACGAGTATGTAGTGTCAGTGTTTACTGTGAAGAAGGATATGGAAGATACAGAACATGGTGAAATAAATAGTGACATCTTAAAAAATGTCCATATTTCAGAGGAGGAGGTGCTGAACGTCTTAAAATGGATAAAGTTCAATAAATCCCCAGGACCTGATCAGGTGTACCCTAGACCTCTGTGGGAAGCTAGAGAAGTGATTGCTGGGCCTCTTGCTGAAATATTTGTATCATCGATAGTCACAGGTGAGGTACCAGAAGACTGAGGTTGGCTAATGTGGTGCCACTGTTTAAGAAGGGTGGATGAAAAAAGCCAGGGAAATATAGACCGGTGAGCCTGACATCGGTCAAGTGCAAATTATTGGAGGGAATCCTGAGGGACAGGATTTACATGTATTTGGAAAGGCAAGGACTGATTAGGGATAGAGGTAAAAACAATGACTGCAGATGCTGGAAACCAGATTCTGGATCAGTGGTGCTGGAAGAGCACAGCAATTCAGGCAGCATCCGACGAGCAGCAAAATCGACGTTTCGGGCAAAAGCCCTTCATCAGGAAGGGCTTTTGCCCGAAACGTCGATTTTGCTGCCTGTCGGATGCTGCCTGAATTGCTGATTAGGGATAGTCAACATGGCTTTGGGCGTGGGAAATCATGTCTCACTAACTTGATTGAGTCTTTTGAAGAAGTAACAAAAGGATTGATAAGGACAGAGCGGTAGACATGATCTATATGGACTTCAGTAAGGCGTTCGACAAGGTTCCCCATGGTAAACAAGTTAGCGAGGTTACTTTACTCGCAATAGAGGGGAAACCAGCTATTTGGATACAGAGCTGGCTTGAAGATAGAAGACAGGGGGTTGTAAATCTTTAGAATACTCTATCCCAGAAGACTGTGGAAGCTCAGTCTTTGAGTATATTTAAGGTTAATGTTGATAATTCTTTTGACTGTCAATGGCGTAAAGGATTATAGGGATATTGTGGATAGTTAACTCAGCCACATTAAGGAGATTTAAACAATCTTTGGATAAGCACATGGATGATGATGGGATAGTGTAGGGGGATGGGCTCAGATTAGTTCACAGGTAGGCACAACATCGAGGGCCGAAGGGCCTGTTCTACGCTGTATTGTTCTATGTTCTATGACAGAGGTTGGTGGTGGAGGGTTGCATTTCAGACTGGAGGACTGTGACCAGCGGTGTGCCACAAGAATCGGTGCTGGGTCCACTGCTTGTCATCATTTATATAAATGATTTAGATGTGAACATAGGAGGTATGGGCAGTAAGTTTGCAGATGACATGACAATTGGAGGTGTAGGGGACAGCGAAGAAGGTTACCTCAGAGTAAAACAGGATCTTGATCAGATGGACTAATGGGCTGAGGAGTGGCAGATGGAGTTTCATTTAGATAAATGTGAGGTGCTGCATTTTGGAAAGGTAAATCAGAGCAGGACATATACACCTAATGGTAAGGTCCTGGGGAGTGTTGCTGAACAAAGAGACCATGGAGTGCAGGTTCATAGTTCCTTGAAAGTGGAATTGCAGGTAGATAGGATAGTGAAGAAGGCATTTGTTACGCTTACCTTTATTGGTCAGTGTATTGAGTATAGGAGTTTGGAGATCATGTTGCAGCTGTACAGGACACTGGCTAGGCAACTATTGGCATACTGTGTGCAATTCTGGTCTCCCTGCTATAGGCAGGATGTTGTGAAACGTGAAAGAGTTCAGAAAAGATTTACAAGGATGTTGCTAGGGTTGGACGGTTTGAGAGGCTGTTTTCCCTGTAGCATCGGAGGCTGAGGGGTGACCTTATAGAGGTTTATAAAATCATGAGGGGCATGGATACGGTAAACAGACAAGGTCTTTTCCCAGGGGTGAGGGAGTCCAAAACTAGATGGCATAGGTTTAAGGTGAGTGGGGAAAGATTTAAAACGAATCTAAGATACAACTTTTTCAAACAGAGGATGGTGTGTGTATGGAATAAGCTGCCAGAGGAAGTGATGAAGGCTGGTACAATTGCAACATTTAAAGGACATTTGGATGGGTATACGATTAGGAAGGGTTTGGAGGGTTATAGGCCACATGCTGGAAAATAGGACTAGATTTATTTAGGACATCTCGTTGGCATGGACGAATTGGGCCGAAGGGTCTGTTTCCATGCTGTACACATCTATAGCTCTGTCTCTAATTATCCCAGGGATCGGAATGTCAGTAAATTCTCATGTAACATTCAAAAGGAAATTAGATGTTTATTAGAAAAGGAATCGTGGGTGTGGTCATGGGAAAACAGCAAGGGAGAAATGTTAAGCAGAGACATATAGGATGAATGGTCTCCTAATACACTATTTCATTCTATGATTGACACTAACCAAGGCTCATCCCCTACTAATCTGAATACTATCTTATCACACAAAATCCATGCAGCTCTCTTCAGCATATATTTATTTCCAAGCAGTGTGTGGAGTGTGAGCCTAATATCCAAAACTGTAGAAGTGAATAACATCTTAAATGGAACTGGTAGTTTAAAACTTTTGGAACCATGCCCAAAATGAACCCAACTTCCTTTGTATGATGCTGACAAAGTTGCTACACATTTGCAAGGTTTTCAGTTTTATTCAGCACCAAACAAATACTTGTTTCTGCCCTGTATCAGTATCAGTGATGTAATTGTGACTCATGAGCAACTGAACCACTATACCAAAACTAGTGTGTTATCACTAGTGCTCCCTCAACAAAACAGAATGGCACATGCAACAATCCAAAACACACATGCAGTTTGGTCAGTACATTTCAAGCAGTCATTTTAAAAGATCTGAGACTCAGGTTACTGTCCAGTTAATGTACACCAACACTCAAGCATATAAGCAAACCTCACCGTTTTTGGTGAGATTAGATTATAAGACGTTCGGGTGCGATTAAAAACAAATTGCTTATTCTGCTGGGTTCCAATTTCTAGGCAGTTTAACAAGATCTGCAGCTGATCAACCTCCCCCCCCCCCCCCCCCCCAATCGTCATAAACCGAGCAAATGTTTCCCCACTTTCAGCTCTATCACTTCCCTCGTAAAGTAGAATATTGTTGTAGGGGATCAGGAAAATCCAAGTTCATCATAAAAGGTCACTGATCTGAAAAGTTAACAATGATATATTTTTCTTAACCCTATGTGCACTTTAGTTGCACCTATAATTAAAGTACGTTGTCACTCGAAAGTAATAGAGTTTATTGGAGTAGTGGTAGCCCCGGTTGACTTCTTCCTCTTCATTCATGGTAGTGCCTATCCCCAATAGTCAGCCAATGCTAAAGCATTTTCATGGCCTCAATGCTGGTTTCCTGTAAACTAAAATACACTGTGTTTCTTTCTTTACAAGAGCCCAAATTAGGGTCACATCCACCTTTATATTAATGGCATTAGGCAAGTATTAAAATGCAAGGAATCTAAATCAAAGTGAATTCTTAGTGTGGGAGTTAATATTTGTGCAATCTGCATTACCTTCTTCTCTGTTAGCTCCATATATAGGATTAAGTTGAGAAGGTGAGATACCTAATGCAGAAAAAGCAGTTATGGAAATCCGGTGAAAGCTGACACAGTCTTTAAGAGAATCATAGAGTCATGAGAACATGCAGTGCTGAAGGAGAACTTTCACTATGTTTGGCTCTGCTGACTATTCGTCAAACTAGCCACACCTAGTCCCATATCCTCAATTGTTTGTCTGTAATACCAGAGAGTGGTCGGAATCTAGATCTCACTGCAGAAAAGGACTGTAAAGGCAGAAACCCTCATGACATTGAAGAAGTATTTGGATGTACACTGCAATGGCAAGGCATACAAGGCTATGGGCCAAGTGATGCAAATAGTATTAGAATAGTTAGGTAAAACTATTGCATTTTCCGCTTGGGGATTCTGAAGCCTTTGGCACCTTCTCCCATCTCCTCAGCCTAACCTCCATGTCCCACACCCTGTCATCACATGGTCTGCTACCACAAACGACCCATTGTCAGCCACTAATGCTCCCCAGCTATTGATTCTCCCAGACTGACCTTTACCCCTTCCTTTGTCTGTTCAACTGTTGTTTTTCTCTCTCTCTCAGGACTTCACCTCCACCTCGCCCCTCCACTCTATCCTATTTTCTGCATATATACCAAACTTTTCCTAGCAACAATCAGTTCTGAAGAAGGGTCGCTGGACCCAAAATGTTAACTCCGCTTTCTCTCCTCAGATGCTGCCAGATCTGCTGAGTTTTCCCAGCAATTTCTGGTTTTGATTTAGAATAGTTAGGTTGCTTGTTTTTAACCAGCACAGACTCGAAGGGCTGAAGAGCCTTTTTCTGTGCTGTAGACCCAAAAACACCTTGTAGGTTCCTCATGCTCACTACCTGTCCAAATCTCTTTTAGAATAATTTACAGGATGAAATTCCACCATCTTTTCTCAGATAGAATGTTCAAGATCCCAACAGCTTTGAACAAAATAAAAATTCTCTATATCTCTCTTCTTGACCTTTTGTCAGTGATTTTGACCTGTCATCACACTGAAGACATCTATTAAGTCACCTTTTAAATGTGTCACTTCCAATGGCATCAGTTCTAACCTTTCCAATGACTAACTGACGGTCATTTATTCTCATAACCTGAATCCCTAGTGACACATTTCACCACATTTAACATCATGATTAAATGAACTCTGAAATCATACTCCAACCATCTGAAAAAGAGGGTCTCATCAGAAAATTCGAGTAGTTGTGTATTACAGCATGTTATTGCATGAAGTAATGGGCCGAAAATTCTGCATGGGTTTTACCAGGTCCTCTGTTTTAACTGCAGGATCCCTCCAGCAGTTCTTTTTTATCATTTGCACCATTTCCTGGGTCTCCTGCTGGAGTTAAAATTGGAACATGGTGGCATACCCAGGGCTGCACAGATGCTGGTATATTAGTTAGCTTGAAATGGTCTCTGAACAAAAACACAGGTTTTCAGCACAGGATCTTTTCAAAGAAATCTATAATGCCAACCTCTTATTGAATGTACAGGGTTACGTTGCAGTCTTTGATTTCCATAGCTTCCTAATTACTTTCCAGGCTCAAGGATGAGATCATTCACCTCACATAACCTGAATATTGAGATGATGACACATGGGTGGGGAGATCTTGTGGGGAGAGGAAGCTATCTCCAGGTTGATGTGTGCTTGAAAATTCCCTTGACCTGACACAGTTCCACATTTCTTAAAAAAAAAACACCTTTAACAGAAATACAGAGAATATCATCTCTCAGAGAGCTCCAATCACAGAGTCAACAGAAGACAATGCACCTTTATTGATGCAGCTAGTTGGTATATGGTAAATTTAAAGGTGCAATTTAATTGTTATTGAATAAGTGAATGAATGACTGAGTGAATGGGGGGAGCAGGATGGGTAGGTTTATAGATGGTCAGAAAGTGAAGCGTGTGGAGGGTGGGGTGGTTGGAGGGTGAGGAGAAAGTGAGGTCTGCAGATGCTGGAGATCAGAACTGAAAATGTGTTGCTGGAACAGCGCAGCAGGTCAGGCAGCATCCAGGGAACAGGAAAATCGACGTTTCGGGCATAAGCCCTTCTTCAGTGAGTGAGGTGATCAGTGAGTGAGGTGGTTGGAGGGTGGGGTGGTCGGCGGGTGAGATGGTCAGAGAGTGAAGTGTTCGGAGGGTGAGGTGTTCAGTGGATGAGGTGGTCAGTGAGTGTGGTGAACGGAGGGTGAAGTCATCAGAGGGTGAGGTCGTCAGAGAGTGGGGTGGCCAGAGAGTAAGGTGGTCGGAGGGTAAGGTGGTCAGAGAGTAAGGAGCTCAGAGAGTAAGGTGGTCGGAGAGTCATGTTGTATCAGGTCTGGTGGGGCAGTTAGGTAGTCAGTGGAGGGGTAATTGGGTCAGGTCAGGGGATAATTGGTTGATTGTGAGGTAGTCAGGTCAGGTTAGGGGCAATAGATGGGTGGACAGTGTAACTGATTTGGGACATCAGTTATGTAATTACCCTGAAATTAGATCATTTTTAATATCTCTAACATTTCCTAGGAAATGATCTTGATAGGTACATCAGAACTATCCCAGGTGTACTATTCTAACTCAAGAGTTGGAGATATTTGTGGGTAGATCTGGGGAGCTGGGGATTTTCCCAATGGAAGTTTAAATTTCCGGCCCAATGCCCAAGTAGTGCAATGTGTCAGCACATCCACAGTGTCGTGACATGCCCCTCAGTCATACAACAATCCAAGCCAAAGGTCTGAGCTTCCACTTTGGAGTTCAATTGGAGTAATTGGAGTTTAATACTTTTCCCTTCAGGTGTTGGTATCTTAAACAAATTTATGAATACAAACCATGAATAAGGCCAAATGGAATGAGGCTGGTGCTCAATGGTAATTGGAAAGGTCAACTTTCACTCTTGCCTTATTAGAGTCATAGAGTTATACAGCACAGAAAGATACTCTTCAGTTGAACTTGTCTGCTCTGACCAGACATCCCAATCTGAACGAGCCCCATTTAAAAGGTATCTGGACGGGCATTTGAATAAGAAAGATTTGGAGGGAATATGAGCCAAACGCAGAGAGTGAGTTGGTTGTAGAGTGAAGTGGTCAGAGGGCGAGATGGTCAGAGAGTGATGTGGCCAGGGAGTGAGGTGGTCTGAGGGTTGAAGTGGTCAGAAGGTGAGGTGTTCAGAGGGTGAGGTGGTCAGAGAGTGAGAGTGGTCACACCTCATACTCTGACCACCCCACCCTCTGACCACCTCACCCTCTGGCCACTTGCCCCTCCGACCACCTTACTCTCTGCATTTGCCCCATATCCCTCCAAACCTTTCCTACTCAAATACCCGTCCAGATACCTTTTAAATATTCTAATTGTACCAGCCTCCGCCAATTCCTCTGGTAGCTTATTCCATACATGCACCACCATCTCTTGAAAAGTTACCCCTCAGATCCTTTCCAAATCCTTCCCCTCTCACCTTAAACCAATGCCCTCTAGTTAAGGACTCCCCTACCTTGGAAGAAAGACTTTGTCTATTTACCCAATCCAAGCCCCTCATGATTTTATAACCTTCTATAAGGTCACCTCTTAGCCTTCAACACTCCAGGGAAAAAAAACCCTAACCTATTCAACCTCTCCCTATAACTCAAACCTTCCAGTCCCGGCAATATCCTTGTGAATCTTTTCTGCACCCTCTCAAGTTTAACAACAGGCATATAAGAACTGTGGAATGAGAAAGGCCACTAAACTCATCAAGCCCATTCGCTTCAATGTACCATCAATGTGCCTACACTGTTCCTACTAATCTGATCCAAAATTCCTGAGCAAACTACTGCCAACCCAAACTCCCTTTTTAACATACATTGAATAACGTACACGTTTCGATTGTTCAAGACCTTTGTCTATCTCTATAACCTTCAGCAACATCTCTGTTTGAGGGCACATTAACTCTGTTGAAATGTTGACTTCGGGTGATTGTGTAGCATTAGCAAAATTGGTTCAGCTTTCCTATTGTTTAACCCTTCCTATTTCCATTGATTTTGATGAAAGTGAAACAGGGGAGAGCAGTGTCCTGGACATCTAGAACTAACCATTATGCATTAATGCCAATGTTCAGCCTCTCTCTATTGGGCCAACCATCAATTGAATACAAGTGAGTTACAGCCCAAGGATATCAGTTAATTGCCCTGTGGTTGTTACCTTGGCAGCAGCTGTGACAGCAGCAGTTGCTGCCACATTCAGTCCACGTCTACCAAACTGCACCACAGCTTCATAGCTTCGATCCTTGGCTTGGCTCAAATAGTCATCAATCTCCTGTGATGAAGAGAAGGAAACGTCTGAGAAAATATTACTGACTGGAACGACAGGTGGCAATCTTTGAAATAGTTTACTCATGCTGATGGAATGTTAAGCAACCCTGTTTATCTCCCGTCCCTCTGAAAAATGGGTAGATATAGTTTAGGCATTTTGGACCAGCCTACCAGTTTTTGACCAAGACTTGCTGCTGCATCAACTCTGCATGAAGTTGCAGGAGAGTTAATTCGTTCATTTGGTCACCCTGGGAGGCCACTCATCAATTCACTTGAGGTATTATCCAATTCACAAACCGACAGATTTGAGGACCAAACCTGCTCGCATATGAACACTCAGGGCTCCAAATTCCTCATTGCACTACATTAAGATTCTAGATCCTGATCCCACTTTCTCTGAAACAACTGACATTGAATTCTTCCTTTTTTATTTATTCATTCATTGGATGAGGGCATCACTGTCTAGGCCAGCATTTATTGCCCATCCCTAGTTGCCCAGAGGCAGTAAAGAATCAATCTCATTTCTATGGGTCTGGAGTCACATGTAGTCCAGACCAGGTAAGGTCAGCAGTTTCCTTCCCTAAAGGACATTGGTGAACCAAATGGATCTTTCCAACAATCAACAATGGCATCATCATCAGACTCTTAATTCTTGCTTTTTTAAATTGCATTAAAATTCCATCATCTGCCATGGCAGGTTTCGAAACTGGGTTCTCAGAACATTACCTGGGTCTCTGGATTAATAGCCCACTAGGCCATCATCTCCCATATGCATAATTCAGTTCTGAACCACCTGAAGAATCAATTACTCATTAAATGATTCAGCGAATGGAAAATCACAGTTCATTATTTTCCAAAGGAATGCACCCGTTCCTCCTCAGTGGAACAGCCAGAGAAACCCTGAAGTAACAGGGATAACCTACAATTATGGTGGATAACACCCATGGAGGTTCTAGCCCTAAATCTCATCCTATGGAAATTTGAAGATAACAAACACAGACAGTGCCGGAGTAACTCAGCAGGTCTGGCAGCATGTCGAGAGAGAAAAACAGCTCAAATGTTTCTAGTCTAGTAGGATTCATGTTTAGAACTATTCTGAAGGTGAGTTGTACTGGACTCGAAACCCAAACTCAGTTTCTCTCTCCACAGATACTGCCAGACCTGCTGAGCTTCTCCAGCACTCTCTGTGCTTGTTTCAGATTTCCAACATCTGCAGTATTTCACTTTTATTCAGAAATGTGAGGATGTTCACTCTGGTGCAGCGTAGAGACATTTACAAGGACAGAGGCAGTCCATTCGGCTCATTATATCCATGTTGGTTCTCAAGAAACCAGTGTCCCTACTTTATCATCAAGCAAAGCAAACGTAGTTCAGCTACTAGGCAATATATACTATACTAACACTCAGTTCAGTCACAAGGCGTTTACAACAGGAACATGTTATTGTATATTAGATGCCATCACCCAAATCACATGGTCTAAAGACTTTAATGTGGATCTGTATGTTTGACACAGGTCTGGTAGAAATGGAAATCGTTATAATTCCAGGCCAGCCATAGTATTTGCACTGGGTGAAAATTTGACTCTTTTGTAGAAACAGTTGACTTGTTTATTTGATAGTTTTCTACTGACTGTTCTCAACAGACATTCTTACAATTGTGCAGTAATGCTTCTCCACACTAATTTTAGATTTGGCAGCCTAAGGCCAGTAAACATATTGCTGTTTAACTTTCAGCAACTGTCAACAAGTTGAAGCGATAGCTGGAATATATATGACATCGTTTAACCTTGCCTAGCTGGCCTTGAGCCAGTGTTCTGTGAATAGGTACTGAATAGGCTGGAATCTTTACAAGAATAATTTGTCAGACTGAGTGCAAGTAATCTCTAATAGAAGCAGCAAGATTAACCAGATCAACACAGGAAGATCTGAATTCAATATTTCTCCTTCTGTTTCTGAGACATGCCTGATCTTTACCAATATTCAGTCCTCTGATAAATTGATCAGGATCTTTTTTCTAGACACTAAATATGTCCAGACTTGAGTTTCGTAAAATCTTGGGATTCTGTTCAACTTGGAGTTATGTTTTGAGTTCCTTATCCTGTTCAGGAACAACAGCAGTTTTTATACTTCACAATATTGCCATATACATTTAAGGCTAAAAGCAAATGGTTCCATCAATATTTTCACCTTGTGTTCTTGGTTTACTGAACAGATAATGGAAAAAAGGCACTGTTCTGTACTATATGTTTATGATATTACTGAGTTGTGCTTATAGCCTAGTTTCTATATGTGATTTAAGTCTGGACAGACAATGCAAAATTCCGGTCAGGCATGCCGTTACTTATGTTTGAATTCATAGGAAAGGCCTAATGAATCCTATGTTGAATTTCCAAACATATTTCAAATTGATAAAGACAATAGAACCTGCCCCCCCTTTCTTTTCAAGTCTAAGTCTGCAAGGAGAAGCTGCTCCTGTCAGTGGAGTTATTTTAATTAACCTGCTCAGGTATGTTACAATATGCCTCCAGAACAGGTAGGGCTTGAACCCAGAGATCCTGGCCCAAGAGTAGGAGCACAGCTACTGCGTCACAAGGGCCAAGCACAAACCCCATTCTGGCATGGGGTGTATGTGTAAACTCTAACCTGAGGGTGGAATCAAACCCAGGTCCCCAGCATTATGAGGCAGCAGTGCGAAACGCTAAGCCATCATGCTGACCCACTGCTGTTAGTGGAATCACAGGTCACCAATTCAAGGAAATTGGCAAAGGAAGCTGGAAGTAGTGAGGCAAAACCATTTTAGGCAGCAGGTCATTAGGATTGGGAATGATTGCCTGACAGTGCGTTAAAAAAAAGGCTGATTAACTGGAAACTCTGGTAAAGAAAATTGGACAATTATCTACAACAAAAATAAGGGGAAAAGACAAGGAGTAGGAGAGCTGTTCTTGCAAAGAGCGGGCTGAATGGCCTTGTTTTGTGCTGCACTATTTCGTGATACTTTGATCATTAGAGTGTTTTGGGATACCCAGTAGTAAAAGAAATACTGGGTTGTCGCATAATGAAAAATTAGACTGGCTAGAATAGTTTTCAGCTGAAATTGTGTTGCTGGAAAAGCGCAGCAGGTCAGGCAGCATCCAAGGAACAGGAGAATCGACGTTTCGGGCATAAGCCCTTCTTCAGTAATGAGGAAAGTGTGTCCAGCAGGCTAAGATAAAAGGTAGGGAGGAGGGACTTGGGGGAGGGGCTTTGGAAATGCGATAGGTGGAGGGAGGTCAAGGTGAGGGTGATAGGCGGGAGTGGGGTGGGGGCGGAGAGGTCAGGAAGAAG